>NC_090447.1:291315581-291629444 GCF_031143425.1 Pleurodeles waltl
TAATCCCCTGATGTCACTACAGAGCATTTAATCGTGCACATTAACATAATTCGTACTCACCAACAGTGCCACCAATCATGATTCCCAGGTGGTCCAAGACATCCTGCTCCCTGGTGATGAGGTCAGCCCACCGGTGCTTCAGCTGGTGGGCAATTCCTCTGGCTGGCATACACACGCTGAAGGTGATGCAGCACCTTTCCCCATCAGATTCTGTGCGCCTCTGTCGGATACCCCTGTATCACCCTACCCCCTGCCTGGATCATGAGCGGCAAGAAATGCGTCACCAGCCAGATGAAGCCCCCCAACTCCTCTTTCCCCGTCCTGCCAAGACGTGGCCTACCAGACATACTTATAAGTGATATGGAATAGGGGTAAAAGAAATAGAAAGGGGAAAAGGGGGAAAGTAGGGGTACAAAGACAGAAAAAAAGTAAACCTAAACACTAAAAGAGCCCAACTATCCCCAAACTAACACCACCCACAACAGACTCCCACAAACAAGAAAAACACAAGATAAATGGACAAATGTAGACAAAACACAGTAGCACAGTATACACAAACAATATTTCACAAATTGACAATATAGATAGCACACAGGACAAAAACAGCACAAAATCTCAGGACAACACTCTCTACACAGCCACACAGTCTAGAAGGATCATAGACTGCAAAGTGAAAGTGAAAGTACACCCACTGCACATGATCTGTAAACAGGATATCCTATTACATCACTTCCTGTATGAAAAGTCCCACCTTTTTCGAGTTATGCATAATTTTTTGTTTACCAAAACTGTATTTGCGTCATTTTTTTTGACGCACAGACGTGAATATTAACCCGCATCCACATAATGATACATGGACTGTACAAATATCTGGATGTGGGCTAAATTTCACTCCTGTACGTCAATTTTTTTTCTCGCAAATACAATTTTGTTTGTCAAAAAATGACGCACAACGCTAGGGACGTCAAAATTACAGTGCATTAACTGGTTTGGGGCATTTTTACTTGTTTTTTGGTTATTTTACATTTGGAACACATCAGAGATTGGCTAATTGAAGACAGTGTGGTGTTGATGGTGTATGTTCACATGTGAGACATCATACTGCAGCGGAACATGATCCACTACTCCCTTCACAGCATTTTTACAGTTGGCTGATGCAATAGATGGTCATAAGTGTGGCCTACATATATGTGTTGCACAAATTGGGCATGTTTGGCATAAGGAGAGGATAGCAATGTGACGCACATATGTACAATACCTAAATGCCTTTGGCTCAAATTGTGTGCTTTGACAACTAATGTGATGGTTGACCAAGTGAGTGTGTGTGTATCACATGAAGCATGATTGCACATATGGTTGTATGAATGTGACGTCCATGTGTCCAATCCTTAGATGCAAGTCATATTGGAAATGAGCGAGGGCATGTGTTAGTCATACATGTAACAGCACCCGTAAAGTTTACTTCCAAGTTTTAGGGTCACGTAGACACCACATGTGACATAGCATTCACCAGATGGATGGCAGACGCTTGTTCATGTCAATGGTCCACATTTTCTACATCCTAGACTATTGGTAAGAGCTTCCTAGGCACTAGTTGGTGAATCCCACAGTGAGTCATACACATGCATTGAGGAAGTGGGTACTATGTTGTTTGCACAGACAGACAAAGGTGAATCTCAAATGTATAATGACACCACAGTTGAGGCCATAGAAGTGAGCCCCAACTATCAAGTGGCTGTGGTGGACCAGCATACAAGACAGCACGTGTCCACTTATTTCCAGTGATCAATTGCACATAGGTGTCTTGTTCATGTGTGTGGTCCAATGATGATCCTGTAGATTGTTGGGGTGTAATTTGTCAGGTCCAGGACTCATCACGAGTCAGTGGCAGCTATTCCTGTATCTACTGAGTATCCTTGGTTGATCAATGTGAGTAAAGTAGATGTGGACATGTGAACCAACATGTGGATTGTCCCACCCTGTCACTAAAGATGTGTAATGAGACAGTCAACAGGGCAACCTTGGTGTGCTGAGTGAGATAATGTCTCAGGTGTCATGTTCCGGCAGGTGTCATTACAACGTTTGTACACAGATTGGCCTCTGCATTTCCCACTGCATCTGGGAACATCATAGCCTCTGTGCTGATTATTCTCGCAGCTATTCACCACACACGGCCCATCACTATGTTGTGCGCACTGTGATGCTGTGTGTGAACTGTCAGGGTCCTGACATTTGTGTATTATTCATGGACATTATCAGAGGTTGCTGGTTGTGCTGAAAGCCCCGTACCCAATCCCTGCCTACGGCCCAGGGACGCTGTCACACTTTGTCATTCATGCATAAATTCAACCCAGACAAGGGATGGGCCATGAATTTTGCTTTTCCAAGAGGATTTAACTCAAATGGTACAGTTAAAAGGCAGATGATGCTATCCAATGTATTTGTGTATGCATTGAAGAAGCCCATGCCCAATGCTCCCTGATGAATGAGAGGTTTGCTAACGCAAGTGTGGTACATATGTAGACACAGGGATACTTTAGTGTGACGCACAGACAGTTGGCAGTCAGGCTGACAGAATGCAAGGTGATTCAGGATCCAGTTACTTGACAAGTTACGTAATCAGTGGTCTGACTGAGACTGTTTTGGGGACAAACTAGACAGTTGACATGTCAAACTGTGTACTTCCTGTGTTTTTGAAGGTGACAAATGAACCCAAGGGCTGTGTTACACAGCTTAATTAGTATCAATGCTTGATGGTGTATTTGACATAATTGCAACTCCTATGCTGTTCCAGGCATCATCAGGGGCAGTGCTTTTTGAAATGGGTGTTGAGCATGGAGGTGATCACAGGTGTGGGCTGCATCTGTTTCTCACCAGTCCTGTAGGTGAGACTTGCATTCTAAGGGCCAACAGAAATTTTCACAAGGGGAAGCAAGCTACATGTGCTGACAGGGCTTTGAAACTAGAAGACAGTGTATAAATTGACCTGACGTCCTTGCAGTCAGATATTCTATGACAATGGCATACCATAGGAAAGGTTTGCTGATGTTGGTCTGTGTGTGTAGAGGAGGTAATATCAGGGTACACATCTTACTATTCCAGGGATTTCTTCCGACAGGTGGGCTGTGACCAGGAGCATGGGTGTGTCAGGAGTTAGGAAATGGGCTGACATGTACATGGAATGTAATGTGCGCAATGCTTGTCATATGTGTGGCACTTATGCTGTCTATGTTCTGCTTCTAGGGAACTCTAGTCACAGATAGTCCTTGCAAAGATTGGATGCAGTTGGACTTACTGCTGTCAAGGGTCTGGTCAGGCATTCCTGATACTGATGCCAAAGCACATTGAGTGCCTCATAAATGAGGCTTGTTTTCCCCTTATTGAGTGATGGTGTCTTAGTTGTGTGCCATATGCTGTGTTGGACCTTGCTTTCAACATGTATGTGTGAAATAGTTGTGGTCCTCTTCTATTGGCCTTCAAAGGAGATTTGTACATGATATATGTCATTAAGAGTGTGTGTGTATGTGACCATTGTATGTTAGGCATCACATTAGCTCTGGGATGTTCCGTGTCCTACTCAGTATCTCAGCAATGCTCCATGAGGTAACACTCTTATTCTGATAAGTAGAGATGAAGGTGTGCAAAAATGAATAGCCAGACCATGATATGGTGATTAGAATAGGTGTTTATTTAAATTCGTTAACTAAAGTGGTGAAGGTGATCATATTCAGAAGAAATTATTTACAAACTGTTGCCGCCTGCGTATACCAGCGGCCGTGTTCTGTAGTTCCCCCTCCGGTTGCAGGCCAGCATCCTCCTCTTCCTCCTCTTCAGGCATGTGTGGCTCTGGTTCCAGGAGGGGAATGTTTCTTTTGATACAAATGTTGTGCAATATTGCACATGTGAGGATGATCCTACAGACCATCTCAGGGGAATATAGGAGGCTACCACCAGTGATGACGAGGCAGCAGAACCTTGACTTGAGGATGCCAAAGGTCCGCTCAACAATGCTGCGTGTCCTCCTATGGGCGTCGTTGTATGCACGCTCTGCAGCAGTACTTGGGTTGCCAAATGGTGTCATAATCGATGGCTGGATGCCATACCCCTGATCAGCTGCAAGAGAAAATGATTGGGATCATGTTGATGTAGCTGGCACTATTGAAAAGACCTTTCATGGCAGTAGTTGTCTTGTGTTGTCTGTGACTCTTTTGTGTACTAATGTGGCATCCTATGCTTGTAGGATGTACCATCTGCATTGTGTTGTTTCCTTGGCGGAACAAGTGTTTGTCTGCTAACCGTTTGTCAGCAGTATGTTTTGGGATTTGCATTACAGTGTGCCCTCCCTAGCATTGTCACTTGTGATACAGGTGTCTGTGTGTCTTCACTGGGGGTGAGATGATAGTTCCATGCACAGTTAAAATTGACAATGTTGTTAACACGTTCACATCAATGTACCCTGGACATCCCATACCTTGAAACTTATGCAATGGATTAATGTAAAGGTAATTGGGACACTTACAATTTGCAAGGTGACATTTAGGCAACCCAGTCCACACTTTGTGATATTTGACGTCTTAACATTAGGCTGTACAGTAATTTAATATTAGGCTGTACAGTAATTTCCGATGTGTGACAGGTTCAATGGTGACTTAAGAAACATGGCTAGCGATGTCACGACCTCAGTGTGTTCCTGTTCACATGTTGCAGTTGTGGTGTATATGTTGTGTGTCCTAGAGGGTTGCTGTGCAGTGTGTATATAAGTAGGTTTTGGTACTTACCAACAAGTAGTCCATTGACATAGCGTCCATCCTGGAAGTGTTCATTAATGGTGCAGTGACAGAAGATGTATGAGTCATGTACACTCCCAGGATATTTAGCCACAATGTTGGTGATCAATCCCTGGTGATCGACTATGGCCTGCACGTTGATGGAATGTGTGTGCTTCCTGTTGCGGTAGAGGTGTTCAGTTGCAGAGGTGGCACAAGGCGTACATGTGTGCAGTTGATTGCACCAAGGACGTGTGGGAAGCCACTGATGAGGTATAACCCCTGTTTTGTTTCCTGCTGCTTCTGCAGTGTGTTAGGGAAGCAGATGTGGCGGATGTCAGTCGAATGATGGCATCCAGTACTTTGGGCAAAAAGGCAGAGAATGATGGTTGTGATATTCTGCCAACCAGGGCACCAGTTGTTTGAGCCACTTGCCAGCATATGAAGTACGGCAAGCAGCTATGTTTCTATTGGGATGATGCGGGGTGTCACCAAAGTGGGGCCAACTGCTGTTCAATGTTGCGCAGCAGCTGCTGAATGGCCTGCCAGTTCAACCGGTACCTCTGGATGATGTTTTGTTCCCTGAGGCCCTGAAGGGTGGTTCTTGGACAGAATATCCTCTCCTGCTTTCTGTGCTGCCTTTGGGGTCCCTGCTGGTGTTGTTGTAGCTGCTGTTGTTGCTGCTGGGCTCTGCGTCTGCGTGCACGCTGGATTAGTATCACCTCCATGGCTCCCTGTTGCTGCTCTGCTGCTCTGCTGTTTGTTCTGTGGGTTCTTATTAAATACAGGTGTGTTTGTCCCATTTTAACGCCTGGGCTGACCCAGGTGTTAAATTTTGATGCAAATCGGGCTGTGCGTCATTTCTGGCTCTGCCTCCCGGCCGTGCGTAATTTTTGCCCGAAAGCATAAATACGACGCACGGCCCTTTAAGCCATATTTTGGACAGGAACGCCTACCTTGCATATGATTAACGCAAGGCGGGTTGCTGCATCCAAAAAATGACGCACACAGTGGAATTTTGTCATCCGCGGGCTCGGGCGTCAAAGTTTAAATACGGGGCAACGTTTGCGCTGATTGTGCGTCAAAACTTTTGACGCACAATCGGCGCAGACGGAGTATAAATATGCCCCCCATTTTCTAACACTTCCTATTTGTATCCATATTTGCTGTTTGTGCGGGTAGAAGGAAGTTGATATGTGTGCAGTCAGTGGAACCAAGGACATAGGAAAATTGGGCAATTTGGTCAAATCATTGCTTTACTTGTCTCTGATCATGTCATTGTTTAGGAAATCTTAGGTGTTGTGGTGTGAGTTTCACACATTTGACCTGGCTTCAGGTTATTGCACATAGCCCTCACACCAGGAGCAAGGGAGAGGTCTGCCTTTTCAACCCCAAAAGGCTGCTTTCATTTCATGGTGATGCCCTTTATGTTGAAAAATGCACATGCCACCTTCCAGAGGTTGGTGAATAGAGTACTTTCAGGCTTTGAAAGCTTTAGTGCGCTATATTTTGATCATGTTCCTGTCTTTACTTTCACCTGGCAGCATAACCTGGTCTACCTGAAGGAAGTGCTTCAATCCCTTCAAGAGGCAGGGGTGACTTTCAAAGGCAAGGAAATGCCAGATTGGGCAAGGATCTGTAGTGTACTTTGGCCTCCAAGTAGGTGGAGTGGCCATGAACAACCTCTCCAGCCCAATATCTTAAAATGTCTTGCCTGGGAAGCTCCAAAGACCTAGACCAGGTCAGAGCCTTTTTAGGTCTGACTGGGTACTTTTGTAGGTTTTTAAAAGCATTTGTTATCATAGTGGTACCTTTAAAAGAGCTAATCTCCATGAAGCAGGCAAAGAAAGGCATATATAATTTTTCATGTGAAAAGGCTGTTGACACCCTTAAGTATGCTCAGTGCTTAGCACCAGTCCTAAAGGCACCTGCCCTCACCAAAGTGTGTGTTGCCCAAACTGATGCTTCAAAACATGTGATTGGGGCAGATCTGTCACAGCTGAATGACCACGGTCAAGATCAACCAGTTGCTTTTATCAGCAGACAACTCCTCCGCAGAAAACTGCATTGGAGTGCCATTCAGAAAAAAGCCTTTGCTGTGGTATGGTCGCTGAAGAAGCCATGACTTCACAGTTCAAACAGAAGACCAACGTCTCAGATGGTTGATGGAGATGAGAGGAGACAACACAAAACTGTTGAGGTGGTCCATTTGCCTACAGATTATGAACTTTACAGTGGAGCACAGACCTGGGACTAACAGTGCCAAAGAAGATGGCCTTTCTAGGTTCTTTCAATTAGGTGATGAGATTTATCAGGATAAGTTGCTTATCACCTCTCATCTGGAGGGGGCTTGTGAGGAAATGCTTCTGTTTACATGTTCACTCTCACATTTACTCATGCTGCTGTTTTTTCAATTCTGAGCGTTCACTAAGGCCTGCTAACCAGACCTCAGTGCCAGTGTTCTGACCCTATACAAAATTGCATGCTGAATGGGCTACAACCATCTGGCAAGGACTGACTTCCTTATAAGTCCCTAGTATATGGTACCCAGGGCAGGTAAGGCAGAATATCCACTCAGGGCTGCAGCATTTTTTGTACCACCCTTTGTGTGGCAAAGTACAAAATGGCTCCCAGCCTGCCACTGCAGACTAGAAGGACAGTGTTTACACTGCCAGCTTGACTTTGCCATTCAAACCAATCGCAAAGCCATCCTTACCCATAACAACATATGTAAGTCTTCCCTAAGAAAGGTATATATTGGTCTACGGCAGGGAGCTAGTGACTGCATGGTCCCCTCAGGGCTCTTTCCTGGGATAAATATGGCACCCCTGGCACCCTACACCTAAGATCATGTTGGATTTGGTGACAGGACCAAAGAAGGACTGCTCATCTGATCTTGTAATTACACAAAGAGAGGCTGCACCATTGAAAGGAATGTACCTACTGTACTTTGGGCTAGTGAAGACTGACCTGTGTCTGAGGCTCATGGCTTGAGGAAAAATTGATTCCCAGCCCCAAATCAAAGCTGTGACTCTAGGGATCAGTTGGCTGATCTCTTGGAACCACCTCCAGAGACACAAGAGCTGAAGTCACTCAAACCGACAAGTTGGTAGCCACGTGAAACATTTTGCCGATACCGGTCACTGAGCACCCAAAAGGACAAATCTGAGATAGCCAAAAGTTGCACCCAAGTCTGCCTGACCTGGGAGAGCTATCCAGGTCCATACTTGTTGCATCCAAGGGACACATGCCCCCACCTAAGAATTTTGCCCCAACTGCAGTTCAAGGAGACCAATACCCCAGTATCATCCGGCATGCTACTGCAACATAGAAGATTTCGAGGGACCCCGATCTCTGTGGCCAAAGTCGCCCACCTCATCCATGGAATGAGGAGCAACCACAAGGAAAACCACCATGTACTACATCACAACCTTGAGCATTCTTTATCCTCCTTTGCCTGTATCCTCAGCATCAGGAGCACTCAATTGATGTCTGTGTCAATCATCCTGTAAGTTTGGAACTTGACTCAAAATGCTCTGGGGCTAGGTAACTGTTCAAAGTGTCCAGTCTGGCTCCCTACATTTCTGTCCAGTCAGAATTGGTCACCCAACCAGGGCAAAAGTAGGCAAACTATCTTTTCCAAACTTGTCAAAAGTTGACAAACTTTTTGTTGCCCAATGCTTGTTTGCATTTGTATTTAAAAGTGATATTGTCTAACATCTTCAGAACCCTGGGGTGGATTATGGTTATGAAGGTCTCTGAAATTCATAAAAATATGATCTATTTTTAAAAATTGGAGTCCAATTTCGTTCTGGTTGTGTGGCTTTCTTATATTTTGTTTGGTTATGTTAAATGCTTCATACTAAGTTCCTTTCCCAAGGCTTACTGCTCACAGCCACTGCTACCCAAGGTGGAGATTAAGGTTAAATAAACAAGTCTGACTGGACCCATGATTTTATTTGTGAGTGTGCTGCACGATAACGCCCCACAGCCATATCATATAGTACACCAAAATCCTCAAAATTGAGTTAATGAAAAACATATAAAGGTTGTCTAGTAACAGTGTAGTACATGGGACCCACTTCAGGCCACATATATGTATCAGTTTGTGCCAGAGATAGTGGTTGATCTTCCCTATGACATTGCCTTCCTGCAAGTGTAGGAACCTCTGTTCAAGTGGGTGGATCTACTCTGGCTGTATATGAAAGTTAAATGCAGACATCATCAGACAAATATAACAAATTATAATTATTTATAATCTTTTATGTAGTTACATAATTGCATTTGCAATACAACTATGATTAATTTATGCACAATATACTGTGCAAGTTACAAAACTATATTTAAATGACCAGCAGAGATGGGCCACTGTTTCTGAAGAAGAAATTGTAAAGTTTTTTTGGGAAATTGGAAGTGACTATTTTCAGTACTTAAGATTATGGGACTTGTACTGTGATAGACAAAAAGAAACACATAAGAGCCTAATTTATTATGAATATATGCACAAATTTGAAATGACATCCATAGTCACATTTTCAGTTCTTGTTAAACATTTAGCAAATACACATTCACAGGCTGCCCATGCAGCAGGTGGGGGTGCATAGTGGAGAAGACATCTTTCTCAAGTGGTGTGAGACAGATTTGGGATCCAGGTTGTCTACCAGATAGAGATCTGACCACCTCTATCCTAGTGAACCTCTCTTTCACCCTTCTCTTCTCATTCTGCCACTTCTTTTTTTATGTCAGTGAAAGTCCGTACATAATCCCCCAATGCACTGACTGCATTAGCCACCTGCCGCTATAGGGCTGCCTTCAGTTTTGCACTGCTGAGGTATGGAGAAAGATCATGCAGCTTTCTTTAGTTCTCCGCTACAAATTTGACAATCATCTGGGTATCCTCTGTGAAGTATTTCTGATATTTAACCTGCTGACGCTAGGCAAGGAAAGGCAAGGCAAGGTGCAGGGCAAGCAGTTGAAGTATGTGTGTAGAAGAAACAGAGCCTTGGATGTAGGCTGCTTTTATGTGGTTTGCAGTGCAAAGGGTTGCAGTTAACCTAAATTGTCTGCAGGTGTATGAAATGGCACATTCTCCAACCAAGTGCATAGATTCAGCCCTAGTGTGAAACCTCTGCCTGAAGTGTGGACCTCATCGTTCATGAACACGCTGCTCATCAGTCCCTTTGTGAATACTGAAAAGTAGTAAAGTTAAACTTTTGGTCTAAACTTAGACTTATGGTCTATTGTTACATTTGTAAATCGGGCCCTTGGACCTCAGAAGAATCCAAGGGCCGTATTTATACTTTTTGGCGCACAACTGCGCCAACGCAGTTGTGCGTCAAAAAATTTAACGCCGGCTAACGCCATTCCAAAGCACCATGCGGGCGCCTTATTTATGGAATGACGTTAGCCGGCGGAGCTGACTGGTGTGTGTAAAAAAAAATGACCCACACCAGGCAGCGCCGGCGTAGGGGAAAATGGAGCTTGGGCGTCAAAGAATGGGGCAAGTCGGTCTGAGGCAAAAAATCTGCCTCAACCCGATTAGCGCCATTTTTTTTGACTACCACCCTCCATTGACATGACTCCTGTCTTAGCAAAGACAGGAGTCATGCCCCCTTGCCCAATGGCCATGCCCAGGGGACTTCTGTCCCCTGGGCATGGTCATTGGGCATAGTGGCATGTAGGGGGGCACAAATCAGGCCCCCCTATGCCACAAAAAATAAATAAATAAATACTTACCTGAACTTACCTTAAGTTCTCTGGGATGGGTCCCTCCATCCTTGGGCGTCCTCCTGGGGTGGGCAAGGGTGGCAGGGGGTGTCCCTGGGGGCATGGGAGGGCACCTCCGGGCTCCTTCTGAGCCCACAGGTCCCTTAAAGCCTGCCCTGACCAGGCGTTAAGAAATGACGCTAAAGCGGCTGGACGTCATTTTTTTTGACCCGCCCACTCCCGGGCGTCATTTTTGCCCGGGAGTATAAATACGGCACACATGCCTTAGAGTCATTTTTTAGAAGGGAACGCCTACCTTGCATATCATTAACGCAAGGAAGGTGTCCACGCTAAAAAATGACGCAAACTCCCAAATCTTTGGCGCTAGACGGGTCTAACGCCAAAGTATAAATATGGAGCTTTGCGTCGGATTTGCGTAAAAAAAAACGACGCAATTCCGTCGCAAACAGAGTATAAATATGCCCCCAAGTGTGGAGCTTTTCCTGCCAAAACCAACAGCTTCAGTGGGACCTCCTCCAACTGTTACCCAACTTTGAGAGCACTTCCTCAGATACAGCCTGCAACTTGGACATGCTGGAGGATTTCCATCTCCATTTCAGAGACAGAATTCCACGGTAAAATCTCTGATCAGGGTGTACATGGTGGCTGTATCTGAACCATGCTCTATTGCGGTGGGCCAGAAATAGCGCTTTGGTCCCAGTTTACTGCAACCATAGACTATCAGTGGTGCTTATTGGCACTATTTTTCCTCACGCGTTCTCAATCACATATCTATGGTTCCCCTTACTTGATTTTTGCCATTATCCTGTTTTTTCTGTGTATTCTCCTCTAGTTTGTTTTTATAAACTGGAGTGGTAATATTGTGGTATGTTTTTCAATTGTTAACTGTGTTGGTATTTCTAAATGCTTTACACATTTTCCCTAAGTTTAAGCCTGTTTGCTCTGTGCCATAGCTATATGGTGTTGAGCATGGTTGTAAATTACTGGAACGTTTACCTGGAAACCTAACAGGTTAGTGATGTTATCACTTGTGGTGGACAGCCATCCAGCTCAACCAATAATTCACCTTATTACACTGTCGTGTTTAGACTGCCTTCCACAACCTGAATCTGGCTTTCCAAAATGAAACTCACAGCTAATGCTAAATCAATTGGGTTTACACTTGATACCAGACTACTGTAAGAAACATATTTCTAAGAAACCCAAGCATCATTGTACAACTTCATGCTGAGCAAGAAAGAAGAACTACAAATCATCAAAGCGACTTCAAAATGGCAATTCAAAGCTAGGAAACATTCCATCTTTCTGGATAAGATATTGCTCACAGACATTTCTGCCTTAGAATTGACACCTCTAAAGGTAGTCCTATATGTCACCATTCAACTCATCAAGGGAAATTTGAACCCTTTAAATCAAATCTTATTTGTTGCCCTCACAAGGAGGTATTACATTTGGACGATGCATCAGCTACCTAGTCATAACAAACACAACATCCTGCATGGTTAAAAAACATTTCAGAATGAAAGGGTATTATGATAAGTAACAACACTGCCAGGTTCAACATGAAGATGTGTAAAAAAGAAAACTGGAATTCAAGGAACATCTGTACCCATCTAAATAAGCTTGCATCATTACTCTTACATTCTAGAATGAAGCTTAATGTCATCTCATATTGCTTGATCCTTGAAAAGTACCTCAGGGACCCTGGCCCACAACTAATTAAGGGATTTCCCAGTCTCACCCCGCTCTGTTGTGCATGGTCATGTATTTTTGCTAACTGTTTATCCTGTTGCCTTGTTCACTATTCAGTTGTTTTCCAACTAGGTTGGCTGTGTATAAATATCAAATAACAACCGAAACAAAATACATCATTAATGGCAACACAGATGACCTCACATGTGAATGTAACTTTTCTAGTAAGGAAAGGTATTGAACTGAAGTATTCACTCTATACTAAATCTCTTTATAGATACATACTCTTTATTCATAATACACTGCCACATGTATAATGGACACAAATCAGTAGCAGCTATTACACTTAAATATTAATCTAGTGCCATTGAATCCTATGTATTTCCTTGAAAACATTATAATATTTATGCAGTTTCCAAGTTTCATAAACAATCTCACTGTATATAGATTTAGCTCATGCTCAAAACCTAATGAAAACATCCTTCTGGATTTTAAATGTGTTTACTTTGAATCAAGTCCCTTTAATCGTTGTTAGGTTTGAAACATAATCCATTATATTCATGAGTATAATACATCTTTTAAATTTATTTTGTTTACATATGTTATGCTTATTACTCATGACATTCATTGTGATTCAGTATTGTATATGCTTAAGCCTTTTAATACTTAGGTGTATGTACATTTCTCTGCTGTTTTTTTTTCAAATAATCAGCATTATCTTGTTCAAACACATTTACCTCTTTGATCTGCCAGTGCATCCATATCAACAGTTTAGATTTCACAGCATTTAGGTATTTCTATTGACAAAAAACATGCATCAATATTTCCTTGCTTTCTGAAGATCATGTAAAATATGGAGTGTTATTCATTTAAAAAAAAATATATATATATCAATATTTTGTTTCATTTCACAATACTTGAATGCTAATAAAGAAAATGTTACCCTGAATTTTATTATCAATTTTAAATATATGTAGATTTTCCTGGGGAATAGACAATCAATTATCTAATATTAGCCCAGATCATTACTTTGTGGCATAATCACTTTTTTCAGGAGCATAATAACATTCAAGATTGATAGCAAAACTAAAGACTATATGAAAAGTATAAAAACTATGGGGCATATTTCTAAGACCCTAGTGCCACCTTGCACCACATTAGCACCATTGGTTTTTATGCTAATGTGGCCCAACAAGGCCAAAATCCTAGCGCCATATTTACAAAGTGGAACAATGCATGCATTGCACCATTTTGTAACCATTTGTGCTACCTTATGCCTGTGCCAGGCATGATGTATGCAAAAGGGGCATTCCCTCTTTAGGGGTGCTGAAACAATGGCGCAAGGAAATCTAAAAGATTTCCTTGCATCATTTTGTATGGGACTTTTAACGCCTGCTCAGAGCAGGTGTTAAAAGGGGATTTCCATTATTTATAATGGGCCCCTATGTACTCTGCAGGAGTAGCACCAATATTTTCGTGCTACTCTTGCAGAGTACATCAATAGCATCATGAAAAATGATGCTATTGCCCCCTACCCTGTGCCATGGTGCGCCGTATTTTAAATACAACACACACATGGTGAAGGTAAGGGGGCACTAAGGGGTGCAGGGAAAGTGGCTCTGCACTTGGTGCAGCGCCACTCTCCATAAATCTGCCCTTATGTATTTGCTAATTCTTTACAATTTAGGGAATCTACCAAAGCAGGCCAGAATAACCGGGACTAGATTGGCTGAACTGTTTAATAATTTCCAACAGTCTTTCTTGTGCAGGAATGTTACTCTGACAAGGAGTGATCCCGATCTCCTTTCCTCAGCGTATTCTTAGTGTGAGAATTACCAGATACTTGGAACACAAATGAAAGTGAAATAACACATTGGATTTAAGCTTGGGCAAATTTTTAATTATGTTAACATGATTGGTAATATTTTTCTAATTTCATGTAAAGACATTTAAATTAAATTTCCAAGAAGACATCATTATGCCACATTGTGTAATTATGGGGAGACATTTTGACTGATAATGTAACATTCAGGTAATGTTTCAGCGCAAAACTATAAACCTGAATCCTAGTAGAAGTGTTTTGATCATGAGCAGTGGAAGGCAGACATTCCTCGCAGTGATTGAGTGGCTGGTAGAATGCAGTGAACATTTATTTTGCCACTTGTTTCAGCATTTTCTTTCAAGATATAATAATTACCTCCAGTTTCCTTCATGAAGGAGCATATCGGTGAAAAGGCTTGACCACTACCTGTATATTATTCAAAAGTGCAAGTTACCTTTGTGAATCAGGCCCACTGTTTTTATTCATCCACAATCAGTATTCATTAGTGTTTTTTTCATTACCAAGTCATGGATGGTAGGTACACAATGAAAAACAAATCCACAAATGTATTGGCGCTTTGGAACAAACAATATGCATGCCTGTGACTGGAAGTCCAATGTGTATAACTGTATATTCGTATTGTGGATCAGCTTTTTGTGCAAAACTTTACTGATGAAATCTTTGCCACCTATTTTTTCTGCTTGCTGTAACTAACTTTTATCTCAATGATTAGTTTCTTTAGGAAGTCCTTACACAATCAACACAAATACCATTTGCTGAGTTTTTAATTTTGCTTCCTTTCATCAGAAGCTTAGCAAGAATGTCATGGGCAAGGTACAAGCAAGGCAAATAGACTCTTTCACTGCTGTCGTGGTAGTAAAATACTGCATTGTCAGTGTTGAATGGTCCCCTCGGGGATCTGGGTTCTGGTGTTGCTGCATCTGCTTAACCAATCACAGCTGTGCCCCTGCTTTTCAGCAGGATATATCTTCCCGGTATCTCCCATGGGTTTCATACCTGATTTCCCCCCATGCCCCAGGTATGAAACACAACATTTGAAAACATCTATTTTTTTAGACTAAGAAGAAAGTGAAGGGCGTCTGGCTTCTTTCTATGGCACAGAAATATGGCTCCATCTGCACACTTCATGGAGTGAGAGCTGTGAGAATGTGCTACAGCAAGGAGTTAGGCACTGTTGGATTTTTTCTTATCTATATGTCTGTCCCCCACAAAAGAGTCCAAAGGTGTTTTGATTTTTTCTTAGCCTTGAAAAAATCCAAAAAGCCCATGGCTCTTTCTGGGGCACAAACACATGTCTGTACCCCAGCAAGGAGCCTTCGATAAACAATGGGGTGAAATTCAGAAGAAAACACAATGGGGATAGAGTGAGTTCCAGTCTTCCGACTAATCCGATAGCTGCAAAACGACTGCTTGCACTGATTTTGTTTATCAGGTACACAAGAAGAAAGACAATAAGACACAATATTGCTGCAACTTTTAGGGATGGAGAACAAAATTATACCCTTATCAATTCAAGTTCTTCAATGTTTGCTCTTAGGAGGATTTTTTTTAGGCTAAACCTGTTGAGATAGTATAAGAAAGATGGGTACAGAGTGTATTCCAATTTTTCTACTATGCTGATTACTCCAAGGATACTGCTCATGATCACTAGATGATTTCATTCATTAGGAACATAAAAATAGACACAAAATAAAAATATTTCTGATGCAACCTTTAGGTAAGAAAATACATTTTTATAATATAAAA
Organism: Pleurodeles waltl; assembly: GCF_031143425.1. NCBI lineage: Eukaryota > Metazoa > Chordata > Amphibia > Caudata > Salamandridae > Pleurodeles > Pleurodeles waltl. The sequence continues at coordinate 291,331,356 of NC_090447.1, forward strand.
TTAATGTGCTGTTTAAGCATCAGAAATGTTGGCGCTAAAACAGAGCAAACTTAACTCCATATTCATATTTTGACGCTAGACCCATCTAGAATCAAAATATAGGAGTTAGCGCCATGTTGTGGATGCAGCAAACTACCTTGCGCTAATTAGATGCAAGGTCGGCGTTCCTTTCCAAAAGATCACGCTAACCCCCTACTGCCATATTTATACTCCAGCGCAGAAACAATGCACACGGAGTAGGTGGACACAAATAATGGTGCTAAGCCTGCTTAGCACAATTATTTAACGCCTGCGTCTGACTAGGTGTTCCTGGACCTGTGGACCCATTTCCATGGCTAAACACCTTGGAATGGGCCCACAAATGGCCACTTCAAACCACAGGAACACCCCCACCCACATCAGAGGGAAGCCATAGGAGGAGGGACCCCATCCTGGGTAAGTACATGTAAATGTATTTTTTTTTCTGTGCCAGTGGGGACCCTTTAAATGCCCCTCCTGCCCGGCACTGGGTCTTATGGCCTTGCCCAGGGGACACTGGTCATCTGGGCTGGCCATTGGAGTGGTGTGCATGATTCCTGTCTTTACTAAGACAGGAGTCATTTGTGGGTGGTAGTGCATCAGAAAATGACACTAGGCTGGTTAGCAACATATTTGTTGCTACTAACCAGTCTAGCGTCATTTCTGGCCCACTAACGCCTTTTTCCCCACCTCTATCCCCCCCAGCTAGCGTCTTTTTCTTAGACGCTAGCCATTCCTTAGCGCTAGTGTGGGCCATTCCATAAATATGGTGCCCAGCTGCCGCTATGGAATGACGCTAGCAGACACTATGGATTTTGACACAAAACTGCGTTAGAGCAGTTTTGCATCAAAATCCATAAGTAAGTGCCAAAGTTTCTCATTGTTTGGGGTGAAGAGTAAATGGGCCGGAAAGTCTCCTTTGTTCTACCACTTCATGCTTAGGTGGTGTTGTACCTCGAAAAGTTAAGGAAATTAACAAACAATTGCCGGCCAAAGAAGGAATGTGCTATTCATCATTCAGCTCACTCACACTTGTCGATGGATGGCTCTTGGGCTTTCACCTCAGTATTTAATGAGCATGTGAAAGGGCTTTCTCATAAATAGTGCAACAAATTGGGTTATTATTTATGGGGGTTTAACTTCTGACCTTCAGTAATAAACACAATTCTTGTCAGGGTGAGATATTAAAGTAAGACAATTAACCTGAGCTCAGTCTCCTGGGAGCTATGTAGAGAGCTTCACTTAGAGGCAATATGTAAATTATGCAGATTCAAAATAGTAATAAAGATAAAACATAACACAATAAAAATCTCAAACCAATTTACACTCATAGAGAATATTTTAGCAAATTAAATGACATCAAACAATAAAAATCAAATACAGGCAATATGAATTGTTGAAGTTCAGATTAAAAATTAGCACCAAAAAGCATTAAGTTCTAACTGCTGTCTACTGGTCATGGTCGACTGAGACATAGAGGCCGACCTTGATTGAGCACATGTTGCATGCAGAACTCAGAATCAACCCAGTTGAAGAATTTATCTTGTAACTCGGTCTCACAAATGGAAGTCAAAAATCTTGAGTGGGGCTTGCAGCAGGCTGTACCCAAAGAGGTGAAGCAGTTTCTTTTCAGCAGGAAAGCTCTGAGTGAGAGACATTTGAATTTCACACCCAGAGATGGCCACTTGCTGAACAAATACATTTGCCCCCTTTGCCCATTCAATATTCCTTCATTTGCACTTAGTCACTTTTTGGAGCTCTGATTTCTCCCACAGGGTAGGGCTGAAGACTTTAGTCAAAGAGGGCTCCAGGATGCTAAGTACCATCTCAACCAGTTCCCCCAATGAGGATTTTCCATCGTCAAAAAAAACTCATAGCAGGAGAAACCTGACTCTCTAGGCCAGCGGCAATGCACCTTCATTGGATCATCTTGACAGGCTGGCCCTCTCCACTGGAGGTCTTTAAAACCAAGAGGTTTATAAGTCCCCGGTTTTCAATGGTGGTAAGAAAACTCCAGCCAGATACAGCCAAGGGTCCCTGCACCTGAGGAACACCATTTTAGGGGTCAGGACTCTCTGCAGCAAAGACTTCCAGTGGGTCCCAGAGGAGGTCAAGTTGGAGCAGGCCACTTGTAGCTTGTTGTGACCTGGTAACTTTGAACAGGAGGTCAGCCAACTGGAATCACTTCTTTGTCCTGGCTAAAAGAGGGATCAGGCCCAGCTCCTCAGGTCAGAGACAGCAAGTTCAGTCCTTTTCTGTTCTTCCTCAGGTCAAGAAAGTGTTTGTAGAAGGCTAATGGGGATACCAAGTGCATGCCTTGCACCAGTGTTTGAGTGGGGGGAGCCCTGAATTTACCCTACGCACATTTGAAGCATTTCCTATGTGCCCTACTGGAAACAATTCTACAGGTCCCCTCTCTGTCTAAACATAATATGATGAATCCCTTTTCCCCTTGCACTGAGTCTGTGTGCCTATCCCAGAGGTGTGGGTAGGCTAGTGAACAGCCCCGCCTCTGTGGTCACTCCAAACTAGTTCTGGGGGTAGCTACATTCCAACTAGGATTGGTGTCTGCTTAACGTGGGGAACAAAAGAAGTGGCTTGTCCAGTTGTCATCTGATATCTGCCTATGACAGGAGAGGCCTCTTTAAAATAAATTAGGTTCCAAGGCATGGGCCAAATGGTCGTCCTGCCAGAGGAACAAACCACCTTCCCACACCCAGACCTTTGTCTCTACTCTGGCAGCAGTTTTCACAAAGCCAGAGCTTGAGCACTCAGAGGGCTGCAGCTGGAAGCTAATGAAAACTAACCTCCAGAGAACTGAGACAAGAAAAAGGTAGCTTTCTAAAAGTACTGCTTCAGTAATATTGACAAAACATCAAACTTTACCATTGAATTTAGTTTTTAGTAAACAACAAAAATAAAGGTTTGGTCATTCTTCTAGCTCATCCCTATCCTGAGAAAACAGATTTAACATTTAATATTGATTCACAGTTTTTACCCATGGGCAAGGCAGCCTTCCTACAGTGACAATAGCTTTTGGGGTCTATACACTGTCAGGACATGTTAAAATTATATTTCTACATTTCCTATTTTTGAAATACCATGCCCCCTTCCTATAAGGCCTACATAGTGTGGCCTATTAGCTTTTAAAAGGACAGTTTTGACCTGTCAAACGGGTTTATTTTGACAGGCTGGATGACAGATTTTACACTGCTGCAGTTTGGCTACAGTTGTTGGTAGAAGATGGCTGTTAGAGCGGACAGCCTTGGGGTGGTCTTCCTCCCAACTTCTTGCCAACCACCTTTAATTTTCTGACCTTGTTTTTTTCTGGCTTTAGGACTCTGTGCACTCTCCATTGCTAACCAGTGCTAAACTGCTTGTACTCTCTCCACTAAACATGGTAATAGTGGGTTCAACCCAATTGGCATATTTAATTTACTTATAAGTCTCTAGTAAAGTGTGTGACATGTACCCATGGCCTGTAATTTAAATGATACTTGTGGGCCTGCAGTACTGATTGTACCACTTGCTTAATTAGCCCTTTAACTGTGTCTCAGCCCTGCCATTGCAGAGCCTGTCTGTTCAGTTTTATACTGCCATGTCAACCAGGAAAAACAACCCTTTTGCCAAACCCAAACATTCCATTTTTATAAATTTATGTCACCCCTAAGGCAGGCCCTGGAAAATCCAGATGCCAGGGTGCAATGTATTTAAAAGGCAGGACATGCACTTTAAAGTTCTATGTGAACTGGTACTGAAAAAGTCCCAGAGTCATTTTTCACTGCAGTAATGACTATCTCTCCGATGGGATAACATTGAGTTGTCATTCACAATCTGGAAGAAATACACTTTTCAAGCTTGGCACCTCTGGAATCAAAACTTAAAACCAAAATTTATGGTGAAGTTGGATTTTAAATTGCAATTCTGAAAATCTCACTTGTTTGAAATAGGGTCTCTTGTTGGCAGAGCTATGCACCCTTGTCCAAGCAGGGACCACAATCCTAGTCAGGGTAAGTGTTAGAGTTGGCATCCTTGGGGAGCTCTCACCTAACTTTTTGCCTCTGTTTCCTAGGTTGTTGATGTGTGCAGGACTCTGTTTTTGCTGTTTTGTTACTCAGAGCAATTTACCACTGCTATCCAGTGCTATAGTGCAAATGCTCTTATGTAAAATGTATGTGTAATTGGCTTTCCATGATTGGCATATTTGATTCACTAGTAAGTCCCTAGTTCAGTGTACTAGAGGTGCCCGGGGCCTATAAATCAAATGTTACTAGTGGGCCTGTAGCACTGGTGATGCCACCCACATTAGTAGCCCTGAAAAAATGTCTCACACCTGCCACTGCAGTGTCTGCAGTTTTTCAACTGCCAATTTGACTTGGCAAGCATACCCACTTGCCAGGCCTTAACCTTCCATTTTCTTACATGTACGGCACCCCTACGGTAGGCCCTAGGTAGCCCCATGGGCAGGGTGAAGTGTATGTTTAAGGTGGGACATATACTAATGTGTTTTATATGTCCTGAAAGTGAAATACTGCCAAATTTGTTTTTCACTGTGCAAGGCCTATCTCTCTCATAGGTTAACATGTGGGATGCTGTAATATGTGGAAGTGAATTTCTTATGTAAGTAGGGGCATAAGTGTTATTTAATGTTTGTTGCTTTAAGGAATGTAGAGTATAGAATTCTGACTAGGTCAAGAGAGAATGTTTGGGTTTGATTTGACGACAGACTGGTGCGCTGGAAGAAGAAGGTCGTGGGTCTTGTCATGAATAAACTTCTACTTTCTTCAAAGAGATAATTCTCCTAATTTTATTGGATGCGCGATTACTACAATTTATGGCGACGATCTTAAACTTAGACCCACCGACAGTGAAGATTTAAACCTCGTCAAGAGTGCTGATCGCCGTTCGTGCATGTGTTTTGGGACCTGTGTGTCGGGTTGAAGACACTGAGCACTGCGTGGTGTTGTTTTTTCAGCTGGGGGGCAGCATACGTGTTGGACTCGTGCTGGAACTACATAGGGATTAAACGGAATAATATACGAGTCAAGGTGACGAATTCAGTTTGGAAGTGTGCAATATTGCTTGGGCGAACTGCTTCGAGAGTACAGTGACTCTGTGCGAATCTCGACTTACAGTTTGCTCCGTGGTGATGCAGTGAGGGCTTGAAGGCCTCCAACAGTTGCACCATCAACGAAGGGAGCAGCATTGTTCAAAGTGGGCGCAGAGTTCCAGGCAGTAACACGCTCTTCGTGAGGATCACAGCGCGCTGAATGACGCATGCAATTTCGCTCTGGTGCATAGCGTGGTACGTCATCACGGTGGTTGATGCTGTGTGTCTCCATTTTGGATGTGTTGGTGCTGGTTGCCTAGCAACAAGTTAAAGCGAGTGAGACACGGAGATCGTACACGGAAAGTGACTGTGTTTTCATGATTTTTCATCGCGCATGCATCCAAGACGATAAAAAGCACACAAGTGAGGAGGAGATTTAAAAAATGTCATATTATTTGTTCAAGAAATATTAAAGGATGGCCAATAATAGTAATTCAAATGCCATGCAACCACCTCCTTTTTTGGAACTTCCTGGGAAACCTAGCAAACTGTGGCATAAATGGCTAAGAATTTTTGAGAATTATCTGGAAGCCATTGATGGTTTAAAATATTCACCAGCTCGCAAAAAAGCCATTCTATTTAATCTTTTGGGTAATGCGGGACAAGATGTCTACGATAATTTACCTGTGGTTTCTGCACCTACGCGAGATGACTCTTGGCATGTTTATAAGGAAGCACTGGCACGTATGGGAAGGCAGTACGTGGATGAACCTTCAGTAATGGTGGAAAGACACACATTTTTTAAACGCAAACAATCTGTGGATGAATCTATTGAAGATTATTTGGCTGTTTTGAGTGTATTAGCATCTAAGTGTGTTTTGGGGAATTATCTTGACACTGCCTTACGCGATCAATTAGTTTTTAACTGCTTTAACAAAAAGATTCAAGAACGCATCTTAACGTGTAAGAATCCATCTTTAGATGAGGTTATGGATATAGCAAGAAGTATAGAGCGTTCTGTGGTTTCATCAAAAATTTTGTCGGAGTCTAGTATCAGTGTGTCCTCTGACATTGCTAAAGTTTCCGCTGTTGAGGTCACACCTGTTAGTAATGAGGCTAATATACATTTGGTTACACATAAGGGTAGTGTGAGAAGGAATGTTGACAAGAGGGTGAGTGGAGCATGCTACAGATGTGGGTCGAGATTCCATTTAGGGAATTTTCTAAATTGTCCAGCTCAAAGCAAGAGATGCAATAATTGCAAGAAAATTGGACATTTCTATAATGTATGTCATGCTAGTAAAACAAGAGTCAAGGTTAGTCAACTTGATGTTGAGAATGACATATTGGCTGAAGCGATTAACAATGTATTGGTGTCATCACTAGAAATTAGTGCATTAGGTGAATGTGGAAAAAGATGTAAAGGTCCTATGTGTGACGTTAAAATTGGAGCAATTGACTTAAAGGTGATGGCGGATTCTGGATCTCCAATTAAAATTTTGGCGGAGAACACATTTCACAAATTTTGGTCTGAAAAATTACTGAAATCTACAACTATTAATCCCAAGGCTTTTGGGGAGTATGACATAATCATGAGGGAATACTTTGAGGATAGTGTTTTGTTTAAGGGGAGGAACATTTTTACTAAAATTTATGTAGCTGTTAACGGACGGGATATTCTAGGTTGGCAGGACCAAGCTAAGTTGGGCATTATGTTACGACCAGGTCATGAGGAGCCAGTCACTTTAGGTGACATGCCCATTTTAATGATTCAAGAAAAAAACATATCTGACAATTTCACTAAGATGCTACAAGATAAATTTCCTCAAGTGGTTTCTAGCAAGATAGGAGTTATTAAAAATTTTGAACATGAGATTGAACTCAAGAGTAATGCGGTTCCAGTGATACAAAAAGTAAGACCTGTTCCTTTGTCAGCCAGAGATGATCTTAAGAAATTACTTAATGATATGTGTAATCAAGGCATTATTAAACGTGTGGAAGCATCAGAATGGGTTTCTGCGGCAGTTGTCGCACGAAAAGGTAACGGGGATATACGCCTGTGTGCTGATCTAAGAGTTCTTAATAGAAATATCCTTGTTGATTGTCATCCCCTCCCACGTATTCATGAAATGCTTGCCAGATTAGGTGGTAGCAAATATTTTTCTACAATTGATTTACGCTCAGCGTACCATCAGATTCCATTGGCTAAAAATTCACAACATTTGACTACGTTTGTGACACCTTTTGGTGTATATATGTACAGGCGCATGCCATTTGGCTTGGCGTCTGCTGCCAGCGTTTTTCAACGATTGATGGATCAAATGTTTGGAGATCTTGGAGGTGTACAAACTTTCCAAGATGATATTTTAGTTCACACGGAAAGCCTAGATGATCACATTGTACTTTCAGAAGAGGTCTTAGGTAGATTGGGTGCGTGGGGTATGACAGTAAATTTTGAAAAATGAAAATTTTTAGCACAACAGGTTCATTATTTAGGACACAACATTTCAGGTGATGGTATCAGACCCAAAGAATCTTTGTTAAAAGGTATACATGAAGCGGCAGTTCCGGGTGACAAAGATTCCCTTAGGGCGTTTTTGGGCTTGAGTGAGTACTACGCACGTTTTGTGCAAGGTTATGCAGTAGTTGTGCAGCCGTTAAGGAATCTCTTGAAAAAAAATGAGAAATTCATATGGTCCAAGGATTGTCAGGAGGCGTTTGTGGCTGTAATAAAATTAATCACGTCTGCTTCTGCAATTAAGCCATTTATATATGGGGCGAAGTGCATAATTACAGTTGATGCCAGTGGAAGAGGTTTAGGGGCAGTCCTCAGTCAAATGGTTAATGGTCAGGAACGTACCATTGCATTTGCCTCACGTACCTTGAATGTGGCTGAGAAAAACTATAGTACGATTGAAAGGGAAGCATTAGCGTGCTCTTGGGCCTCTGAAAAATTTAAAATGTACATTTGGGGGAACAAATTTGAATTGCATACGGATCATAAACCCTTAATATACATGTTGGGAGATAGTTGTTCGAATAAAGCTTCATCTAGACTGATTAGATTGTTGGCTAGGTTACAGGAATTCAACTTTGACATAAAATACATTCCCGGTGGGAAAAATGTTAGAGCGGACTGTTTGTCACGCCTACCTGTTGAATGTGATGAGGTGGTGGATGTCAAGGATAAAAAATGGGAAGGATTGGAGTACGTGTTTACTATTGGAGATGTAAATGAACAATTTCGGATTTCTGAGAAAGAATGGGTTGAGAATTGTGATAAAGATGAGTGTATGACTCAAGTGAAGAACTTTTTAATTGATGGTTGGCCCAATGAAAGATCTATGTCAATGGAGTTGAGATGTTTTCATCAGGTGGCTTCAGAAATGTCGATTGTTAATGATATCTTGGTTCGACAAGATTTGTTTGTTCCTCCCAGTGTTTTACGTCCGAATATTATTGCTTTGGCACATGAGGGACATTTAGGTATTTCGGCAACGTCAAAGAAAATAAAACAAATCTATTGGTGGCCAGGTATTGATGGGCAAGTTAGAAGGTTTGTTGATTCTTGCACGGAATGCTTGTGTTCAGACAAGCATTGGAAAACTTCTACGGTTCCTTTATGTCCAGTTACTTGGCCCAACAATGCTTGGGAAAAAATTGGGTTAGATTTTTCGGGCCCTATTAACATGCTGGGATGTGATAAAAAGTTTTTGATTGTGGCTATTGATTATTTTTCAAAATGGTTGTACTTTTCTTTTGTTAAGTCTGCTGATTCTGCGTCTGTCATAACATTTTTGAAACATCTGTTTTACATAGAGGGGAGAGTTAAGGAGATTGTGACGGATAATGGCTCCCATTTTATTTCTGAGTTGTTCACCAGTTTTCTGGTTAAAAATGATGTAAAACACATAAGGGTACCTTTATATAGTCCCTCTTCCAATGGTTTAGTTGAAAGGGCAAATAGATTAATTAAGGATGGTGTTCAAACGGCAATTGCTAATAACCTTGATGTCAGAGATTACTTACAGTTCAAGGTGTGGAATTATAATATTACACCACAGAGTACAACAGATGTTGCTCCTTTCATTTTGTTGAGAGGTAGGAAACCTATTACGGCCATTAGTCCAAATTGGTTATTGGATAAAGTGGAACGTTATCAAAAAGTAGACTTACAAAGTCTCAGAGAACATGTCAGTGAAAAACAAGATTGTTATAAAAAAAATATGATTCCAGGATGCATGTTAAGGAGGGAACGTTGTGTGTGAGAGATTGGGTCCTTATCAAAAAACCGCATAGGGTTAGTAAGGGGCAGTCTAAATTCTCTGAACCTGTAAAAGTTGTAAGGATAAACAGGACAGCAGTTCTATTGCAAGATAGGGGGTGGTGGAATTGTAATGTTTTAGTCAAAATTACTCCTAAGCAAGCTGGTATCATTTTTGAAAGGGTGAAGGCACATGGTAGCAAGGTAAGACAGGATTGGTTTGATTTAGATGCTCATACATGTGCGGGCCGCAGTAGGGAGTTGCATGATAATTTGAATCAAGGAGATGGTATGGGGAGCAGTGATAATTCAGTTGTTCCTTCTCCGCCATCTAGTTTCCAGTCTACAGGTGGAATGAGATCTGCTCCTACTCATTCAAGCAGTGACATTACAGTTGTTCCTTCTCCGCCATCTAGTTTCCCGTCTACAGGTGGTGGAGATGCTTCAATCAGGAGTAGTTCTAGAATGAGATCTGCTCCTACTCATTCAAGGGACTTTGTATATTATTAATGATTTGTAAATATGTATATTTCCTCTGTTTGATTTTCCTTTATCAGTTTTAGAGTCGATGTATTTTGTGTGCATTTTTATTGTATATTTGTATATATATTTTATGTTATTGCTTCAATTTCTTATTTGATTTATGGAAAGGGGGATGTGTAATATGTGCTACAGATGCCTTTAAAGTGCAGATTCCATTTGGGAGCAGAGAAAAATTTGGAGTTTAGGGTCTCTAAACTAACAATTTAAAAATACATCTTTTAGTAAAAGTTTGTTTTTAGATTGTGTGTTTGAAAATGCCTCTTTTAGAAAGCAGGCATTTTCTTGTTTAAACCACTGTGTGACTCTACCTGTTTGTGGATTCCCTGTCTGGGTCAGTTTGACAGATGGGATGTTTGCACCTCTCCTCTAGACAGTGACACAAAGGGAGCTGGGGTGTAGCCTGCATATCCTGATGAGCCATCTGTGGAGGGAGGGGAGGAGTGGTCACTCACACCTGAAAAGGGCTGTGCCTGCCCTCACACAATGCAGTCTCCAACCCCCTGCTGTGTGTCTGGGGCGTGGCCTGGGCAAGGCAGAATTTCACAAACAAGAGAGACTTTTCTTTGAAGTAAGCCTACTTTAAAGTGCAAAATGGGTATAAGAAGGTCACCTAAAACCACAAACTTTAGAGCACTTCTGGAAACGAAGAGGAACCTCTGCCTGGAGAAGAGCTGAAGAGCTGAGGAAGAAGAGCTGCCCTGCCTGTGACAGTCGTTTGTGGAGCTATCCTGCAGTTGCTGGTTCTGCCTGTGCAAGAGGACAAAGACTGGGCTTTGTGTGTCTTCTTTCTTGTGAAGAACTCTCCAAGGGCTTGAAAATGAACTTGCGTCCTGTTGTTAAAGTCTCAAGGACAGCAAAGACTTATCTCTGCCAGCACCTGGAGCCTCTGCTGAGACCCCTATCCTGCCAAGTGGTGCCCATCCAGTTCCCGTAAAAGGTGGCAGAACAAGTGTGAGAAATCCACGCACAGACCGCTGTGCGGGGAAAAGATTGATGCAATTCCTAGACGCGACTGAAAAATCGATGCTCGCGGCTGGAGAAACGATGCGCTGCATCGCTGACGGAGGCTGGTAAGATCGCAACCCGCGCTGCGTGGTTTTCGAATCATCGTGCGGCAGGATTTCCGATGCAAACATCACTGGGCATGTAAAAGCAACGCACAGCCTGTCCAGACCCAAGAGTGCTGTTCGGATCGACGCATCGCTCTCCTGCGGAGTGAAGAAACGACGACCCGACCTAAGGAGGAACAATGCACGGTCTCACCCGTGAGTGATATCGATGCATCGTAAGCCCCTTTTGAAGCACACTAGCCCGGGCGGGGGCTATTTTTGACGCACTCAGGTACATTTCCACGCTAACAGTGTTAGCCTTGTATTTAAAATCACATGAAGACTCTTTGTGGTTTATAATTGATAACTTGACTTGTGTATGGTGGATTTTTGTCATTTTGGTCTTGGTTTGTTTAGATAAATATTTTCTATCTTTCTAAACCTGTGTTGTGTCATTTGTAGTGTTTTCATTAAGTTACTGTGTGTGTTGGTACAAATACTTTACACCTAGCACTCTGAAGTTAAGCCTACTGCTTGTGCCAAGCTACCAAGGGGTTGAGCGGGGGTTAGCTGAGGGTGATTCTCTTTTACCCTGACTAGAGTGAGGGTCCTTGGTTGGACAGGGGGTAACCTGACTGCCAACCAAAGACCCCATGTCTAACAGCAGTAAAACTGCACACACAGGCCTTGCAATTGAAGGCCTGAGTCAAGGTTAAGGAGCTACTTAAGCGGGTGGCACAGTCAGTGCTGCAGGGCCACTAGTAGCATTTAATCTAGAGGCCCTGGGCACATGTAGTGCACTTTACTAAGGACTTATAGTAAATGATATAGTCCAATGGGTTATGATCCAATGTTTCCATGTTTAAAAGGGAGAGAGCATATGCACTTTAGAACTGGTTAGCAGGGTTAAAGTGCTCAGAGTCCTAAAACTAGCACAAATAGTGTCAGAAAAGTGGAGGGAGGCAGGCAAAAATTTGGGGGGTGACCACCATAAGGCTAACAGGTCTAACACCACATCTAGAAAGTTGGCATCCTCTGACTTTAGCCATTTGGTGCCTGATGCCTTTCTCCGACTATTTGTCTGGGGTGGGTGACAGCTGGGATTGTGTATTCCCTTTAGACAGCCACACACAATGGGAATTTAGGTGTGACTTGATGGACCTTGATAGGCCGACCAGGCAGGATTGGAGGTAGGATCTGGCAACAGCCTCACCTACTCCTAATTAGGCTGTGCCCTCTCCCCCTCAAAGGTGAGTCTGCTGTAGTGAGTCCGGAGCCAGGGCAGGAAGGAGAGGGCCTCTATGCACTTCAAAGGCCTTTCTTTAAAGTCTCTCCCTCTTCAAGGGCCCAATTGGGTATAATTACTAGATCTCTGACACTACTAATTCATTACACTTCTGTACCTGTGACCACTCTGCCAGGAAGAAGGACTGCTGTGCTGCTGAAGGACTGCGACTCGGCTGGACCGCTGCTTTGCTGGACTCGTGCCTTGCTGTGCTGTCCCTTCTTCCTGATGCTCCCCTGTCTGGATGAGAAGGACTGGACCTGAATCACTTGAAGCCAGAGTTACTCCAAATGCCAGCTGACTGGTCTTCTAATTAGAAGTCTCAGGGACATAAAAGACTTCCCACCAACCTACTTCTAAACCTAGACTCTGCCAACTGTGAGTCTGCACTGCCAAGTGGTGCCATCCTAATCCTGGACACTTGGAAGTGGGCCAAAAGTGCTTGTTTCAGCAGAACCAATGCATTCTCTTTCAACCTGACGCTTCACCGCTGCTGCGTGGATCAGAACCAGCACATCACTCCTGTTGTGAGGATCGGAAGAGGCACATCTCTCCTGTTGTGAGGATCGGAACTGGTGCATCACCTCTGCTGCAAGGCTTAACTGATCTATTGTCACTGTTTCAGGAACAGAGCCGGCGCATCACCTCCAGTCCTGCCACGTCTCAGAACTGCCTCTGCATTGGAGAAAATCAATGCATCTCCTCTGCTGCTTGGGAAAAAACAATGCATCCCCTCCAATGCTGGGATTGACACTGGTGCATCATTGACATCGCCACAACTAGGATTAAGGCACTTTTGTTCAGTGGGCCTCACCGGGTCCCTGTATCTAGCATGCGCTTCATTGTGGTCAACCCAAACGTTTGACTTTGCCCTGGTTTGGCACAACCAGATGTCCCCAATTGTCATTTCTTGCTTCTAAGCACTATTTCACAGTTTAGTCTTTAAAAATGCATAACTCAAGATCTACTTATTTTTATTTTTTTTTGTTTTGGTCTTGTTTGATTTATTGAATTATATTTCATTTTTCTGAACTAGGTGTGGAATTCTTTTGTGTGGTGTTTTCACTGTTCTACTGTTTGAAGTGTTGCACAAATATGTTACACACTGCCTCTAAGTTAAGTCTGACTGATCTGTGCCAAGCTACCAGAGGGTGAGTACAGGATAATTTAGGGTTTGCCTTACACTTACTCTGACTAAGATTGTGACTTCTGCTTGATTAGAGTGCATACCTCTATGAAACAGAAACCCAATTTCTAACAATGGCACAATAGGTGCTGCAGTCTACTAGTGGCATTTAAAGTAAAGGCCCTGGATACACCTGGTACCATATGCTAGGGAAAAGCAGAAAAGTAACTATCTCAATTAAGAGTATACCACTTCAATCTACTACTTTTACTGCTTGTTAGCAAGGGTGGAGTGCACAGGGCTTCAAAGTCAACAACAATATGGTTCAGTAAAAAAAGATAAAAAGCCAGGGAGACTATATAAGAAAGGCAGACTTACTGCAGACAATATGAGCAATTGTCAGAAGATCGTTTCATCAGAGTTTCAGCAGGGCACTATGCTGAGTACTAGCCTTCACAATTACAATGACAATTTAACAGTTATGGTTTTGAAATAAAGTTAGACCATGTTTTCATTCCTAGATTCTTGCATACTGGCCTGTCCTAATTCAGTTCGTTGTTACAGAATACACCTAGGTCTTTCACATTCTTTTTAAGCTTTATTGTAGAACATTACATATATGGAATACATTAGCCAAATGAAACTAGGTTTAGTGGCAATATGAAGTGTTAGAATAAAGAGACAGCCCAATAAACAATGGGATTCACAGTACAGTATGTCAAGCAGACTTTATACGTTATGTTTTGAGATACTCTGCTGTGCTCTCTTGAGGAAACGATTTCCTGTGCTTTCCAGTCCTTTTCAACCTTGATGAACACAGATTTCTGTTCATCTTGCAAATTCTATAGTTTGTCATCTTCACTCACACAAATCATAGTTTGCCCAGTGCTTTTCCTCTACTTATCTATTCAAATCATGGTTAATGCAAATGTACTGTTTGTAAAGTCTTTATCCTTGCTCACTGCCTGCACAGTGACCTCCCTATCAATACAGTACTTCTCTCTGTAGTATTTTCAGTCACTGGCTAGAGATTACTTTTGCCTCACGTATTATTCTAGTTGCTTACTACATTATTGAGGTTTGACTACGGAACAACACTTTTAATGCCTCCTCAATATTGACTACCAACATATCACCATGATAAACAGATGTGGAGTTACTCTTAGCAGATAAATAATTCCCTAAACATTCCTACATTGACAATATGTTTGTAGTTGTTCTGTGGAGGAGACATATGAGCAGGTTGATATTTTTTAGCTCAATGTTGTGACATACAACCCCTCTCCTACCTGTCGTTGTGTTGCAGACTCCCTAACTTCCTCCCACACACACTGGACATACAATGTGACCAACAGGTCACACCAGATATCATGAACAGGTGTTTCAATCTCTGCATCATCTTTTATCTTCTTAGTGCCAATGTGTTGGCATATTCCATACTCACTGCCTGCATAGTGTTTGCCCCTACCCCGCTACTTGTATACCACCTCACTCAATGCCACATAATACCTACATGGGGGCAGATTTAGCGGCACATCAGCATCACTTTTTTTACCCTAATGTGGCCCAATGAGTCTAAAATTGCCACGCCAAATTTACAAAGTGGCGCAATACATGCATTGTGCCACTTTTTAACCGACAGGCATAATGTTTGCAAAGGGGGCATTCCCCTGTTAGGGGGGCTGAAAAAATGTCACAAAGAAATCTAAGAGATTTCTTCGCATCATTTTTTTTCTGCACTTTCAATGCCTGCTCAGAGCAGGCATTAAAAGGAGGCACACCATTGATTATTATGGGCCTCAGTGGGCTTTGCAGGATTAGTGTCAAAGGTTTTGATGCTTATCCTGCAAAGCACCAAACTAGCATCAAATATTTTGACAATAGTTCCGTAGATACTGCCATGGTGCGCAGTACCTTAGATACAATGTACACATGGTGGCATTATGGAGGAGCTAAGAGGCGCAAGAAAAGTGTCACAGAACTGGATGCAGTGCCACGTTTCTTAAATCAGGTCGTTAGTTTCTATAGTGCTTATCTAATTTTACTTACTTGCTGTTTGCACAATGTATTTCCACTCACTCTTTGCATCACTAGCACTTCTTAACTTCACCATGTCTGCACAGTGCTTATGTCTCAATAACTGCCTGACAAACCTCCCTTATGCACTGTTGACATGGTGCACAGTGTACAAAAGCTCTACCCACTGCTTCTCCTTATCTCTTAGTATAAACATTTATTTTGCCTCATCTACTGGCCGGCAGGTATCTCTTTCATGCGTAATGTTGCACTCCACTTTTCACTCATCCAGTCTATTTCCTCTTGCTCACTGACTGCTAGATTGTTTCTTTTACAAATACATCAACATCTTGACAATAAGGACATCACTATAATATAAACTTTGATACATAGGCAGAATATAATGTCGACAACATTTCACCTCATTCTGCAAAATCAACATACAACATAGTATTGAGTGCCTTTGCAGTGCCCTTAGTCCTAATCCTCAAAATACTCCAGATTTCTACATTCTGCTCACTCTAATAAGGACACAAGTCAAAGGTACATGCGGGTAGATGACATCCATCCACTATTTTTACAGGGTGATGCTGTCTTCCCTACCAAGTATCTTGGCCCCAGTTAAATAGGCTGAACCTGTCCAAGTGGAATCTTCCAACACCAGGACAATTTCAGCAGCACCTACATGTTGCTTACTTTCTCTTCCTAACAGAAATGTGCAGGTGGTGAGGATTTTGTTTTGCATTTAGATTCCAGCTTGGTGGCTGCATGGGCCCAGACAAAGGCCAAAGTTAGGGGCCAATCAGCCCTCCTTTTGCCAGAGTTTGATCCTGGCTGTAAGCTGCTGAAGCCTCACACCTAACACAAATGCAATGAAGGGAAACAAAGGTGCACCACTTGTTACCACTACATAACTTAACAAGCATTTGCAGTGCAATAGGTATTGCATTTGCTTGAGTTAGAGATATTGGCGTTGTAAATTGATAACTGAACCCTTCTTGCCACAAGCATTGGTGAACCCTGCCTCATAATTTGGTCTTTCCCTGCTACATAATTCCAGTGGCCCTGTATTTAAATAAAGCACTTCCATTTATCTTCTGCCTCTATCTGCAGCAAAAAATAAAAATGTAGCTCTCTCTTGATGTGGGAACAGTAACACAACTGTGTAGTGCAACATAATTATGTACAATGGCTTTCACAAATATACATATTTGTATTTAATAAGACACATGTCCAGTGGCTTGCACAGAAGACACAGGTCTAGTGGTTTGCACAGATCACAGACAGGTGTACACGTGTGTATGCAGTAACACAAATGTTCGCATCGTGCTGTGGTCTGCAAAGGAGCAACATGAGTATTACTAGAAATAAAACTGTGCACCAAGGTTTGCACAATAGCACAAGTGGGTGGGAAGTACCATAAGCACATATTCAGCAGTCTGCACATTAAGACAAGTGTAGGCAGTACCAGAGTGCACTTTGGTGTGAACAATAACAAATGTGTTTGTGTTACTGTGTATGCAGAAGTATGTCACAAAGTTGTCTACAGTGGCCTCCACAAGAGAACAGTTTGTATTCAATAACGCAAGTGATTGAACTGTACTACAAAGGTAAGCACATAGCACAGCTAAGTATTGTGGTCTGCACAGGGATACAAGGGTCTGTACAATAGCAATTATGTTTAGTCACCTTCTTCATAACACAAGCATGCACAATGCTCTGACAGTTAGCACAAGTATGAGTACAGTAACATCTGGACCAGAAAGTGGTCTCCCTATAAAAATAGTTTGTGTTCAATAACAGAAGTATGGACAAGTAATACACGTGTGTGCACAAAATAACACAAATGTGGACAGTGTTCTGCACAGTAATGCAAGTGGGTACGATTACGCAATTATGTGTACTTGTTTTCACAGTAGCACAAATGTGTGTACAGTTACACAATATATACAGTGACACAAGTGCCCCTACAGTCACAAGTGTGTATAGAGGTCTGCACAGAGAGTGTTTGTAGAGTAACACATTTGTTTAGGATTAGACTGTATTGATGGATGGATGGGTGCATGAATAAACAGCAACACAAATATGTGTAATTATCCGAAGGGAAACACAAGTGGCTGTGCAGTAAGACAAGCATGCACAGGGTTTGCACAGAAATATATGTATGTGTCTTGTAACTCTCACAGGAGCACACATTTGTGTCCAATAATTGTGATAGTGGTTTGCAGAGAAACCACTGTGCAGTGGTGTACAGTGACCTATTCATTAATACAAGCCGGTGTACCATAACACAAGTGTGTACAGTGATCTACATAGTAATATGACATCATACTTTATATATTCACAACCCTAGTGTCACACCATGGGAAGTGTCATGTTCACTGATGGGGAACACTACATTTTGGGCAGGCGTGTAACGATCCTTCATGCAGTGTGACAAATATCTGTAGCACACACTGCTATAAAGCCCAATAATAACGTGCCCTGTGCCTGCCAACTGGCCACCCTGTGCCAGCTAATTGACTCACTGAGACTTGTAACATTTATAATGAAAGGGCCGGTACTAGTAAATATGCATTTTTTTAGAGGCATTGCCTAGTAAAGATCCTCCATTTCGGATTAAGAACATCCAGCAAAGGGTCACATTAAAAGTGTACATACGCCTGAAATAGACTTTATTTATTGCATATACAGCTTTTGTGTTAGGACACAAGGTTAACAGTTAACACCTAGATGTTGCAGAAGAGAGTAAGAGTGGTTGAGGAGGAAAAAACAGCAGTGCAAAAGAGAGAGGGAGTTCAAAGCACTGCACAACAGAACTACACTGTAAATAGAAATAGCACTCCATGGGGGGTCTTGGCATCCCGAGTACTGCACAATACAGCACGCTGCAAGTGAGAGGTGTTACTGCAGAAGAGAGAACTCAGCACTAAATGAGGGAAAAATTCTTCCGGAGAGACACATGAGCATTGTGTAAATCCCAGCAGTCCACAAGACAGGAAACACTGCAAGAGAGAGCGCACTGCACAAGGGGTCCCAGTACAGCAGACGGGAGAGGGCACTGTTTAATGACAGATGTTTGTAGATGTGAAACAGCCCCATGGGAGAGAGAACTATGCTTGCTGCCCCTCTCTCTCGAAACACCTTCTGCTTGCTCGACATGCCAGGCAGTAGGACTGAGAACATCAGCAACCCACTGCAGTGACACACTGACACTCACTGCCGGATGCATGGGTGTCTCTAGGCTCAGCCCCTATGACCAGGTCATGAACGGCAATGTGCAGCACAGTCTGATTGCTGAGTGTTCCCCTCATCTGGTACATACTTTTGCTAGTGCCCAAACTCTGGTGCACACATCACAGTTAACATAACTGGCTGCCCGGAGAGTGCATTCAGAGTAGTCTCTTGGTGCTATAAATGTAAACAGATATTTAGCTCAATTGTATGCCATACAAGTTATCGACCTCAGAAAGATGAAATGATAAGTGGAGCCAGTAAGGTCCATTAATGTGCACTCCGATGGTGTTGAGTATTATGCACTCCATGCCTGATGCCAGTTTGGTGCCCCAATGCGCCCAAGCCATCTAATGCTCTTTCTCTGGGGGACGGCAGTGCGAACCGATTCAAAGCACCATGGCTAGCATGAGTGCGAAGGAGGGGCACAAAAGAAAAAAGTAGTTCACTCACAGTAAAATATATTGTCAATCTTGTAATTATCCATGTAACAGGGTTGGTCCCCAAGGTGGTAACAAAACCGCCCTGAGGCGGGATAAATGTAAAGCATTTACCAACAACATCCAGGGATTATTTAAAGGCAAGCCCAAGAACAAATGCAAGTGATGGGCATGAGGTGGGCATGATTAAAGCCCACAGAAGAGATTACAAGACGTCAGAAAGCAGCACTTGTGCACAGCTACGCTCAACCTAAAAAGTACTTAAGAGAAATCAAAATTTGCAGGTAGGCTTTTCACCTTGTTGAATACTTGTATATAAGATATATTCTTGCACTGTTAGAATGTCAGATGTGTCAGTCTGGTCAAGCATTTACACAAATAACAATGTAAATACTGCAATTTTATTTATTTATTTTATGTAGGGTGTCAGAGCACTTTACATTACACACACACATACCATCCTTCATAGCTCACTGTGCCACTGTGCTGTATTAAAAGTATTGCAATTTATGAACTGCTTGTAAATGATTTCTGTGTTAAATGTAGTAATCCAGTTAGCTATCTACATAAAATAAAACCTGCCATCCACATGTTACACAATGTGCTTTGCAGGAGACACTTTAACCCTCTGTGGTACGTTGAGTCAAAGCTGTGACTAAACAAAACACAGATCTCTCCAGCATAAACATTAACCTGCAGAGTTTTCCCACTGTAATCATTATTCCTTGAGATTCACTGGGAACATAAATATCTCTGCTACTGGTGCCTTAACCTGATATTTTAAAATGCAACCTTTACAATCAAGTAAGCCATAAGAGATTTCTCCTTGTTGCAAATTTCATTGTGGCACAGTTTTTAAAAAAGAAATATAAATGTTGAGGTAAAGATTTAATAAGACGTAAAAATAAAGTAATACAAGACTGCACACAGCACTGACTTGCTTTATCTTGTGTTAGATAGGCATTACATGGATGGTGCATGGTTGTTCCTGTGCATCCACCAATGTATATTGATGCAAGTCCACATTTACAAAGACTTATAGACATGGGTTTGTGCCAGAATGGTGCACCTACCAGAGGCTGGCGTAACAAGGAGAACTGTACTAGTTTTTCCTTGTAGTTTCCTCTTTGCATGTGTGCTGCACTGTGCAGCAAACATGCAAACAGGAAATATCCTCAAAAGATAGTTTTTGTGTAGGAAGGTATGCTTCCTGAGCAACATCATTCCTGACCACAATGCAAGCACTCCTGTACCTTGATGCAAAGATGCCTGCTTTGGCACTAGGCAGCCACATGTGCTCCAGTGTGGGTCGTCAGAGTAATGTGTTTCTAATTAAAGCTCAGGTTGCAGTCTATTAAATCAAACACAGGAGAAAATGTTGCCTTAAATCACACACTTTGGTGAAGCCATGATTGATCCCACATTTTCTGCTTTCAGACTATGCACTTCGATCACCAGATAGATATGTCTTCTTTCTCCTTTTTTTCTCCTGTTTTACATCGAAAGTTAACGTGACTCGACGTCACTTAGGCCCATATTTATACTTTTATAGAGCCACATTTGCATCATTTTTTGATGCAAAAGTGTCGCCAACTTACAAAATACAATTGTATTTGCGTCAAAACATTATGCAACTGCAGTGCTAAAAAAGTATAAATATTGGCCTTAATGTCTTTAATTCATGGTGAATGAGGATGGAACGTGGGTGGCAGACAGAACTCACAAACAGTTGTCATTTTCATCTTATATGTGTACTAGATTCTAATTATACATTGAACAACATTATAGATGATTTAACCACATAAAAGAGGTATTTGTCGACTACTCATTGCTACGCCCCAGTTCATCGTCCACTCATTGTTGTATGTTTGTGAAAGTGCATAGACAGATTTGCGAATGTTACACATCTTAACTTGAACCAATTGTTTAATGTTTGATCAGTACCACAGAATGATGAACACTTATTTGTCAATTTTTAGAATCACACCACAGCAAAAATTATTTCCAAACAAATTATGTTTTCTATTTCCCAGTTCCAATTAGTAAATGTTAAAGAGCAGTTTTGCTTGAAAAGAAGACAAGTTTCTTTTTTATAGCTATTGACATTTGAGAGCACTGGATATGGTCATGTGAATGTTTGCCAAGTTGTTACACTGCTTGGGTACAGCTGGCCAGATTCTTTTACCTTCTCACCCCTACCTTCTGCAGCAATGTTGCAAAGCTTGTGATGTACTTTATTATAACACATCAACATGGAGTTGAATTGCTATTGCGATGCTCTTATGTCTGGAAGACTGATATAATTTGTAGATGTGCTATGTATGAGACCACATGTGCTTACATAGAGTTGGCTCTTTCAGCATGAGTGTTCAATGAATAGGTGATTCCATTGGTCAGTGTTATTGTAAGCAAGTAGACTTTCTCCAGTGCACAATATTGGCAGTGTAACATGTGTAGGATGAGCAAAGTTATTTTCAGTGAGTGTAGTCTAATGCAGATTCTGATTACTGGCCATAGTTTGTGGTCTCTATTACTGTTTCTACATCTCCACACATGCTTAGTTTTACGATGCAAACTAGCAATACTTCCTTGAAAGCCAAAATTTCCTTCAAAAGTGCTAGTTCAGACTGTCATTGCATGTGACCTTTCTGGTGAGTTAACTTTTTAAGCAGTTCCTTCCATCTTTAGATTCTGCGTGGCTTCAACCTATTTTGATGTGGAGATTATGGGGGTCATTATGACCCCGGCAGTCTGCGGTAATATGGAGGAAAGTACTGCCAACAGGCTGGCGGCACTTTCCTCCATGTTATGACATTGGCAGTTTGGCTGAAGCCAAACCGCCAATGTACCACACCAACCGCCACAGTGGTAATGACCGCCAGCCTGGAGACATCAGTCTCCAGCCCGATGACCGTCACAGTACTGCTTGCGTGATTATGACCCCGCCTACCACCATGGTTTACGTGGCTTCCGTACCTCCACGAAAACCATGGCGGTAGGCACTATCAGTGACAGGGAATCCCTTCCCTGTCACTCATAGGGGTCTTCCACACCCCTCCCCTTCCACAGGTCCCCACACCCACCTTCCTTTCCAGACGCCCCTTCATAGACACCCCTCCCTTCACACACACACACGCATACATACACCCATTCCCACATGCATCCACATATGCATACATCCATTCACACACACATTCGCACACACTTACCTACATACACGCAGGCACGCATACACACAACTCAACAGACACGCACTCACCCCCTCAAACATGCACACACATACAACACTCACCCTCATACACGCATGCACAGGCATATACACACACAACACCCCTCACTCCCCTCCCCTTTTGGAGCACCCACTTACCTGCGACCAGGGGGTCCTCCGGCAGGAGACGGGACAAGGCGCTCCTGCCAACAGCGGCGTCTGCCAGCAGAACACCGCCAGTCCGTATTAATTCTCATAATGTGGCCGGCGGCGGTCTACTGGCGTGGCGCTGCTGCACCACCTTACCGCCATCCGCCGGCATGACCGCAGCCGGATTTCAGCCAGCCTTCTGGCGAAAATCCGGCTGTGGTCATAATATGGCGGTTGGCAGGTAGCCACGGCGATGGTCTTTTGGCGGCCGTAGCCGTGGCGGTAGGCGGTTTTTACTGCCAGTGTTACAATGAGGGCCTATATCTCTTACTGTGAAAGTTAAGGTCCATTCTTTGTGTACATGGAATAGTATGCTTGGTGGACATTGTTTTTTATGTAACTTACAAATGTGTGAGTCTTCTGCAAAAATCAGGAGTGTTGGGGTGTAGGTTTCTTGTTCCTTTGCTCCATAATCCACCCCCCAATCTTTCCAGTCATGCTGGATAATTTCCATACATGGCAAGGATACAGCTCACTTTGGGCCAGATTTACAAGGAAGCAATTTTAGACGCACCATATTCACAAAATGGCTCAATGCATCATTGTGCCACTTTGCGACTACCTCGTGCCACATTACGCCTGCGTCAGGCATAATGTTTGCAAGGGTGGCATTCTGGAATTAGGAAGCCTGCAAAAATGGCACAGTGAAACCTACAAGACTTCACTGCACCATTTTTTGTGTCATTTTTTATGCCTGCTCAAAGCAGACGTTAAAGAGACGCAACAATTTTAATTAATGGGTCACCTTGAACTTTGATGTGCAGCAAAGCGTCACAATAGCACAAAAATGTTGATGCTATTATCCTAATGTGACCATGTTGCGCCATATTGTATATACGGTGCACCCATGGTGTCATTAGGTAGGGGAGGGGTGACACAAGAAAACTGGTGCATCAGCACTGATGCACCATTTTCTTGTAAAAATGCCTCTTTGTGCCTTCTGCCTTGGCAGCTGATCTGTCTTGAATGTTTCAGCACTGTTATTTGCAGTTACAACAATGTCAATCCAATCAATTTATCTACCTCAAATGTTTAGATAGCCCTAATTCAACTCAATGGTTCTAATTATATCACTGTTACTAAACGGTGAAAGTTCGGGATGTCGTTTGGGATGGCGTGACTATCGTTCAAAAGACATTACATGCTACACATAGATCTTTGCAGTCGTAGTCAAAAAGCTGAATAATCAGTTTACCACCCTATTCAATATATGACTTCATATATTTAAGCCTTCTTTTTTTATTTTTTATTTACTGATGTTAACCACTTGATTCTTGGATGCAGAAAGGATCTTTCTATATTTGTTTATTAATTTTTCTTAGGGCATTTTAAAGATGTGGCATTAAAGCTGAAGGAGTTGTGATCTAAGAGCATGCATGGGCAAATTAGGTATGCTTGGCAAGGGCTGGCTGTCCTTGTACTTAAGGACCGTGGAAATGATGTAAAACATCAGACTAATTACTCTCTAAGTACTCATTACTTTTGGTTAAGCATCCTTTGACAAAATAACATGGCCCATAATGTCTGAATTATTATATGTGCAGAATATCCAGTTATAACTGTATCATCCGAAGGGAAACCTGTTTGCTATGCTCACAATACCAAATGAAGTATGCACTTTACATTTTTTATAATGGTCAAAGTGTGCTAAAACTGTTAGTGTATATAATGCTGGTATGTTAAGAAGGTTAATACATTTTATAGTTTTGATATTCATAATTGCAGTTGCGAGCATTTTTAATGCAATACATGGACTGTGCTTTGTTCTTGATGCCACATTCAGTATGCCTAGCTTGTAGAACATAGTGGCTTGCCTACTGTAGTTTTTCAGACATCAAACTTCACCCACATGTGGGCTGGTAATTCCTTCAAACATGGAACTCAAGTCAGAGGTTGAAGTCAGCTTTCATTTGTTAAATTTCGAAATATGCTCAGATGTACTCATGGCAGAACTGCTAAGCATGTGTAATCTCCTAAAATGTGATGCCACTTTTTGTGATGTTACTTCCTGTGAGGTCACCGGGCGTGCTGCCACTTCCTGTGATGCCACATCCCTTGATGCCACATACAATGACATGCCCGCTATGTTACTTGCATACTAACTTGGTAAGTCACCCTACTTCTTTTTCTAGGACTCATTCCCAAATGCTAACCCTAAAGATATGTTAATCCCAAGGGTAATTCTAAAGGATTCCCTCACACTAACCCTAAAGCTAACCTTAACCATAAACCCTAAATCATTCCATATTAATAAACTGAATTAAATAAGGTTCAATTATCAATCGATCAGAAACAATTAATTTGTCTTTAGAAAGTAAAGAATATATCAAAAAAGTTTCCGTTTTATTATTTTAATATTTGATATACTACAGCTGAACACAAGGGGTGTGATGTAGATTTGATTGGACAAAATCATCAAATACTTGACATTAAGTTACAGTTAACTTTAAAAATATGGGATAGCCGTAAAGCATTTACTTAAGGAGATGAAATATAACATAGTGACATAATGTCAAATAAATTGAACTCAATTCACCTGAATTTGATAATCTCATTTTGTTTAATATAAACGTGTGACCCCCTCTATGAAAAAAGGGGTTAGATTATTATAAATTTCGTATAATATATGTGTTGGAAAATGGGTTATTGGTAGGGCAGGTAGGTACCTACACCTAGCAACAAGCCACAAACCTCCACATAAGTACAGTTAGGTCTCAGTAAATTAATCCCAGCTCTACCCTTGGTAGCTTGGCATCGAGCGTCAAGGCTTAACTTAGGAGACAAAGTGTAAAGCATTCAAATATCACAAAACAGTAATTAAATAAAACACAGGAAACAGTTTAAAAATCCAAAACCAATTTATAAAAATAGCTTATATTTTTATCTTTAAAATGACACAAAAACGATAAAAATCGGTTCAGGGGAACCGGAGATATGAATTTTTAAAGTATTATTATTTTCTAGCGCTTAGAAACAAAAAGCGCCGATCGGGTCATCCGGTTGCACCAGGACCGGGGCAAAGTCAAACTTTCAGGCCGACCGCGATGGAGCCCTGCTCGGCTACAAGTCGCGGGAGGCCTTGGTTAAAAAGTTACCTTCTGACTTAGTCTCTTTTTTGATGTTTTTCTTCCCCGGGACGAACCTGCCAGTTGAATCCGACCTCCTGGAGCCCTTGTCCGGATACGCGAAGTCGGTTTCCTCGGTGGTGATTTTTACCTTCGGACTTAGTTGTTTTTTCGAGATGAAAATCATTCGACCGGGGTAAACCTGGATCTTGATCCGACGTCCATGGAGCCCTTCTCGGATACGATGGCTGGGAGGTCCCGGTCAACTTTTTACGTTCGGACTTAGGCCCGTATTTATACTTTTTTTAGCGCTGCATTTGCGCCGCTTTTTGACGCAAAACGGCGCAAACCTACAAAATACAATGGTATTTTGCAAGTTTGCGCCGTTTTTGCGTCAAAAAACGACGCAAATGCGGCGCAAAAAAAGTATAAATACGGGCCTTAGTCTCTTTTTTGGATGTTTTTCTTTACCGGAACGAACCACGAAGTCAGGCCGGGTCGCGGTTGAGGCAAGCCGGCTAGAATTTCCGCGGCGGGTCGGTCCCTCTCTGGAGCTTTTTTCCAAAAATTCTCAAATCTTTTCCAAACTTCTGGGGCTTCACCCAGATGTTCTTTTAAGGTTCTTTTGGGGTCCACAGCTCACCCCAAGGGTCCAGAAGTTCTGTGATGGTCCTTGGGGGTGCAGACTTCAACTCCCAGAATGCACTTGGCGCAAACTCCTTTTTGGCCACTGGGCAGTGGTCAGCTGGTCGCTTCTTTCAGGAGTTGGTGCAGGGGACTCTGGTTAGCAATTTTTCACCTGTAGCAAACAGGGAGTCCCTCCTTGAACCAGTTGAAGCCAGGCAAAGTCCTTCTTGTGGTGAAGCCCAAGTGTGCAGCTGGTGCAGTCCTTCTGAGTGCAGGGTCCAGGTGCAGGCCAGGGGTCCAGCAGGGCAGTCCTTCTTCTTCTTTAGTTCCTTTCTTGTTGAATTCTGGAGGGGATCTGAGGCGTGGGTGCAGGTCTGCCAGTTTTATCCTTGCTCCTGGGTGAAAAGCAGGGGGGCCCTGGTTCTCCAATCAGGGACAGGGTCGTCCCCCTGTGATGACCACTTCCTGGGAAGTGTGGCAAAAATCCATCCCAGAAGGCAACAGTCTCTAAAAATCCAACATGGATGAATCTGATTTTTGGAGGTTACATCTGGCTGAGCCCACCCACTGGTGTGGCTAAAAATCATAAACACACCCCTCTCCTGCCCTCTCCTAATCTAATCAAGGGGGCACCTAGCTGTCTGGGGTTGCAGGATGTGGGGGTGTTGCTGGGTGCTGCAAATGTCCTTCTCTGCCTTTGAAGACCAGTTTGGCAGCCCTCCCCCTTCCTGCCTCACCATCTGCTGAGGGGAGATTCTCTCCCCCAAGCACATTCCTTTGTGTGAAGTCTGGCCACTTCACACCTCATCAAGGCAGCCTGGCAGAAGCTGCTGCAGGCTGGCCAATCAGAGCACAGCAGCAAAAACAATGCAGAGCTGAAATTGGCAACTTTTTAGGTAAAGTCTAAACTTTTTACCTGAACAAGTTATATTAAATCCAACAACTGGAAGTTGTGGGATTTATTACAACAATTAATTTGATACCAAATTCTTGGTATGTAACATTTAAGGAGACTTTAAAATTTAAAATAAAGTCTGCCCATTCTAGCCTATGAAGGCCATTTACTTCAATGAGGGAAAAACGAATTTGGCTGTTTTTACCTCACCAGGGCTTATAAATCTATTTTTATAAAGTCCCTGCTTATAGTTACATGGCACCCAGCCCTAGGGGCACATAGGGCACACCTTAGGGGTGACTTATGTGTAAAAATAAGGTAGTTGAAGACTTTGGAAGTACCTTTAATTCCAAAGTCTAATTTGCATATAACTTTAATTTAAAAGCAGCCAGCAAGGCAGGCTTGCTTTTAAAATGACACTGGGCACCTCAGCAATGCACCTAGGTGTGCACCACCTATGCTGTGGTCCCTAAACCTACATGCCCTACCATATACTAGGGACTTATAGGTAGGTTAACTTAGCCAATTATAATTAGCCTAATTTGCATATCCATTTTACACAGAGCACAGGCCCTGGGACTGGTTAGCAGTACCCAGGGCACCTTTAAAGTCAGGAAAACACCAGCAAAAAGTGGAAAATGGGGGCAAAAAGTTATGGGGCCTCTGCAATCAGCCCTGTTTTCTCACACAACCCCCCCCCAGCCCACACGCCCAGGAGACTCAGCCCAACCCTGGGAGAGTCTTCCTGGCTTGTTAGGCGAGGAAGACAGTGAAGAAAACTGGCTGTCCCTTTGCAGGGCCTACTCTGCCTTACATCCCCCTGTCAGGGTCACTCCCTCTGGGTAGTGAAGCCATCCCAACAGTAAAAGGACCCAATTCAAACTGAAACTTCCCTCTAGGGGGGTCTTCCTCCTCTCTCTCTGCCAACTTGGGTAGTGAGGTGCCCACCTCCCCTACTCCAAACTTTGCTAGGGCAACACCTAGCTTACCCAAAGAGGTCACCCAACACTTGAGCAACCCCACCATGACCAATAGGGTCAGGGGGCCTACTTTGCTATTGGCCCTGGGGTCTGCCTCCCAGGCCAAGTACAGTGCTGCCAGGAAGGCTAGCACCCAGCAGAGGCTACTGACAGCTGTCAGTACCCAGAACCACACCCTAAGCTCTCCACTGACAGGTGGCTGAGCTGCTTTAGGGGCAATTGTGAGGTCCTGGCACCCCTCTTGCTGTCTAGAGTGGGGGGCTACCACTTCCTGTGGCAGACACCCTCCTTCCACTCTCCCTTCTGTCAGTGCAGGGGCAACACCTTGCATCGGGACAGCTGCCTGACTACTCAGGACTTCCTTGGGGTCAGGTGAGGCCTCACCAGTGCCAACTCTGGGCTTCCCCCCTACTGGGGCAGAAGGCCTTTGGCTCCCTGGAACTCTCTTTAAGAGTGGCCCACCCTTCCTTTTCTTCTTTCCTTTTCTTGGGGACCCCTGTCTCCTAACTGTAGGGACTGACTCCCCAGGACTTTGGGTTGGGGGGGCGCCCTGGGCGACCACCCCATCTGTGACCAGACTCACCTCTGGGAGGTCATTGCCCAGGATACAATCTAGGGGAAGGTCAGCACTGACTACCACCCTAATCCAGTCAAGGATACCCTCCCTCTCTAGGGGCACTATGGCTACAGGTTTGGAGGTGACCTCCCCTGTGGCTATCCTGACTTTCTTTGTCTTTCCTGGGACATACATGTCTGGGGTCACTAACCGGTCACTCACTATAGTGTGACTGGCACAGGTGTCTCTCAGGCCAGTGGTAGGGATCCCATTCACTTGAATGTGGTGGAAGTGCCTACTCCCACCCTCAGGGATCACCAGCTTACCATCTGGTCCTGTCTCCCAGCTCAATGCTAGGAGGACTTCATCATCTGAGGAATCCTCCTCTATGGCTACACTGGACAGCCCAGTGATAACCACCTTCTTTGGACAGGCTGCATCTCCTCTGAAGTGACCTGTCTGCTGACAGTCAAAGCAAGCCCTACTGTCCAAGAGCTTTTTTAACCCTGGGTCTAACTGTCTCTGCTGGTCAGAGTGGAATTTACTCTCCTCCTTCTTAGGGTTCTGGGGTACAGAGGGAGTCTCTGTGGTGGGCTTACCACCTCCCTCCTTAGGTTTTTGGGGACCTGTCCCCCCCTTCTTGGAGTCTCCCCCCTGGGACTTGACAACCACCCTGGTTCTCAACCACTCATCAGCTGCCTCCCCTAGCTCTCTAGGGTTGGTCTGCTTAGAGTCCACTAGATGCTGGCGTAACCTTTCTTGGGTACAATTGGTCAAGATGTGCTCTCTCATGATCAGATTGTATAACCCCTCATAAGTATCTACTTTGTTACCAATAATCCAGCCCTCTAGTGCCTTTAGTGAAATGTCCACAAAGTCAACCCAAGACTGGGTACTGGCCTTCTGGGTGTCCCTGAACTTCATTCTATATTGCTCTGGGGTCAGACCAAACTTCTTGGCTAAGCACCTCTTCATACTAGGGTATGAATCTGCCTCCTCCCCCCTTAAGGTCAGAAGCCTATCCCTCCCTGAGTTGGGAACTAACTCCCAAAGAAGTGAACCCCAGTACTGAGGCTCGACTCTCCTCATCTGGAGGGCCCTCTCAAAGGCCCCCAGCCACTTATCTATGTCATCCCCCTCTACATAAGCAGGAACTACCCCCTTGGGTAATCTGGGGCAAACTCCCCCACCCATGGACACCTCAGCTTCTTTATCGCTGCCTCCATCTCTTTTCTCTTTGCTTGCCCACTTTTTCTTTTCTAGGGCCAGCTTCTCTGCTTCCAAAGCTATGTATGCTAGCTGGGCCTCCAGCTCTCTTTCTCTGATGGATGGGTTCTCTCCTCCTGAAGGGACCCCCTTCCCACCACTAGCTTTGGATCTGCCCCTAGTGACTGTATTTACTGAGGACCGTTCTTCCTCATCCTCACTTGGGCTCAGATGCCATCCCTCCCCTGAGTGGTTAGAGCTTGCATCCTCCCTTCTTTCTCCCTCCTCTGGAGCTTCTTCTGACTCTACCTCTTGGGCCTCAGCCCATGCTGTCAGGGATGTGATCAGGATTTGCTTCCTGAGATCAGTGGTTGCAGGCAACCCTCTTTCAATACACAACCCCCTAAGCTGGACTACTGTCAGTGTGGGTAGGCTAGCCAGATCAAGCTCCATGGTTCCCTAGTTTTGTGACAACAAAAACTTTTTGCAAAAATTGGAAACATGAATTTAGAAAAATTACAAAAATTCAATAATTGAAATTAATCCAAATTAAAAATTAAAAACAATTTTTGCACTAGGACAATTTAAAGGATTTTTAATTTGTTTTACCTAAAACTGTAACGTGATATTGAACACAAGTACAGGATCCCGTCGCTGCTTCCAATTATGTTGGAAAATGGGTTATTGGTAGGGCAGGTAGGTACCTACACCTAGCAACAAGCCACAAACCTCCACATAAGTACAGTTAGGTCTCAGTAAATTAATCCCAGCTCTACCCTTGGTAGCTTGGCATCGAGCGTCAAGGCTTAATTTAGGAGACAAAGTGTAAAGCATTCAAATATCACAAAACAGTAATTAAATAAAACACAGGAAACAGTTTAAAAATCCAAAACCAATTTATAAAAATAGCTTATATTTTTATCTTTAAAATGACACAAAAACAATTAAAATCGGTTCAGGGGAACCGGAGATATGAATTTTTAAAGTATTATTATTTTCTAGCGCTTAGAAACAAAAAGCGCCAATCGGGTCATCTGGTTGCACCAGGACCGGGGCAAAGTCAAACTTTCAGGCCGACCGCGATGGAGCCCTGCTCGGCTACAAGTCGCGGGAGGCCTCGGTTAAAAAGTTACCTTCTGACTTAGTCTCTTTTTTGATGTTTTTCTTCCCCGGGACGAACCTGCCAGTTGAATCCGACCTCCTGGAGCCCTTGTCCAGATACGCGAAGTCGGTTTCCTCGGTGGTGATTTTTACCTTCGGACTTAGTCGTTTTTTCGAGATGAAAATCCTTCGACCGGGGTAAACCTGGATCTTGATCCGACGTCCATGGAGCCCTTCTCGGATACGATGGCTGGGAGGTCCCGGTCAACTTTTTACGTTCGGACTTAGTCTCTTTTTTGGATGTTTTTCTTTACCGGGACGAACCACGAAGTCAGGCCGGGTCGCGGTTGAGGCAAGCCGGCTAGAATTTCCGCGGCGGGTCGGTCCCTCTCTGGAGCTTTTTTCCAAAAATTCTCAAATCTTTTCCAAACTTCTGGGGCTTCACCCAGATGTTCTTTTAAGGTTCTTTTGGGGTCCACAGCTCACCCCAAGGGTCCAGAAGTTCTGTGATGGTCCTTGGGGGTGCGGACTTCAACTCCCAGAATGCACCTGGCGCAAACTCCTTTTTGGCCACTGGGCAGTGGTCAGCTGGTCGCTTCTTTCAGGAGTTGGTGCAGGGGACTCTGGTTAGCAATTTTTCACCTGTAGCAAACAGGGAGTCCCTCCTTGAACCAGTTGAAGCCAGGCAAAGTCCTTCTTGTGGTGAAGCCCAAGTGTGCAGCTGGTGCAGTCCTTCTGAGTGCAGGGTCCAGGTGCAGGCCAGGGGTCCAGCAGGACAGTCCTTCTTCTTCTTTAGTTCCTTTCTTGTTGAATTCTGGAGGGGATCTGAGGCGTGGGTGCAGGTCTGCCAGTTTTATCCTTGCTCCTGGGTGAAAAGCAGGGGGGCCCTGGTTCTCCAATCAGGGACAGGGTCGTCCCCCTGTGATGACCACTTCCTGGGAAGTGCGGCAAAAATCCATCCCAGAAGGCAACAGTCTCTAAAAATCCAACATGGATGAATCTGATTTTTGGAGGTTACATCTGGCTGAGCCCACCCACTGGTGTGGCTAAAAATCATAAACACACCCCTCTCCTGCCCTCTCCTAATCTAATCAAGGGGGCACCTAGCTGTCTGGGGTTGCAGGATGTGGGGGTGTTGCTGGGTGCTGCAAATGTCCTTCTCTGCCTTTGAAGACCAGTTTGGCAGCCCTCCCCCTTCCTGCCTCACCATCTGCTGAGGGGAGATTCTCTCCCCCAAGCACATTCCTTTGTGTGAAGTCTGGCCACTTCACACCTCATCAAGGCAGCCTGGCAGAAGCTGCTGCAGGCTGGCCAATCAGAGCACAGCAGCAAAAACAATGCAGAGCTGAAATTGGCAACTTTTTAGGTAAAGTCTAAACTTTTTACCTGAACAAGTTATATTAAATCCAACAACTGGAAGTTGTGGGATTTATTACAACAATTAATTTGATACCAAATTCTTGGTATGTAACATTTAAGGAGACTTTAAAATTTAAAATAAAGTCTGCCCATTCTAGCCTATGAAGGCCATTTACTTCAATGAGGGAAAAACGAATTTGGCTGTTTTTACCTCACCAGGGCTTATAAATCTATTTTTATAAAGTCCCTGCTTATAGTTACATGGCACCCAGCCCTAGGGGCACATAGGGCACACCTTAGGGGTGACTTATATGTAAAAATAAGGTAGTTTAAGACTTTGGAAGTACCTTTAATTCCAAAGTCGAATTTGCATATAACTTTAATTTAAAAGCAGCCAGCAAGGCAGGCTTGCTTTTAAAATGACACTGGGCACCTCAGCAATGCACCTAGGTGTGCACCACCTATGCTGTGGTCCCTAAACCTACATGCCCTACCATATACTAGGGACTTATAGGTAGGTTAACTTAGCCAATTATAATTAGCCTAATTTGCATATCCATTTTACACAGAGCACAGGCCCTGGGACTGGTTAGCAGTACCCAGGGCACCTTTAAAGTCAGGAAAACACCAGCAAAAAGTGGAAAATGGGGGCAAAAAGTTATGGGGCCTCTGCAATCAGCCCTGTTTTCTCACACAACCCCCCCCCAGCCCACACGCCCAGGAGACTCAGCCCAACCCTGGGAGAGTCTTCCTGGCTTGTTAGGCGAGGAAGACAGTGAAGAAAACTGGCTGTCCCTTTGCAGGGCCTACTCTGCCTTACATCCCCCTGTCAGGGTCACTCCCTCTGGGTAGTGAAGCCATCCCAACAGTAAAAGGACCCAATTCAAACTGAAACTTCCCTCTAGGGGGGTCTTCCTCCTCTCTCTCTGCCAACTTGGGTAGTGAGGTGCCCACCTCCCCTACTCCAAACTTTGCTAGGGCAACACCTAGCTTACCCAAAGAGGTCACCCAACACTGGAGCAACCCCACCATGACCAATAGGGTCAGGGGGCTACTTTGCTATTGGCCCTGGGGTCTGCCTCCCAGGCCAAGTACAGTGCTGCCAGGAAGGCTAGCACCCAGCAGAGGCTACTGACAGCTGTCAGTACCCAGAACCACACCCTAAGCTCTCCACTGACAGGTGGCTGAGCTGCTTTAGGGGCAATTGTGAGGTCCTGGCACCCCTCTTGCTGTCTAGAGTGGGGGGCTACCACTTCCTGTGGCAGACACCCTCCTTCCACTCTCCCTTCTGTCAGTGCAGGGGCAACACCTTGCATCGGGACAGCTGCCTGACTACTCAGGACTTCCTTGGGGTCAGGTGAGGCCTCACCAGTGCCAACTCTGGGCTTCCCCCCTACTGGGGCAGAAGGCCTTTGGCTCCCTGGAACTCTCTTTAAGAGTGGCCCACCCTTCCTTTTCTTCTTTCCTTTTCTTGGGGACCCCTGTCTCCTAACTGTAGGGACTGACTCCCCAGGACTTTGGGTTGGGGGGGCGCCCTGGGCGACCACCCCATCTGTGACCAGACTCACCTCTGGGAGGTCATTGCCCAGGATACAATCTAGGGGAAGGTCAGCACTGACTACCACCCTAATCCAGTCAAGGATACCCTCCCTCTCTAGGGGCACTATGGCTACAGGTTTGGAGGTGACCTCCCTTGTGGCTATCCTGACTTTCTTTGTCTTTCCTGGGACATACATGTCTGGGGTCACTAACCGGTCACTCACTATAGTGTGACTGGCACAGGTGTCTCTCAGGCCAGTGGTAGGGATCCCATTCACTTGAATGTGGTGGAAGTGCCTACTCCCACCCTCAGGGATCACCAGCTTACCATCTGGTCCTGTCTCCCAGCTCAATGCTAGGAGGACTTCATCATCTGAGGAATCCTCCTCTATGGCTACACTGGACAGCCCAGTGATAACCACCTTCTTTGGACAGGCTGCATCTCCTCTGAAGTGACCTGTCTGCTGACAGTCAAAGCAAGCCCTACTGTCCAAGAGCTTTTTTAACCCTGGGTCTAACTGTCTCTGCTGGTCAGAGTGGAATTTACTCTCCTCCTTCTTAGGGTTCTGGGGTACAGAGGGAGTCTCTGTGGTGGGCTTACCACCTCCCTCCTTAGG
The DNA here is from genome assembly GCF_031143425.1 of Pleurodeles waltl. Classification (NCBI taxonomy): domain Eukaryota; kingdom Metazoa; phylum Chordata; class Amphibia; order Caudata; family Salamandridae; genus Pleurodeles; species Pleurodeles waltl. The sequence continues at coordinate 291,365,744 of NC_090447.1, forward strand.
TTTTTGGGGACCTGTCCCCCCCTTCTTGGAGTCTCCCCCCTGGGACTTGACAACCACCCTGGTTCTCAACCACTCATCAGCTGCCTCCCCTAGCTCTCTAGGGTTGGTCTGCTTAGAGTCCACTAGATGCTGGCGTAACCTTTCTTGGGTACAATTGGTCAAGATGTGCTCTCTCATGATCAGATTGTATAACCCCTCATAAGTATCTACTTTGTTACCAATAATCCAGCCCTCTAGTGCCTTTAGTGAAATGTCCACAAAGTCAACCCAAGACTGGGTACTGGCCTTCTGGGTGTCCCTGAACTTCATTCTATATTGCTCTGGGGTCAGACCAAACTTCTTGGCTAAGCACCTCTTCATACTAGGGTATGAATCTGCCCCCTCCCCCCTTAAGGTCAGAAGCCTATCCCTCCCTGAGTTGGGAACTAACTCCCAAAGAAGTGAACCCCAGTACTGAGGCTTGACTCTCCTCATCTGGAGGGCCCTCTCAAAGGCCCCCAGCCACTTATCTATGTCATCCCCCTCTACATAAGCAGGAACTACCCCCTTGGGTAATCTGGGGCAAACTCCCCCACCCATGGACACCTCAGCTTCTTTATCGCTGCCTCCATCTCTTTTCTCTTTGCTTGCCCACTTTTTCTTTTCTAGGGCCAGCTTCTCTGCTTCCAAAGCTATGTATGCTAGCTGGGCCTCCAGCTCTCTTTCTCTGATGGATGGGTTCTCTCCTCCTGAAGGGACCCCCTTCCCACCACTAGCTTTGGATCTGCCCCTAGTGACTGTATTTACTGAGGACCGTTCTTCCTCATCCTCACTTGGGATCAGATGCCTTCCCTCCCCTGAGTTGTTAGAGCTTGCATCCTCCCTTCTTTCTCCCTCCTCTGGAGCTTCTTCTGACTCTACCTCTTGGGCCTCAGCCCATGCTGTCAGGGATGTGATCAGGATTTGCTTCCTGAGATCAGTGGTTGCAGGCAACCCTCTTTCAATACACAACCCCCTAAGCTGGACTACTGTCAGTGTGGGTAGGCTAGCCAGATCAAGCTCCATGGTTCCCTAGTTTTGTGTCAACAAAAACTTTTTGCAAAAATTGGAAACAAGAATTTAGAAAAATTACAAAAATTCAATAATTGAAATTAATCCAAATTAAAAATTAAAAACAATTTTTGCACTAGGACAATTTAAAGGATTTTTAATTTGTTTTACCTAAAACTGTAACGTGATATTGAACACAAGTACAGGATCCCGTCGCTGCTTCCAATTATGTTGGAAAATGGGTTATTGGTAGGGCAGGTAGGTACCTACACCTAGCAACAAGCCACAAACCTCCACATAAGTACAGTTAGGTCTCAGTAAATTAATCCCAGCTCTACCCTTGGTAGCTTGGCATCGAGCGTCAAGGCTTAACTTAGGAGACAAAGTGTAAAGCATTCAAATATCACAAAACAGTAATTAAATAAAACACAAGAAACAGTTTAAAAATCCAAAACCAATTTATAAAAATAGCTTATATTTTTATCTTTAAAATGACACAAAAACGATTAAAATCGGTTCAGGGGAACCGGAGATATGAATTTTTAAAGTATTATTATTTTCTAGCGCTTAGAAACAAAAAGCGCCAATCGGGTCATCTGGTTGCACCAGGACCGGGGCAAAGTCAAACTTTCAGGCCGACCGCGATGGAGCCCTGCTCGGCTACAAGTCGCGGGAGGCCTCGGTTAAAAAGTTACCTTCTGACTTAGTCTCTTTTTTGATGTTTTTCTTCCCCGGGACGAACCTGCCAGTTGAATCCGACCTCCTGGAGCCCTTGTCCGGATACGCGAAGTCGGTTTCCTCGGTGGTGATTTTTACCTTCGGACTTAGTCGTTTTTTCGAGATGAAAATCCTTCGACCGGGGTAAACCTGGATCTTGATCCGACGTCCATGGAGCCCTTCTCGGATACGATGGCTGGGAGGTCCCGGTCAACTTTTTACGTTCGGACTTAGTCTCTTTTTTGGATGTTTTTCTTTACCGGGACGAACCACGAAGTCAGGCCGGGTCGCGGTTGAGGCAAGCCGGCTAGAATTTCCGCGGCGGGTCGGTCCCTCTCTGGAGCTTTTTTCCAAAAATTCTCAAATCTTTTCCAAACTTCTGGGGCTTCACCCAGATGTTCTTTTAAGGTTCTTTTGGGGTCCACAGCTCACCCCAAGGGTCCAGAAGTTCTGTGATGGTCCTTGGGGTTGCGGACTTCAACTCCCAGAATGCACTTGGCGCAAACTCCTTTTTGGCCACTGGGCAGTGGTCAGCTGGTCGCTTCTTTCAGGAGTTGGTGCAGGGGACTCTGGTTAGCAATTTTTCACCTGTAGCAAACAGGGAGTCCCTCCTTGAACCAGTTGAAGCCAGGCAAAGTCCTTCTTGTGGTGAAGCCCAAGTGTGCAGCTGGTGCAGTCCTTCTGAGTGCAGGGTCCAGGTGCAGGCCAGGGGTCCAGCAGGGCAGTCCTTCTTCTTCTTTAGTTCCTTTCTTGTTGAATTCTGGAGGGGATCTGAGGCGTGGGTGCAGGTCTGCCAGTTTTATCCTTGCTCCTGGGTGAAAAGCAGGGGGGCCCTGGTTCTCCAATCAGGGACAGGGTCGTCCCCCTGTGATGACCACTTCCTGGGAAGTGTGGCAAAAATCCATCCCAGAAGGCAACAGTCTCTAAAAATCCAACATGGATGAATCTGATTTTTGGAGGTTACATCTGGCTGAGCCCACCCACTGGTGTGGCTAAAAATCATAAACACACCCCTCTCCTGCCCTCTCCTAATCTAATCAAGGGGGCACCTAGCTGTCTGGGGTTGCAGGATGTGGGGGTGTTGCTGGGTGCTGCAAATGTCCTTCTCTGCCTTTGAAGACCAGTTTGGCAGCCCTCCCCCTTCCTGCCTCACCATCTGCTGAGGGGAGATTCTCTCCCCCAAGCACATTCCTTTGTGTGAAGTCTGGCCACTTCACACCTCATCAAGGCAGCCTGGCAGAAGCTGCTGCAGGCTGGCCAATCAGAGCACAGCAGCAAAAACAATGCAGAGCTGAAATTGGCAACTTTTTAGGTAAAGTCTAAACTTTTTACCTGAACAAGTTATATTAAATCCAACAACTGGAAGTTGTGGGATTTATTACAACAATTAATTTGATACCAAATTCTTGGTATGTAACATTTAAGGAGACTTTAAAATTTAAAATAAAGTCTGCCCATTCTAGCCTATGAAGGCCATTTACTTCAACGAGGGAAAAACAAATTTGGCTGTTTTTACCTCACCAGGGCTTATAAATCTATTTTTATAAAGTCCCTGCTTATAGTTACATGGCACCCAGCCCTAGGGGCACATAGGGCACACCTTAGGGGTGACTTATATGTAAAAATAAGGTAGTTTAAGACTTTGGAAGTACCTTTAATTCCAAAGTCGAATTTGCATATAACTTTAATTTAAAAGCAGCCAGCAAGGCAGGCTTGCTTTTAAAATGACACTGGGCACCTCAGCAATGCACCTAGGTGTGCACCACCTATGCTGTGGTCCCTAAACCTACATGCCCTACCATATACTAGGGACTTATAGGTAGGTTAACTTAGCCAATTATAATTAGCCTAATTTGCATATCCATTTTACACAGAGCACAGGCCCTGGGACTGGTTAGCAGTACCCAGGGCACCTTTAAAGTCAGGAAAACACCAGCAAAAAGTGGAAAATGGGGGCAAAAAGTTATGGGGCCTCTGCAATCAGCCCTGTTTTCTCACAATATGCTAAAATTAATAAAATTATGTAGCCGTCTACTTTTTTGTCTAATTTAATTTCACTCACTATATTTCCCCATTTAGCATATGAAGAGATCCTGTCCATGTGACTGTCAATCCAAAGCATGTGTATCATTGCCAGAATTAGACAAATGGATGGTGTTGATGTAGTAAATAGAAATCATGGGCTGGATTGAATGGGTACAGCTAGCTAATTCACTTTTTTATTCTACCCCCGCCCCGTTTAATGGTTAAAATGATGAGGTCTTATTTAATAATGTTAATAGGTGCATGCCCTAAGGTCATTTTCAGGACAAACTGCTACATTCCGTGAATTAACGTATGTTGCCCGTTCATTCCCAGGATAAAATGCTGCATTCTGTCCCTGTGCACATCATGATTTTAATTAACTTTTCTGTGTTTCTCTTTCAATACCGGGAGCCTTAGACTAATTCGGGGCGGACCAGGTAAAATATGCAACTAAGAGACCGCTGCGGCAGCGAGCGCTTGGGGCGAAGTTCATCTAACGTACATTCATGAATCAGCAAATGAAGAGAAGATATGGCGCCGGGTCACGTAAACCGTTTTCTGTCAGTGGGGTCATTTTGAAAACGTAACAGAGCAAATGAAAAACGCCTTCTCTTTAGATAAAGGCACCTTTTATCTAATGACCGCTCAATGGAATGCATTGGGGAGAGTACGTCTTTAGTGGAGTGCCAAAAATTAGTGTCACAGTAAACACAAACTATCATTCCACGCTCCCCACGTAGAGTCGTAACCTTTACCTATTAGTCTCATTTGCTCTGTCAAAGTGCTGTACGTCCGGAGAGAATAAAAAGCTTTCATCAATTCATTTTACCTTGTTCAAAGCGACTAGTCAGGCAGGCTCCCGAGAGGTTCGCTTGGAACTCCAGGCAAGAAACAAAAGTGTCCCCATTATGTCGAATCGTGTAATTAAAACCACAGGCACAGCATGCCTCACATGTAAATGAAAATATAATTACTATTACAACAATTGCCTGAGCCACAAAGGAGGGAGGTAGTGCTATAAAATATGCTCGCCGACCCGTATCCCTTAAAATTATTTCATATAAAGGTGCTAAATTCGTCCTTTTGACAGTGCATATGTTAAAAGTGTCAGTAAAACGCTTTAATAAATCTCTTTGAGCAGATATCTTGCTCGCTCTAAGGACGGAATCTCCCCTGATAAAAGTAGACTGCACGGAGCCCTACTTAATCACGAATTTGGCATGGAACCCCTGATACGTTGTCCCTGAAGCTCTGTTTTCTCACTCTAAATAGCACCAGCAAATGAAAACAACCGAAACGATAACCCTTTCAGCCGTCCTTGTAAATGCACCTATTTAGGCTTACGTTTTAGGAATGCTTAATTTTAAATCTTACACCGATGCACATTGGTATAGCATGGTGTACACGTAGGGGCTTGAAAGATAAATGCAATTCACGGACCTGTGCTTAGTTATGAGATGATGGTGCGTGAGGAGGGGGGGATAGCTGGTCACCCGTACTTATTTTTTTCTGAACCGGCACTTATTGTTTCCCTCCTTAGACTTTTCACGAGAGCAGGAGAGGGAAAACACACAAAGGAGATAGGAGGAGGAAGAGGATGATGGTCAAACCGTGACAAAGGGAGAAAGCAGGCACCTGCATCAGTGAGATAAAATAGCAGGGAGTGTCTCGCATTTGATTAAAGATGCATGAGGTGGATTCAGAACTACACAGCCTTGGTAGAGGGTGCGCAGATTTTTAATAGCACTGGCCTTGGGCTTCTGAGCTGGACACCAGCGCTCATTACTTATAAATTCAGCACTGGTACTGACGCTACTGGTCAGATACCAATTTTATCTTATGTTGGAAATAGCCACTTCAGGATGCCGTTCCTAAACTAAACAAAGAAAAATTGCCTAAAACTGAAGACAGAGGGCCATATTTATACTTTTTGACGCAAAACTGCGCTAACGCAGTTTTGCGTCAAAAGATTTAACGCGGGCTAACCCCATTCCAACGCGGCAGCCGGGCGTCATATTTATGGAATGACGCTAGCCGGCACTGCTGCCTGGTGAGCGTAAAACAAAATGACGCGAACCGGGCAGCGCTGGCGTAGAGAATAATGGGGGTTGTGCGTCAAAAAATGGTGCATGTCAGGTTAGAGTCAAACATTTTGACGCTAACCTGACTCGCGTCATTTTATGACGCACAACCACCATGGAAATTACTCCTGTCTTAGCAAAGACAGGAGTCATGCCCCACTGCCCAATGGCCATCCCCTGGGGACTTCTGTCCCCTGGGCATGGCCATTGGGCACAGTGGCATGTAGGGGGGCCCAAGTTAGGCCCCCCTATGCCACTTAAAAAATATTAAAAAAATACTTACATCTACTTACCTGCACTTACCTGAGATGGGTCCCCACATCCATGGGTGCCCTCCAGGGGTGGGCGAGGGTGGTAGGGGGTGTCCCTGGGGGCATGGGAGGGCCCCTCTGGGCTCCTGCCGAGCCCACAGATCCCTTAATGCCTGCCCTGACCAGGCATTAAAAAATGACGCAACTGCGGCTGCGCGTCATTTTTTAAGGCCAGCCCCCTCCCGTGCGTCATTTTTGCACGGGAGTTTAAATAAGGCGCAAATGCCTTAGAGTCATTTTTAGCGTGGAAACGCCTACCCTGCATCTCATTAATGCAAGGTAGGTGTCCACGCTAAAAAATTACACAAACTCCAGGAATTTTGACGCTAGACGGGCCTAGCGTCAAATTATAAATATGGAGTTAGCTTTGCGTCGGATTTGCGCAAAAAAAAACCAACGCAAATCCGGTGCAAACAGAGTATAAATATGCCCCAGAGTTTCACAAACAAATAATTAGGTGGAGCACAGCAGCATGCAAGGGTTGCTTTTCCAACGTGTTGGTATGTCTCTGAGCTTTTTTAACCACGCCCACCACACGCCAATCACTATCACTTGTTCATGGGATTGCCTTTCAAAAATCCTTTGTTTTCGTGGGTGACTATTTTACATTTGTCCCTCCTTAGGGCGCTTTTGTTACCGCCTTGGCCATCGACCCTGTTACATGGATAATTGCACTTTTGATGATAACTTTGACTGCAAGCAAACTTCTTTTGCCAACTCAGACATGTAGGTCGGACCGCCACTTTTTTCTTAGGGTTGAGGCACATCCAAATTTGCACAGCAGGAAGGGTGGCTTGGATACCGCTGGCATCCCCTCTTCCCTCTCCCACAGTCAATTCGGGTGGTATGTCTTGGTGGAGATGCGTTTCGAATTTGGGGGTTCATCTATGGTGCCACCAACATCTAAATGCAACGGTTGTAGATGGGTTGCCAATTGAAAAGTTGATGGTGGGGAATCGCTGTGTGAAACATGGTGTCAATGCTCTGAAGGACTGGTTTCCAATAGTGTTGCAGTTTTGGTAATTCCAATAGCAGGTATGCTAAGGTGCCTGCCAAGGTCTAAATCGGGCACTCAGTCAGATTCCTTCAGTGGGGCAAGGCTACAGGCTGTAACAGAAGAGGGCTCATCCTCATTGGATGCTGGTCAGTTTTGGGCCCACTGAATCAGATTTGCTGCTGCAGAGAAGAAAATAGCGGGAGCTATGCAAAGTCTGTCCCACTTGCAATTCACCCTCAGTGGATCAGCTTGGCAGGTTGGTCCAGATATTCTGTCTGTTCTCGATACAAAAAGGTTCTCCTAACAGGTCCCACAAACATCTCCATTCCTTCTTCTGTCTTCCACAGGTCCAGTACTGTTCTAAAGATGGTGTCCAGGGATGCCATTTTTGCCTGCCACTCGCTTATTGATGAGGTGGTAACCCTACCTACTTTGCAGTTTCTGTTTGCCCTACTGCAAACAAATGCCACAGTGCCCTTTTCTACATTGAACCAAGATGGCATAAACTTTCTTTTCTGTGCAGAGCTCTTGTGCTTACCCTAGACATGTGGTCAGGGAAATGAGAAAATCCTCCTTTGTGGTCACTCAAAACTACATCTAGGGGCAGTGTCCCTTTCAATAGGACTGGTGCCTGGCTGACTCAATGGACAGAAGAGAGGGCAGGCACAGATGTTAACTAGATATGGTTGTGACAGAGTAGGCTTCTTTGAATTTACTTGTGTTTCTGGACAATATTCACATCGACATCCTGTCACAGGAACACCTTTCCACTCTCAAGAGTCAAGACCTTATCTCGGTTCTGGAAGCAAGTTCACACCTCATCAAGGAGCAATGTAATATATTAAATATTTTCAAAAGTCCAATAATGAATGTTTTAGCTGGTTCCTAGGTGTAATTAACATTTTTTAATTTAATAATGTATCCATTGCTTTCCTATGTACCAGGTAACCATGCTACAGTAAAAAAAGTTAGAGCCTTGTTTTTGTGAGGAAATGTTTAACGTTAAACTTTTACAAGTCCTTCTTTTAAGATTGAAATTTGCTTATGAATTATTGTTCACCACGTACATATACACCACTTACAACCACTGGTGGGTAGGCACCTTGAAAAGTTGGTGTTGAGCTGCCTAGTATTTAAAAACAACTGTGTGCAACATTTGACACAAGACAACATAACAACAGTACACCCCCTCACATCCCTCCACACCTGGGAGCTCCAAACAAGAAAACTGCAGCTGTCCCACATGGACAGAGAACATGAGTTAGTCTTGGTGGAGAGGAATACTCCATCACAAATGTGACTGATATCCCATCCGCCATATTAGGATCCCATTATATCCTAATGGAATCATAATACAGCAGACAGGATATCTGTCATGTTTGTGATGGAGTAACCCATTCACCAAACTCTAAATCAGGCCTAGAGTGCCTTGGTGTAATCGTCTCACAGTCTCATGTCTGAGCACCTTGGGTGAGCCATAGCACCCAAAGGAACTTAGAGCATGTGAGTTTGGTGAACTCCTAGGATACAAAGATGATGCATGGGCCTCAGGTTGTTTCTCTTTTGCGTCTAATGCAAACAATATTTTCTCAATGCCCAACAGCTCCCAAAGTCGGGACATCCATGTTTCATACACCATAATTATCTGCTTTCCCCACAAGGCTGTTATTGCCAGTTTGGCTGCACAGAGGACTAGTGGGATAGCTTTACCTCTAGAGGAGTGAGGGAGCTAATTCAGTGCATTAGACAAGTCTACCAGTCAATAAGCAGGAACTTGGGGAATCCCTGTGTCAAACATGGTATCAGTGCTCTGAAGGACTGTTTTATAATACTGATGCAGTTTTGGATAATGCCATAGCAGGTGTCCTAAGGTGCCCAGCAGGACACCAATGCCTGGGGGGGGGGGAAACAGGAGTGTAGGTGCACCGGTGTGTAATTCCAATAGGAGGAGACTTAACAATAGCCTCCCTCCCCACGCTACTAATTGCTACCGTCTTGGTTCTGTAAAACCTAGCCCTCCACTTCTTATCTGACAATGACCACCCCAGCTGTACCTCACACGGTTTCTGAGTTGGGGTTCGCGGAAGGGGTTGAGCTAATCATAGTTTATTATAAATCTCCAACAGAAGATATTTATTGTCAGCTTTGGTGACAAACCATTTCTCAAATTTTGTGAGACGACGATTAGCATAGCGACCTATGGCTACATACATCGACCAGTGGCAAATATGCATATAGTGCATCTGTTTCACCTCTGGAACCCCATAGCCTTCCACAATCTGTTCAAAGGAAGACACCACCCTATGATAAAAAAAAGTCTCCCAATTGCTTATTGTTTGCCTTCTATCATTCAAAGAAATTTGGCAATACCTGTTTTGGTGGGAGTCTGGATTGCTTAGTATAGGAGTCAATGGGGAAGGAAAGGTAGAAAGTCTCAATGGAAGAATGTACATATCCCACACTTCCATAGTAGAGTATACTCCTAGGGGTGAATGCCTCCACATGCCAGGGCACCTTCCAGATATGGATCCCAGATATTTCCTGGTTCATAAAGAATCAGTGCTTTTCAGTTTCAGGATGATGCCATTCCACTAACAACCTTAATTGTGCCACTTCACACTAAAGCTTTAGACTGGGAATCCCCAAGCCACCCTTCACAGTGGGTGCCTGTGAGAGGCTCCATGCCATATTTTCCCTGCCCGGATAAACCCTTCAATCAATTGTTGTAGTGTGTCAAGTACCCCTTGTGGTGATCTAAGTGGTAAGGCCTGCATCACAAAGAGGATCTGGGACAGTATGGTCATCTTGATGGCTGCTATCGGGCCTAGTAGTGACAAGCCTTTCAACTGCCAGGAGTGAAGAAAGGTATGGATTGTTCCCATCAAGTCAATATAATTTTGTCTGGCTGATGTGTCTGGCATTTGGCAAATTTTCACCCTCAAATATGGCACTGACTTTGGTGCCCAGGCAAAGGGTAATTGGTGCTGCAGTTCTGTGCATTTTACTCAGGACATGTTAATTCTCAAAAACAGTGTTTTCTGCATATTAGTTTTGAATCCATAAAAGGAGCTGAAGATATTTAAACCTTTCAAGAATTGGGGGAATGGATAAAAGTGAGTGCATAAGCAGGACCAAACGCCATTGGCAGAGAGTGCCAATTTATGCTCTGTTTTCCCCAGTTTGACTCAGTGAAACAAAGGTCCTAGTGTATGGATTTGTCCAGTGGCTCCATATAGAGAGCTAAAAGTAATGGGGTGAGTGGACACTCCTACCTTTTCTCTAGGCCCGGGCAGTGAACTCTGCTCCACTTGTGAAGCTTTCAGAATTTGGGAACTCCACTCTACGTGGAGTAGGGTGGAGTTCTCAAATGCTGCCATCCAGCGTGAAGCGGAATTATTTTTTTCTGTTTGCATGCACAAGATTTTTTTAGCTGTCTGCTCTTGAGCCCCACGATATTCTCAGGCTGTTAGTGAGTGTGTGTGAGATTTCGCACTCGTGTTTTCTGGCTGTGACAGCACCATTATAGTGTTCTTTGTGAGGGCAACTCAAGTAGATTCTCAACTCGAGAAGCAGTTAGAACTACTCAAAAAGTTATTTTGGATTGGATATTCTTCTCCAACGGACCATTAAAGTTGTTTTTTAGTAGGTATATCCATTTTTTTCCTTTTTTTCAACAGGAAGGAAGTTCCTCAGAGACTCCAACTTCCTGTTCCTGATCAGCAGGCACCTCCCAGTTCTTTGTTCATCTCCTGGTCACTTTTCACTTGGATTTCGAGGCAGAAGGATCACTTTCTTTTTTGGCTGGATAGAACCTTTGGATTTAAGGACTTTTTTGTGCTATCACACAAGTAAGTTAAAAAACTATTGTATAAGGGTGTTGTTTGTTTGATATGGCATGCAACAGTATTTCTTTGTACTTTTATTTGACTTTTAATTTGTATTGTGGTGGGTGGCCTGGGGTTTCTGTAGGGGCCTAGTTATTTTTTTACATATCATTTTTCACCTATTGTAAGGGAAAATGTTGCACAGCTCAGTACCTTTTCTCCATGTTTGTTAGATATTCAATATTCATTTATTTTACTATGTAGCCAAGTTTTCCAGTTAGCCATCCAGCCAGTAGGCCCAGTACTAGTCATCAGTGCATGAAATAAACATTTTTTAAAGCATCATTTAGGCCATTGGTTTAGAGACATGGCATTGGCATTGCAATCATCTACAAGGACTCCCTCCACTGCACCACCTCAGATGAAAACACAACACCAAACATGGAACACCTCAACTTCCAGATCAAACCTGATGCCAACACTACTATCAGAAGAACCCTCACCTACAAGCCTCCTGGACTGTTGCCTTCTGCAAGTCCATCTCAGACTTCATCACACCCCTGACCATCAACTCCAACCACCACATCTTCCTGGAAGACCTGAACTTCCACCTAGAGGACCCAAATGATGCCACCTTGCTACTCTAAAACCTAAAGAACCTCAGACTCTCCTAGCTGGTCACCACCTCTACCCACAATGCAGGATGCACACTGGACACCATTTCCTCCACAAGGAGCAGAACCAAATTCTTTCACACCACTGAAGTAACCTGGAACGACCACCACATCATATACTTCACAATCACACAGTGACACAACACCAAAACCAGAACCCCTACCCTCCTGTGCTGCAACTAGGGCAAAGTCATCACAATTCAAAGGATCACTGCCTTCAAGGACATCATAACCAGCCCAGCAGACACCCTCGAATGCAGCATCCTAGACTTCTCCAACTGGCTCTAATCCAGAGCAGACACTGTAGCCCTACCCCTGAATAACACTACAATCAACAGAGCCTCCAAACAAACCACATGGTTCACCCCAGAACATCGGACCCTCAAATACCATTGTATGAAATTAGAAAGACACTGATGCTCCAACAAAATGTCCATCAACCTTGACTCCTTCAAGTCTGCCCTCAAAAAATACCACAGCCATCTCAAAGACACTAAGAAAGAAGCACTCTCCACCTGCATTGAGGAAAGCACCAACCATACCAGAGAACTCATCAACATTGTCAGAGAATTCTCCTGCCCCTCTGCCATTGAGAACACAATCCATTCCTCCCAAGCACTCTGCATCAGACTGCCCCTACAACAAAATTGCTGACATCTACAGCAAATTCAACTTGCAACCCACCACACTTGACCTCCGCCCCCTCATGTCCACCTCGCCTGATTTACCCAATGGAAACAGCCCTACACCGAAGGCACCCGCACCATTATGTCGACCATCCACTCCAGAACTCCTACAGACCCTAACACGCACTACCTCATGTTTGTTGGTGGCTATTTTGTGCATCCAGCCAGTGTACTTTTACCATAGGCTTCCAGGTGTTCTTTGTTCTCCATGCTACCTCTACAACCTAGAAAGAGAGTTGATAGGAGCACCCTCACAGAAATCCTAAACACTTCCATCACCACTGCCACCGTCTCCAGCGCCTGAAGGTCAAACCCCTTTTGAAGAAGCCCTCAGCGGACCCCAGCAAGCTAAAAAATTACCGACCCATCTCGTTCCTCCCATTTCCTGACAAAGTCCTGGAAAAAAACATCAACCGCCATCTCACGGACTAACTCGATCACAACAACCTGCTTGACCTATCCCAATCAGGCTTCTGACCAAACCACAGCACCGACACCGCCCTGATCTCAGCAACCGACAACATCAGACACCTCCTAGATCTTGGTGGAACAGTGATCCTCATCCTCCTTGACCTATCCGCAGCCTTCAACACCGTCTTCCATCAAACTCTCATCACCAGACTCCACAACATTGGCATCCAAGGAAAGACACTCAACTGGATCTCTTCTTTTCTCTCCGGCTGAACACAGAGAATACTCCTCCCACCCTATGTTGCCATCATCTTTGGCATTCCCAGGGCTCATCCCTCAGCCCCACCCTCTTCAATGGCTACATGACCCCTCTAGTTGACATTGCACAGACCCATGGACTCAACATCATATCCTATGCTGAGAACACCCTGCTTGCCCTGTCCCTCACTGACAACGCCACCTCCACATGCTCCCAATTCCAAAACACCATGACCAACATCACCACCTGGATGAGGACCAACTACCTCAAGCTAAACTCAGACAAAACGGAAATCTTCATCTATGGAAACAAGCAATCCCTCTGGGCCAACTCATGGTGACCAACCGCTCTCGGCCCTACCCGCACACCCTACAGTCATGCTTGCAACCTCAGAATCATCCTGGACACTGAACTCACCACGAAGCAACAGATCAATGCCATCTCCTCTGTCTGCTTCCACACCCTTCGTATGCTCCACAAAAATTACTACTGGATATCCTTGACCACCAGAAAAACAGTCACCCAAGCCCTCATCTCTAGCTGCCTAGTTGATGGCAATGCTCTCTATGTCAAAACCACAAAGCAGCTCACTAACCACCTCCAAATGATCCAGAACGACACAGCCAGACTCATCGTCAACCTCCCCAGAAAACCGGCATCACTGCCCAACTTAGGGCCCTCCATGCCATCTTTCTATGAAGAAGCCCCCAACAGTGAATACGTTTGCCTAGGGCCCTTGTGTGACAAAGAAGTGGTACCCAATGCTCAAATGCCTGATAACATTAAAAAGAATAGGAAGCAGCTTACCATCAATGGACACACAATGGAATTCTGACAGTTGACAACAAAGTTAGCTACTGCCCAGTGTGGTGAAGCCTCTAAATTCTTTTAAAGCAGCTGTGAGTCCAGCTATGCCTGTAGATTGTCCGATGGGGAATAACCTGGAGGATACCATCTGTAAGGAGGAGGAGCTCAGGACACATCTTGAAATGTTGAGATTGCATGAGTGGGTACACATGGCCATATGGCCCCTGCAGCCCATCACATAAGTCGGAAGGATCTGCAGCCTGACACAGTGGCATAGGTGCCTGCTAGAAAGAGAGAGGGAATACAGCATGGGAAACTAGCCCCAGAAGTACCCATGGCCAAGGGGGGAGGCCCCAGTACATCCATAGAGAAGAATACATCTGGCCCGGGAGACTTGCCTGAGCTGGCCGAGTGGCAAGCTTCATTACACAGTGATGGTCACCACTATGTAGTTTTAGTTATATGCCTCATGTTCTATGCAGGATTACCACTGGACCAACCATCCAGATATCACCATTCGCTGAATCTTATTTTCTCAAAACTGGCTTTGCAGATTTACAACACATAAATAAAAAGCGTGGTTTGTGAGTAAAGGTTTGGTTTTCTGCCACATTTGAAGTAATTATGTTCAGTTGTTTTTCCAGCTGTTTCTTCTGTATTGCTATCCAAAATTCCTAAGAGAATATACATTTGGAAAAACATTCTTTAAAACCGTCTCCACCTTTTCTCTCTGTCCTTCCTTGGAGGATCAACTTGAAACTTTCCAGGATGGAACATAGGTGGATAAACTTTTATTAACAAGTTTTGGGAAGATTTGCCAACATTATTGACAAAACAAAAATCCCCTTCCTATGGAAACTGTGATCTGAACAGTGATGACAAACGTTTAAAATGCACTTATAGCCTACACCATCTAATTCTTGATCAGAACAAGCAGGTCCAGTTCAAGATCAATGACATTTGCCGAGCAATGCACAACCTTATGCTGGGTCCATGTTCACAAGCTGCATTTTGGATAATCATGCATACTTTTTACTGTAAATTACTTACATTTCAGACAACCATAATCTGAATACACATATAAATACATGAATAAATAATAAATCAGAATGCCCACATACTTGGCTCAATATGGTTCTAGCCCATCTTTCCTACCACTTTTTTGTGGCATAAATATAGTGTAGAATAAAATAAATATAGGATAATAGTCAAACAAAATTAAAGAATGCAACTTATACAAGTGCAGCTCTTTCAAAAGGATGTTCATATGTCATTGTCCACACTACATAAACTGGTGTGTGATGGAGCAGATATGCTAATTAAAGAAATTACTAATGATGAATGCGTGTTTCTTAATGAGAAAAATGCCCTTGGAGAGTGGTTACTATGTGTATTAACAGATACTAAATAATAGAAAAATGTATAAGAAAATGCGCTAATATGTCATAACGAGATATAAAACATATGTTAATTCATATTCTTAAATTAGCGGGACTAAAGGCCTGGTTTCGTTGGGCCTTGCTTGCTCATAACGTGGAGACTCTGAAAGCTTTGCAAGGATTGGTAACTGGAAGGAGAAACCTTGAACCGCTCAGAGTTCAGACTGCTTAGCTGGAACATTCTGCAATGTACCAATGGACAGGAGGCAATGAAGACAATTTGATACAATTATGTGTAGTGTAGGCTAAACGTACTTTCCCAGGACTTGAACAATAGAGGCACTGACTGAAGAGATAGATGCAACAATTTTGTTACCTGAAGAGCCGGATGATGTTCTCATCGCAAGAAGGACCTATCAGTTTTATGGGACACAAGACATATGCAAAATTAAATATTTGGTAAACAAAAACTATGGGTTAGAGTCATAACTTCCGACAGACTGACCAATTAGCAATTAGTGGAATGGACTGGGAGACCCTAATAAAAAGTCGTGACAAAGGGTGCGAAATCAGAACTGTGAGGAGAAAGTTGATGACGTCAGGAGACGCTGTCCGATGTGCTGACATTGGGCTTATACTCTGTGAGCCTGATACGTAGCTGGTCATTGATAACCTGGGGACAAAGACTGACTTGTTGCTGATCCATCCTGGATAGGTAGCTATGAAAATGTGATTGACAATTTGTGCCTTTTCTCCTAGGTGCCAACTACGCTGTTTCTGATTAGGGCTAGCAATTTTTGGTAGCAGCTTGATGGTTAGTTTCCTTGGTGAACTAGTTATGTGGTGATTACTGGTTATGGTAGTAGTTTAAGTTAGGGTTAGTTGTTCGTATTTTATGAAGTTTGTATTTTGTTTTTCTGAAATGGCAATTGTAGCAAAGATGATGTCCCCTTAAGCCCAGAAATGACTTTCCCAGATCCTGGATCCTGCTAGTAAAGTTGGATATGTTTTTGGCATGTTTTTGTGATAGTGCGAAAGTGGTAGGTTGCACTTGCACAGGTTTAAGCAAATCGCATGTGAATTGTGAGGTATGTGAGGTATTGTAGGGAGTCTGCGTGTTCCAATTGAGGTTAGTAATGGTGTGCATACTCAGTAGTATGAGAGTAGGGAAGCGTCGAACTTCACGTGTGTGGCGCTTTGAGCTAAAAAATTATCCACGTGGTTGTTGGTGATGTACGGACCCTGCGTGGTATAAGACTCCAGGGTAAATTGACAAGTGTAGGAGACACTTGTTTATATGTTGTAATCTGCCTTGTTTAGTAGGTTGATCAGGTGTGGTCAACAAGTCAGTGAGTGTGATAATTGGGTAAAAGAAAGTTCGACTGAGATTTGGCAAGTTCTATGTGCACCAGGAAAGACCCATTGATCAGTTGAGGGTAAAATTTGCTGGTCGAATTTTGCTTGCGAATGTGGGAGGCTGAGAAAGAGGAATAGCTATATGAGCCAAGAGAGCCATTATTGCAAATCCGTAAGGTCTCTGAAGAGATTCTGGGGGTCATTCCAAGTTTGGCGGGCGGCGGTTGCCGCCCGCCAAACTTCCCCCGTCAAAAGACCGCTCCGCGGTCAGAAGACCACGGGGGCCATTTCGACTTTCCCGCTGGGCCGGCGGGCGCCCGCCAAGGGAGCGCCCGCCGGGCCAGCGGGAAAGGCCCTGCAACACAGGAGCCGGCTCCGAATGGAGCCGGCGGTGTTGCAGGGGTGCGACGGGTGCAGTTGCACCCGTCGCGATTTTCACTGTCTGCTAAGCAGACAGTGAAAATCATGCAGGGGCCCTGTTAGGGGGCCCCTGCACTGCCCATGCCAGTGGCATGGGCAGTGCAGGGGCCCCCAGGGGCCCCACGACACCCGTTCCCGCCATCCTGTTCCTGGCGGTAAAAAACGCCAGAAACAGGATGGCAGGAAGGGGGTCAGAATCTCCATGGCGGCGCTGCAAGCAGCGCCGCCATGGAGATTCAGCCCAGCCAGGGGTAATCCGGCGGGAAACCGCCGGATCCCCTTTTCTGACCGCGGCTTTACCGCCGCGGTCAGAATGGGCAGGAAAGCACCGCCAGCCTGTTGGCGGTGCTTTCCGTCGGTCACGGCCCTGGCGGTTTTTACCACCAGGGTCGGAATGACCCCCTCTGTCCCTTCCTGTAGTAAACCAGCAGGTTTGTTTTAGTTATTGGGTTTTGGTAAGTGCTTGCAATAATTTGCATTAATGGTGTGAATCGAGTCAATGAGGACGAGCCACAAAACTTTGTCAGACGCTGTGTGTGAGTGTGACATCAGAGTGTGCCGCACTGGGATAGGTTGGTTAGTGAGAAAAGCCGCAAGCGGATTGGCAGCCATCCGTAAGAGGCAATTGGTTGAGTAAGCGGGTGAACGGAATCTTGGGAGTAAAAGTCATTTAATTATTGAATCAAAAGTAAACAAAGCAGGTAAAATGAAGTTTTTCAAGGCATTTAAGAGTGCGGTGAGGGGCGATACTTACATTAAGACATCAGTGGGGAAGCTGACCCCACCAGAAGATTTTCCGGCCTATGTTCTGATGGCGGAGCGAGGTGTAGCACCATGTTTATGGTTAAAGCAATGGTGTAAATTAACAAAAAAACAGGGGTCTTTAGCGTTTCTGGAGCATGGAATGCAAAATTTTAGAATTTTGGATCAATGGCGAATGTCATTGTATGACATGAAGCCATTACCGAGCCCAGCACAGTTTGAAGCCTTAGCGGTTTGGGAGCTAGTGGCTAGACAGCAACAAGGGATGAAGTTCAAGAGGAGGATGAAGCGAGTAGAAAAGTTATTAGCAGAAGCTAGATGGGATTGGGAGCAAAAGAGATGGAGAATGGTGACATTACAGGAGGTTAAATTGTTTCCTGCTATTACAGAGGGAAACAAGGCATAGAATGGAGGTAAGTGCCAAAGAGGATGAGAGTGGAGGGAGAAAGAAAAAGAGCAAGTCTTATGTGGATGATGACGATTCTGATGTTGAGGATCTCACTATGCAGTTGTTAAGAGATTGACCTCCACCTTTGACATCCTATGTGGGGGCCCAGGCATTGATGCTACTGCCCCTACAGCTGCTTTATCACAAGATCAGGGACCCGAGGGAGCTGTACAGTCAGAAGGCAGACAAATACCAGAGGTAGTACAGAGTACACCTAATGCAGGAACTACTACTGTAGTTCAAGAGCAGATACATCCTCCTTTGGTGCAGAGAATCTATCCAGCTGTGCCAGTTCCTGAGACAGTCTCGAACATAATGGTGCTGAGGGAGCAGGTGCTTCTGAAGCCAATGCTCATTCAGACAGATCCAACACCAATGTTATTGCCTTCAGCTCAAGCACAGGGTCTACCGAGGTTTACACCACTGACAGGAACGCAATCAGATCTCACACCAGTTATGAATCAGGCAATGGGGGTAGCATTCCCGCAAGATGCAGGTGCTAGGGCAGCTCCAGATGCAATATCGCTACCAATTACTGTTGGTCTAGTGGTACCCTTATTTGTACAGAAGAAGTGAGATGCAGGGGAACAGAATGAAGTGTCACAGAGCCTCGTAAGGAGGGGAGTGAGCGATCCTGCGCAGCTAATGTCATCTGCAGGAAAAACTTTCAATGGGTCTAAACCTTTAATGGATCTTAGTCCACTTGTAGCACTTCCAGATGCAGTAAATGGCCCGAATGCAAGTCAGAGTTTGAGACTTCTGACACCGCAAACTTCAGGTGCAGTGGTACAACAGCTACCAGTGCCGGATGCAAGTAACATTTCATTACAGGGATTGTCAGCTCAGCAATTAAGTGAGTGGTTAGACAGTCTAAACACTCCTCAGACTGCATCCAAGAGTGAGGATCAGATAAGCCGGGTAAGGTTGAATATAGAAGCCACCGAATTAGTAGAGGGAACAATGGGTGTGAACAGATTAGAATCTTACACAGAAGAAGAGCTGAGGTATTTATGTCCAAAGATTACAAGGAAAGTGAATAAAATACATTAGAAGTTGGCAGAGGTAGCAGAAAAACATGACATTGACATTGAGAAAACGAAGCATTTGAAACGCAGTTACAGATGAGATTTTGAAGCAAAGGATTTCAAACACATGAGATCAGCAGAAATGAAAGCACACTTGAGAGAACTGCTGCAGAGTGCACAGATTTGGGGAGCATTAGAGAAGTGGGGAGGTAGATGGACAAAGAAAAAAGATAAACAAAAATGGGATTCCCAAGAAGGGATGGAAGGTGTCAACAAACGGGAATCAGTCAAGATGCTTCCAATGAAAGAAATCCCAGGAGGGCAGTTTGTTGATGTTCCGTGCATAGCAGTGACATATTGGGCCAATGCGGCCGCACTCCCGCGGTGCCCATTTGGACATCCCCGCTGAGCCGGCAGGCGGAAACCAAGTTTCCACCCGCCGGCCCAGCGGGGATGTGGGGCGCAACATGGGAGCCGGCTCCAAATGGAGCCGGCGGTGTTGCGGCCGTGCGACAGGTGCAGTTGCACCCGTCGCGCTTTTCACTGTCTGCACAGCAGACAGTAAAATGCCGCATGGGGCCCTGTCAGGGGGCCCCTGCACTGCCCATGGCAGTGGCATGGGTAGTGCAGAGGCCCCCAGGGGTCCCACGACTCCCTGTACCGCCAGCCTTTTCCTGGCGGTACAGACCACCAGGAAAAGGCTGGCGGTCGGGGACTCGTAATCCCCTGGGCAGCGCTGCAAGCAGCGCTGCCCTGGTGGATTACAACCGCTGGGGCCATTGTGGCGGAAAACCGCTGGCCCCGGCGGTGCGAAAGCGGCGCTACCGCCGCGGTCAAAATACGCCGGGAGGCACCGCCAGCCTGTTGGCGGTGCTCCCTTCGTTTTGGCCCTGGCGTTGTAATACTGCCAGGGTCATAATGACCACCATTGTCATTTA
The DNA here is from genome assembly GCF_031143425.1 of Pleurodeles waltl. Classification (NCBI taxonomy): domain Eukaryota; kingdom Metazoa; phylum Chordata; class Amphibia; order Caudata; family Salamandridae; genus Pleurodeles; species Pleurodeles waltl. The sequence continues at coordinate 291,385,893 of NC_090447.1, forward strand.
CAAATGATTATCCAAAATTGAGGGAGAAGCCGGTAGAGAGGTATCAACACACAGAGAGATTTGTGAAGCTTTCCAAATGTTGGTGGGAAGACTTGAACACGCTATTGGAGATAGTGGTGCCGGCAGACTTATGGGTTGAGTTTAAGAGAGCAGTAGACTGGCCAACAAGTGAACCAGAAAGGGCTAAGGTAACAGGTTCACCTTCACCTGAGGTAATGAAAAATTATTATAAGGTGATTGAGTTCCTTAAGACAAGAATTTCTCCAAAAGAACATTGACTGGCAGAGGATTGATAGAAGGGTCCAAGAGTCTAAAGAATCAATAGATACTTACTATGAAAGGCTGTTAAAGGCATTCAAGGAGTACAGTGGTAAGGAAGCAATTGAGCCGAAAGACATGTTGCATTTTGTGTTGAGGTTTGTCGAAGGTCTGAGACCAGAAGTAGGGCCGATGATTAAGAGTCATTTAATTTGCTGGCAAGCAAAACCGATTGATGAGGTGTTGCAATATGCAAAATACTGTAGTGGCAAAATTGAACTGAAACAGAAGAAGTTGAAAGAAAAGGCAATGGTGATGCAAATAAAGGCAGCTCAAACAGGAGTGCAGGGAGCTTTAGTACCGCCCTATGCTGCCGCAACAGAGAACTGTTATGTTCCAACTTCAATTGAGGGGTAGAGGGCGTGGAATGGACATGATGCGTGGTCCGGACTTGGGGACTGTGGTTGTTCAGAATGACATGCAAGGTATGAAAAAGATGTTACTGTGTAATTTGTGCGAAAACGTGGGACACTGGAAGCAGGAGTGTCCGTTGATGGTGCAGGATGGTGTTGTTCAGCAAGGTGACATCAGTCCCAAAAATGAAAGGATTTATTCCTGCTCAGAATCGTGGACAGAATTTCCTACCAGTGCAGTATATGCAGGTGCCTCGCGCACAATTTGTTACATTGCAGCCAGTACAGCAGCAGGTCCCTATGGTACCTAGACAGCAAAATGCAAATACCAAAAGCCCCCATGGAGCAGCAACAGGTGATGCTTACTCAGCTGGTCACGGGTCAAAGACAAGACAGTAATAATAACACAGTGCACCAGTTTCTATTTTACAATGAGGATGAAATAAACGAAGAATGGATGAGTGAGAGTTCGGATGAAGGAACCTGTATGCGTGCTGCTTCCCTAGAAGTAGATCAGAGAGGGCCTTTTGTGAAGGGGAAAGTGATGGGTTACAAGGTCTCATTCTTGGTTGACACAGGAGCTACGCGCTCTACAGTAAGAAGTCCCGAATCCCGAATTTACCTCTTTTGGGCAGGAAGTTCAAGTTGTGGGAGTGGAAAACAGACAGTTGACAAATCCAATCACGGACCCAGTGCAGGTTGAAATTGGAAATTACCAAGGATTGCATAGATTTGTGGTGTGCGATTCATGTCCTGTATCCCTATTGGGTAGAGACTTAGGGGGGTTATTACAACTTTGGAGGCGGTGTTAATCCGTCCCAAAAGTGACGGTAAAGTGACGGATATACCACCAGCCGTATTACGAGTCCATTATATCCTATGGAACTCATAATACGGCTGGTGGTACATCTGTCACATTTGGGACGGATTAACACCTCCTCCAAAGTTGTGATAACCCCCTTACTGTGCAAGACCAAATGTTCCATCAATTGTTCAGACACAGGGATAGAAGTCCAGACAAATAATGATGATGAAGAAGAGCAGGCAACTGCAATGATAGTTAGCAATGCCTATGAAGAATACCCACTGATTGTATTTTTCCCAATGTTCACTGTGAAAGAATTGCATGCGGATTTACAGGGAACTGTGGAGGAAGAAGTCTGGGATCTGACAGGAAAGGAAGTAGGCCTGATTAAGGGAGTGGAGCCGATTAAAATCACTCTGAAGCTGAATGCAGTACTCCCGCAGCTTCCACAGCATAACATGGCACAGGATGTCGTGATGAAAGTGGTACATATAATCTGAGACTTTTTAAAACAAGGAGTTTTGAAAGAAGTGCTGAGCAGCCCATGTAATTAACAGATAATGGGTTTCAAAAAGCCATGTGGGAAAGTACGAGTCTTACAGGACTTGCAGAAAGTGAATGACATGGTGGTTAAATGTTGTTGGATAGTGCCCAATCCAGCAGTGATACTGTTTCAGATTCCTTGCGATGCAGAGTGGTTCACAGTGGTAGATCTGTCACAAGTTTTCTTTTCTGTGCCTCTTCATGAGGATAGTCAGTTTCTTTTTAGTTTCAAATTCCTAGACTGAGTCTACAGCTGGAGTAGGCTACCACAATGGTATACGGAGTCACCATCACTGTTTAATCAGATCCTGAAAAAGAATCTGGAGTCTTTGGAATTGCCATGCCAATCGACTCTTGTGCAGTACATCGATGATTTGCTAATCGCATCCAGAACAAGGGATGAGTGTAAGCATGACTCGATTGCCCTATTGAATCATTTGGGAGAGTTTGGATATAAAGTCTCACCTGTGAAATTGCAGTATTATCAAAGGTCAGTGAAATATTTGGGACACCAGATTGAGAAGGGATTAAGGAGAATTTCCAGGGAGAGGGTTACTATGATTCTGCAGAGAAGTCCTCCGACTTCACAGAGAGAAGTCAGAATGTTTTTGGGAATGGTGGGGTACTGTAGACAGTGGATTCCAAATTTTGTTGAAATTGCCAAACCCTTACAGCAGTTGACCCATAAGGAAGTTACAGATCCCAATACCCTAGATGAGGACCAGATAAAGGCATTCATCGAATTGAGACAGGGTTTGTGCAGAGCTCCAGCGTGGGGCATGCCTGATTACACAAAGCCTTTCACATTGTTTTGCCATGAATGTGATGCTTGTTCTTTGTCTGTCTTGACACAGGTCCATGGAGGTGCTTATCGCCCAGTAGCTTATTTTTCAGCTACCTTGGACCCAGTTGCAGCAGCTTTACCAGGTTGTCTGCGTGCAGTACAGGCAGTTGGTCAAGTCTTTCCCAATGTGAGGGGGTAGTCATGGGATACCCTTTGACGGTAATGGTACCACATTCTGTTGAGATTTTACTGATAAGAACAAAAACACAATATTTGACGGGAGCAAGACTGACAAGGTATGAGCTGAGCATCTTGGGTGCTCCAAATGTAACATTGAAAAGATGTACAGTGCTAAATCCAGCAACATTACTTCCAAGTGACACTGATGAAATTGAAAAGGAGGAAGACATTGAGCATGATTGTCTTGAGGTAACTGAGTTATGTACAAAACTGAGACATGACATTAGAGACATGCATTTAGAAGAAAATGACGAAATTATCTTTGTTGATGGTTCATGTCTCAGAGATGGAGCAGGCACACTGAGAGCAGGAAATGTTGTGTGCATAACCACAGGCACATTAGAAGCTTCATGGCTTCCAGGTGTGTATTCTGCACAAGTGTCAGAACTAGTAGCTCTTACTAGGGCTTGCTACGTTTCTGCAAGGTTAAGAGTCACAATCTACACTGATAGTTAATATGGATTTGGAATTGTTCATGATTTTGGCCAGTTGTGGTCACAGCGAGGTTTCATGACCTCTACTAGAACACCAGTGAGAAATGGTGACCGCATAAAAGAGTTGTTGTACGCAATTCAGTTACCTGAAGAAATTGCTGTGGTAAAATGTAATGCACATCAAAAGACACAGGATTACATTTCCTTGGGAAATGGATATGCGGATAAAGTCGCAAGGTTTTGCTCATTGAACTGTATATCATTTAAAGACAAGTGGGAACTAATGCCTGAAGAAGAAAATAATTGTGCACGTTTTGCTTTAAAAATAATTGACACACAAGAGGAATTGAAAACTTTGCAGGAAAATGCAGACGAGGAAGAGAAAAAGCTCTGGGTAAAACTTAAATGTTTTCAAAGACCAGATGAGATTTGGGTTTCTGAGGAGGGCCAGATGGTGCTGCCAAACAGTTTGTTGACTCAGATGGCCAGGTATTATCATGACCACGCACATATTGGAAGGGATGCCATGGTTAGATTGTTCAAAGTTGATTGGTTTAATCTGAAGTTCAGACAAGCAGCAGAGGCATTATGTCATAGATGTGTAATCTGTCAGCAACTAACTGTGGGACAAGGGGCAGTGGTGAATTTGAGCCACATTGGAAGAGCAGGAGGATCATTCAGCAGAATGCAGTTAGATTTCATTGAAATGCCCGCTTGTGGTGGATTGAAGTACATGTTGGTGATTGAGTGTTTGTTTAGCCATTGGATTGAAGCATACCCCACACGTAAAAATGATAGTCTCACAGTTGCAAAGCTGCTACTTATAGAGTTAATACCACAGTTTGGATTTCTGATCTCTTTAGAATTAGGTAGGGGAACACACTTCAATAGCGAAATTATCAAACTCTTATGTGCAGCATTAAACATTGAGCAGAAGTTGCATTGCAGTTATCGCCCAGAAGAGCAAATGAAGAGTACACTGAAATCAAGAATTGCCAAAATGTGTGCCACAACAAATCTGAAATGGCCAGATGCACTATCTCTAGTGTTGATGTCAATGCAAAATATACCTGACAGAAAGACAGGACATTTGCCCCACGAGATTTTCATGGGCAGAGCAATGAGGTTGCCAGCGATTCCAGCAAATGCGTTTGTCACTATCACAGATGATATGGTGTTGGACTACTGCAAGGGTCTGGCTGATGTGGTTCGATCTTTCTCTCAGCAGGTGCAGGCTGTTACTCTGCCACCCATTCATGAGCCAGGTCACAACCTGAGCGCTGGAGATTGGGTCGTCAACAAAAACCATGTTCGAAAGACTTCTCTAGAGCCACGTTGGAAGGGTCCATATGAGGTGGTGCTGACAACTACGACAGCTGTGAAGTGTGCAGGACTACCGAACTGGATACATGCAAGCCATACCAAGAGAGTGGTGAGTCCGCAAGATCATGAAGAAGTGTTGTTGAGAGCACCAACAGCAGCAAAACAAATGGCTCTTCCTGAGCCAGAACTGGAGCAAGCTGAGCCTGAAATTGACCCAGAGCTGGTGGAAGATGGGTCAATCACACCAGTAAGAGACGAAAGTGCAGGAGCACAAGAAGATGTGCAAGGGTCTAACTCAAAAGAGACAACTGGAGAACCAAGCACAGGAAGGGTTCTCCCAGAAGTAGACGGTGCTGAAGCACAAGCAGAGGAAGTGCCAGATCAAGAGAGGGAAAGAGTTGAGACGGATCAAAGCCAAAGTTGTCAGACTCCTCGTGAACCCTTTGCAGGTCCATCAAGAGAAAACACCAGAGAAAGAGGAAAAGAGAAGAGTCCAATTTTGAAAAGAATATTGACAGAAGGATCAAGGAAAGGAGAAAATTGGACTGAATCGCAAATAGGAAAGAAAAAGGAATTGGTCATAAAGGAGCCCATAGAGGAAGAAGTAGACATTACAAGAAAAGACGAACTAAGTGAAAGAGAACTAGCTGGAGAGTGAACGTTGAGAAGAAAAAGAGTAGCAAGTCGAAGAAATGCAGGTCATGAGTGGGCATATGCAGCAACAAGTGAATGTCAAAACGAGTTCTTGTCCCTTTGCTTTGACAGAGAAGTTCCAAATCAGTACTTTGATGCAACCTGAAGGGAATCAATAGACTGAGTTGTTGAGCTAATTTGAAGGAGAATTTAAAAGGAGTCTGTTGAAATAAACTAGGAAAAGACATTGATAACCTGACGTTTGAAACCTGGATGTGACAAGCTGCTAACTGATTTTGACAAAGGAGAAAAGGGTTCTTGTGTGTGAAATTGAACTGCGAGAAAGAAGAATTTTTGATTTTTTTTCAATTTTGATTTTTCCTGTCACACTTTAAGGAGTTATTTCTACTTTCTGATTCTTTACAGATCATGGCTGAATTAAATAATAGCATTAGAAATATTAGATGTTGTAGATATTTGAGTGTTGGAGTGGCAATCATGTGTGGAATAATGTTTATAGTAATGATTGATGGAATGTCTATTCATGAGATGAAAGAAGCTGCTATTACTCCTGTTCTTGAGACTACTACACTAACAGCTTTAGAGAGGTTCAAGCTAGAAGAAAAATATTTGCATGACTATTCTAATGCACGAGGAAAGCTTTCTTCTAATGTTTTCTATTGGTTGTTGAGTGAGTATGTGGAGACAATGGATGCAAAGGATTGTCTTGTGTGTACGCAAATCCCTTCCTCTGTGGACGAAGGGGTTACATACCATGGTCTACGTTTGATGTCTGGCATAACTTGAAGTTTGCTATTAACCAGATTCTATAACCAAGAGTACATTCAGTATTTCTACTCTAATCATGATTTAGTATTTTCTTTTGTACCCATTATTAGATACTTGAGCAAAATAGCTAAGGAGCTTGATATAGTATTAGTTAGGGGATTCTTTGAACCAACACTAACATTTGGAACTGCTTATGCTCACCGTAATAATCTAACCTGCTTATTAACTCCGTTAGAAAAGAGCTTTACAGGGCATACTGATGATAGAAGGAAGGCATTGAAGGAAAAATTAGAGAAAGGGGTGGAGAAAAGGACTGATAAAAATGACTCTGCTTACACTGCTAATAAAACACAAGGGAGATTAGCCTTAGATGCATGACACGTGGGGAAGCTTTGTATATATAGGCCAAAATCGCACACTGACACTTTATTTGTGGGAAGGAGTGAATGTAGGCATGTGTTTTTGTTTCAAAGTAAATGGACTTTTATGCTGAATGGTCAGGACCCTGTGATTCCTGGAATTTATTATATATGTGGACTTAATGCTTATTAACGTCTTCCTAGAGAATGGTATGGGACATGCTATTTAGGGATAGTTTTCCCTAAGATTTATCAAATAGATGATCTAAAGAAAATACCGAAAGTGACTGAATTACATTATGAACGATAGTGGAGGGAAACCTCTTCTGCAATTGTGGGAGATTTTGTTTGTACAATAATTCCTTCTGTAGGGGTTATTTTGAATGCAAACCAGATACGAAAATTGTCTACTATTGTGGATAATATGCTGACAAACTTTACAGGGGCAATACTCCTGTTAAATACTGAATTGGCTGCGGGTAGAGCTATGACACTTCAAAATAGGCTTGCTCTAGACATAATTTTGGCGAAAGACGGCGAAGTCTATAAAATGATTAATGCCAGGCACTGTTGTTCATATATGCCAGAAAATGATAAAGAGATAAGAGACTTACTTACCAATTTAACTAGTTCAAGTAAGGATTTGAAGGAATTGAAGGAACCAGGGGTTTGGGAGAAGGATGGAAAGGGATTTGCCTCTGTGGGAAATTGATTTAGTCAAATTTGGAATGGAATATTATGGAAAATTGTCCAGGGGATATTAATTGTGATTGTTTCTATATTAGTATTATGGGGTACATGCAAATTATGGCAAAAGATAAAATTAAGGAAAACTAAAAATGATCAGAGGAGGGAAGAACCATCTAGGAGACAAATTTATAGGGAAAACTCAAGAAGAAGGCAAAATACATCTGAGACAAGTTGGTAAGGTGTTGACAAGAAAGGTGTGATGACATTTAGTCATCAGAGGAGGGACTGATGGAGCAGATATGCTAATTAAATAAATTACTAATGATTAATGTGTGTTTATTAATGAGAAAAATGCATAGAGAAACTAATTTTAGGAATAATGTGTGTATTTGAAAATGTGCCCTCAGAGAGTGGTCACCATGTGTATTAACAGATGCTAAATAATAGAAAAATGTATAAGAAAATGCACTAATATGTCAAAATGAGATGTAAAACATATGTTAATTCATATTCTTAAATTAGCCGGACTAAAGGCCTGGTTTCGTTGGGCCTTGCTCGCTCATAATGTGGAGACTCCAAAAGCTTTGCAAGGACTGCTAACTGGAAGGAGAAACCTTCAACCGCTCAGAGTTCAAACGCTTAGCTGGAACATTCTGCAATGTACCAACGGACAGGAGATGATGAAGACAATTTGATACAATTATGTGTAGTGTAGGCTAAATGTACTTTCCCAGGACTTGAACAATAGAGGCACTGACTGAAGAGATAGATGCAACAATTTCGTTACCTAAAGAGCCGGATGATGTTCTCATTGCAAGAAGGACCAATCAGTTTTATGGGACACAAGACATATGCAAAATTAAAGATTTGGTAAACAAAACTATAGGTTAGAGTCATAACTTCTGACAGACTGACCAATTAGCAATTAGTGAGATGGACTGGGAGACCCTAATAAAAATTTGGGAGAAGGAGTGCGAAATCAGAACTGCGAGGAGAAAGTTGATGACGTCAGGAGACACTGTCCGATGTGCTGACATTGGGCTTATACTTCGTGAGCCTGATACGTAGCTGACCATTGATGACCTGGGGATGAAGACTGACTTGTTGCTGATCCATCCTGGATAGGTAGCTATGAAAATGTGACTGACAATTTGTGACTTTTCTTCTAGGTGCCAACTGCGCTGTTTCTGATTAGAATTTCTCTCTCTTTAGGTACATTTTTCCAAATTAATGTTTTTTATCTAAATTGTTTTCGCATGAAGACCCACATTCTGATGCTAATCTTGGTTAGGTAGGCTGACAGGGGAGATGGTGACAAATGACTGTCAAATTAATTTGCTGAATTGCATCATTAATGCTGATATTCATTGACTTATGCTTTGCATTGTTGCTCCTTGGAGAAAAATGTTTTCTTTTGATGAACTAATGAAGATTGATTAATAAAGGCATAATTAACATTTGATTAGTATTGTAATCAATAGGGAATACAAATTGTTAACCTTTTTCATGAGTGATGGTTATTTCTGCTTAGGGTGGTTACTTAAGGTGTTTTATCTTGTTCTATTGATGTTGATTATTGAGTCAGTGGTCACTGCATTACTAGGATACTCCATGCGATTCAAAAGATTCATCGACCTATACGCGTCCCCTTGTAAATGTACTCACTAAGGACCAGGCGTGCTAGCATATGCATGGATTAGCTTACACTGTATGAATGAAGGTGCATTAAGTGTAGTAGTTTGTCACTCACACTAAGGAGCATATTTACGAGAACTGATGCAGTGCTGCGGCAGCGTTGCATCAGAAAAAACTGCTCTGTGTTGCGTCATTTTCTTGCCTCATTGATGAACCATATTTTTGATAAGGCACACCATGGAACAAAGACCAATATCCATCAACGTTGTGATTAAGTAGTACCTTTCTCCAAAATCTAAATCAGGGCCATAGTCAGCAACATTCTGACCACCTACAGAAGTATCTGCACTCATTACAGCCATTCTTTGAAAGCCTGGAAGCAGTTGAGGATTATTTAGTGTGCTAATAGAGTACAAGTTAAAGCCCTACTATATAAGATGTCAACGCATTGGAACTCAATGTATCACATGTTGCAATGTCTGTTTGAGCAGTATAGACAGATCAATGACTATATCTTTGAAAGAAGAGGGGATACAATCGGGAAAAGTATTACCATGGATACAGACAAATGGGGCCTAGTCAAATGCCTGAAACAGATGCTTCTTCCTTTTGAAGTTTTCACATGGGAAGTAAGCAAGGAGGACAATGCCAAGCTTTCAAATTGAAAAGTGTCTGTAAAGTTCACACTCGCAGGTGTGCGCGAAAATGTAGACGTTCATGCCTTTGTTGAAAGCTATATTCTTCGCTTGGCTTCCAATACAAGGTTGAAAAAATACATCATGTTGTCCAAAGAGTACATCTGTGCCACACTACTGGATCCAAGAAAACAATTCTGGCTAGTTTAATTTCTTTTTTTGAAGGGGATGTTTCAAAATACAAGAGGTTGATTGTTGGACAAGCCAGAGACCTGTAAACGAACAGTTGTAAATCACTAAAGTCCTATTTTCAGGCAGAGGTTCTAGGGTGCCCCCGTCAACTTCCAGATAGGACAGTCATGTCTCACAGCAGCCAACACCAGCAACAAGAACCCTGGCAACATCCATAATATAGGACGTGAAGAGTTATCCCCAACATTTGCATTAGCGTGGTTTCAAGCAGCGGGACTTAAGTCTAGTTCAGAGGTGAAAGTAAAAGAAATCGAGCAAATAGAATATCCAATAACCATTGAAAGGATGTTCCAGGAGTATCTGGATGACCCAAAAGAGGTCTATGTGGAACACAACTCATTGGTGTATTGGTATGCAATGACACGCCAATGGCCATTACTCATTATGCTGACAATAAAGTATCTGGCTTTTCTGGTAGCCAGTGTGTCTCTGAGTGTGTGTTCAGTGCAGCTGGCACAGTTGTCACAGTGTCACTTCCTGAAATAGCAAAGGAGGAGGAGGATGATTGGTCAGGCTCTAATGTGTTATCTGACTAACCTCTGGGTGAACCATCTGAGTTTGAGGATGAACTCTACTTCCCTAACTGAGTATGCCACCATAGTACTTTTTAATTATTTTTCATCAACATTCAATATATAGTATTCTGTGTCAAAAAGTGTCATTAAACACTTACAAACACACTCACTTTCACAAAGGGTGCTTCAGTCGGTGAATACTTGTGATGTGCTATGTTTCCGAAAAATTTCTAAGTCACACTTATTGAGTCTCAAGTATGTAAATGGTTCCCTACAGAAATCAGATCTGAGGGCAAACTACAGTTGCCCATAAAACCTCTATGAAAGCAAAATATATCCACTAATACATCAGGTCAATTGGTATATCGTGTACCCACGTCCCCTAACACAATGGTACCGACTTAACTAAAGTAAATCAGAATGAACTAGAAAACAATGACAAGTTTAATGTCATAGAACTATTGCCTATTCAAACTACCTAAACCTACCTATCCTATACTAACATTAACACTATCCTACAATAAATTAACGTATCTAAACGTAGCATTATACATTCATGATTAGTTACATATCAAACCCCCAACCCCATTAACACACATACAGCACAATACAAATAGCAACTGCATCCTAAACATATATCACCTATACATGTAATCCTAAACAAATATATATTTTCTTTTGTATTTTTTGGAATTACTTTTATGCACACTCATTTTCCCTGGGCTGCATTCATCAGCACACATAAACAAATATGTAAATGCATCTCAGGAGCGTGTGTATGCATGCAAGAGTTCTCATCTGTACACAAACTTTGTTGGGTAGAATGTGGGGCATTTGTGCTAGCAAGTCTAACTTACCCCACCATTAGGTGAGCAGTGTAGTGCGCTGTATGCCACTAACACTGTGCATTCCTGCATGTGAACTTTTAGACAGTGCTGCAAAATGACATTATGGGGGTCATTCTGACCCCGGCTGTCTCAGACCGCCGGGGCCAGGGTTGGCGGGAGCACCGCCGACAGACCGGCGGTGCCCCGCAGGGCATTCTGACCGCGGCGGTTCGGCCGCGGTCAGACAAGGAAAACCGGCGGTCTCCCGCCGGTTTTCCGCTGCCCTTGGAATCCCCCTACCGCCATCCTGTTCCTGGCGGTTCGCCGGCCAGGAACAGGATGGCGGTAGGGGGTGCCGCGGGGCCCCTGGGGGCCCCTGCAGTGCCCATGCCAATGGCATGGGCACTGCAGGGGCCCCCGTAAGAGGGCCCCACTGTGTATTTCAGTGTCTCCAATGCAGACACTGAAATACGCGACGGGTGCAAACTGCACCCGTCGCACCCCTGCAACTACGCCGGCTCAATTCTGAGCCGGCGTCCTCGTTGCAGGGGCATTTCCTCTGGGCCGGCGGGCGCTCTTTTGGAGAGCGCCTGCCGGCCCAGAGGAAATGTCTGAATGGCCGCCGCGGTCTTTTGACCGCGGCGCGGTCATTTGGCGGCTCCCTCCAGGCGGGCGGCTCCCGCCGCCCGCCGGGCTCAGAATGAGCCCCTATATCTTGCTTTGTGTAAATGCCTTACATCTATGGCACATAGGGGATATACAGGACATGGGTCTGGTATTTCAATGCAAATCCATGTACAGAATAGTACATTTGTACATCTGGCCGCACTATGCCAATGGCACTGTATCCATGCATTGAGGCCTACTGGTACTCCATAGGTTTACCAACAATAACATTAGCACACTGTACTCCAAACATGCACATTGCACTGATATACGAAGCCTGACACCAAGTTTACACCTGCAAAGCCACATAACCAGACCCCTTCCATGTGGACATCTACACTCACAATGTGCAACAGTCAGGCATTCTAGTAATGTTTTGTGTAACACAATGGATAAATGGAGTAGCAGGCCTACATTCCTGTAGCCTCCAGGGCATCAGTGAAAAAGGTACTTTGTCAGTCCATTTCTCATAGGTTTAAAATAGTCTACTCTGAGGGAGGCTCACACACCCCTAAGGCTGGATTACAACAGCCATGTCTCAAGTTGATTTAGCTAAATTATGTTTTATCCATACTTATGAAAATGTACAAAAACTCTTAATGCCATTTATCATTTTTCATGAGTTGAAATCATGATGAGGATATACTTTGGCATGTCACTCCCACATTCCCAGCATCTATATGTGGAAAGATGGTTTGAATGTGATTACTACCCTGCTGACACTGTCATTCATGTTTAAACAATTTGACTTTTGAATTGATACACAGGTACAGGAGCAGGTATGTTTCACCAAACATTTTGAGCGTTATTCAGCAGGAATCTTTATCCACACCTATAGTCAGTCACACTACAATTATGTAGCAGGAGAGGTTACAAGTATGCAGCATTGCATGAACATAGTATGCTGCAAGATGAAGCAAAATATGTGTCATAATGACACAGAATATGTAATAATCTGATTTCATAATACTTTTATGTTAACACTTGGTAACACTGGGTAATGTTTGGCACGTCATCAGCACCTGTTCAATACTCAAATATGGAGACAGGCAACAGAAATGTGCCCACACAAGGTATTCCACTTTGCTGCTACATCAATTGAAAATGTTTTGTTGTGTTTGTGCCATGTGTGGTACAACTAAATTGTATTAGATTGGACATCTGCAAATTAAGTACCAGATGATGGTTGATGTGGCAAATACAAGACTATAGATATGTAAACATCACCACAGATGGAGAAATGCATGAATCTTGTGGGCCTGCCTTCTCGTCAATTCTAAATTAATCTGTGGACAAATGCTGTTGTGTTGGCACACTGACTGTAATTTGGTTGTAAGTGATTGATATCTTCCCATACACATCGGAATGTTACAACTATCATGGTTCACACAGATATGTCACAGAGCTACAACAATGTACTGATTACTCTTACTCATTACATTAGGATCATTTAAGGTGTTGACTTCTCCCCTGGTGAATGGACATGTTCACCTGCAAGACAATGATTTGAACATTGCATTGTAAATGGTGCAGCTACAAATGGTCCAAATTCTATAATGAGCACTTTGACATCCCACTGTATTTCATAAATTCAACTCTCTTGGCACAACTTTGTATACATTGTATGAATATGAGATGGTGCTAGTCACCTTGCAGGGCTGAGCTGGCAGGATTGTGAAGGTCAGAGGTATCTAACATCACATGCCTGATGCAATCCTCATGCATGGGATGTTTTCTCTACTGCTGGTCAGCATCATATCTGGATGCCTTGCACCATGATACAAGGGTGAAACTAATTGCCCTAGACAGGCCAAAGTTTCCTGTGATGGGAAAAGACAGGTATGTACTGTAAGTAACATTATAAGAACCATATCAGACTTTTCTTGGCGCTGGAGCTGACTAGCAGAAATGCATGCATCCTTCCAACATGGTGCAAGGGTGCATGCCTTGCAAGCAGGTTTATATTGTTTTCTACTGGAAGGGACACTTTCCTGCACACAATCAATTACCTGAGGCATTTTCATCTGTCCATGTGTGCTGCACAATGCTGCACACATAAAAGGTTTAACATAAATGGAGATTAAACATACATCTCCTCCCTACCCATCACCTGAGCAGGTCTAGCATTTTTGGAGCATTTCCTGGGCACTTACATATGCTACATCAGGGAATACTTCAGGATCTATGTGTGTTCAATGTGAACAACCATGCACAGCCAGTACAACAGCCCCTTTGGCAGGGTATAGCAGTGCAGCAATTGATTCTACGTTGCTTTACACCATATTTATGAAACCATTCCATAGCACTCAAACTGGCCTTGTGTTGCTTAATTTACCGCTATTTAATTTTTCCATTGCACTTGAAACAAGCTGCATGGTGCAAACTCAACTGACTACATTACAACATCAGCCCCTTAAATATTTAAGTTTTATATAACTGATATAGCAACATTACTACCTTGAGATGGTGCATAAATACATACCTCTGGGGCCTTCTATCTCCAATCCCAGCAGGTACACCAGATCGGTCTCATGTGCCACAACTTCATCCCACCAATGTTGAGCTGGGAGATGGTGTGATCACCTCCAAAGACCAGGCACATGTGCCAATACATCCTCTCCCAGTGATCCTTCTTGTCCTGGGGGGGTGTAGCTTTGGCTCACTCTACCCCCCATAGACCACTATGTGGGTGAGGTAAAGTATTATGAGCCAGAGTAGGCCCCCACCTCTCCCTTGGTGTAATTCCTATTCCTACCCATCCCCTACATCACCCAATTCCTCTTTAACCTACTACCCTAAACAAACACCCCTTAAACTAGTAACTACACCTAATATATAAAGCCCTAAACTTATGAACACCTGACAATACAAAGATAAGTAATTTTACAGTTTACTACAAAACACACAAAAAGTTCACAATTGACACAAAACATGGACAGACCAGACCCCAACTAGACCAAAAACAACAAAAACTCAAACACCACCAACAACTAGCTCAAATTAAAAGACTGTAAGAGAAAGTGAAACCAACTTTCACATTTACTGGTAAGCAGCCTGCCAACCCCATTGCATAATTTCCTGGGTGTGTGATAATATTTGCGCCAATGTTTTTGATATTTTGTGATGGACTCACTGCATAGTAACACTTCTGTAGCTACAGTAACTTCCATGCAGTGGCAGAGATGTCCTGGTTCTGACCCATGCAACTGGTGCAACGCACAGGTTCAGACCCATAAAAAAGTGGTATGCACAGGTTCAGACCCATACAGCAGTAGCGATGCTGAGGATCTACAGTAGAAGCAATGGCTTCTGCTAGAGCAAACACCTTAGGCCCACTTCTGTTGGTCCAGGACCGGGGTGGCACCATTTGGCAGGCCAGAGTGACAAATGGCAGTGTCCAGGTGCTGAAGCAGGGTTGTTGGAAGTCTTTCATGTCCTGAGACGTCATGAAAGGAGACCAAGCAGATTGCCCTTGGAGTCACTGTGGGTTCAAGGGATGAAATAGCAGTCCTTATCACCCATACAGGAGAAATGCAGGCAGCATGGCAGCACAACAATGCAGAAATTAAGAGCTGAATGCTCACACATCAACTTGCATTACCAGGCTGCACACCTGGATGTCCCCACGCAGTCATATGTGCATGTAAAGATTTATTCTAGGGCCCATTCTTTTTGATGACCTGATCAGCCCAATCGTTCTCTTCCTTTGATGTGTCAAAACATGTTCCTCGTGATGTACCATGAATGCAACACACACTTAGGGCAGGCCAGAGACAGGCTGGCTTCCACACACTCCAGTATATGTCCCACCCAGCTGCTGCTTTGCTGGACTGTCTAACTCCATCTGGTGTAATACCAGTAATCCTCATGTTTTGACCAGGCAGCAATGTGTCACATATAAAGAAACCCTCCATATAATGTAGCGGGGACCAACTTCTGGACTGAGGGGTATATATATATGACTCCAGTTGTTTGGCTCTTGCACTATGCAATGTGGTACTCATGCAACCCAACCCAAAAATGAGATTTATGAAGCCATGCAAAGCCCCCCTGCTTAACCTTGAGTGGCTTCATGAATCTCAAATAAAGCAACGCAGCACAAATCGATGCATTGCTTTACTCTTCACTAGGGAGGAGTTCCATGGGTGTTGTGTGGGTGCTCCCATACAACTCCCATGAT
The DNA here is from genome assembly GCF_031143425.1 of Pleurodeles waltl. Lineage (NCBI taxonomy): Eukaryota > Metazoa > Chordata > Amphibia > Caudata > Salamandridae > Pleurodeles > Pleurodeles waltl. The sequence continues at coordinate 291,401,874 of NC_090447.1, forward strand.
TTTTCATGCATACCCAGATTTACTAGAACAGGTAAACCTGTAAATGTACCAAAAAGATACACCTTCTGAGAAGAGGGGCAACAACGAGTAGTATCTTTATTTCTCCTTCTTACTTCCTCTTTCAATGTGTGCTGCATTCTACAGCACACATAGATGGAGGAGTATGCCTCTCAGGATTGATTTTGTGAAAGAAGGTGCCCTTTTATGCAAAAAAACATTTTTGATTGCAACAGATACATCCTTGTACCTTGGTTCAAGGGCCCCTGTGTTGGCGCTAGACAGGCAAAATGGCACCAGTGCAGGTGAAAGGACAGGATTGCACCATATTCTTTTAAATACAGCACATTCCTACCCTTTCCCTTTCACATGTTGCAGCGTAGCAAGGTGACTTACCGCACTGCACTGTTTGACAAATTGTACACAAATACCCCTCACTGCACAGTCACAGGACATTCAGTGGCCAGTACTATAATTGACATTTATAATTCTATCAACAGCATACTGACATGCAGCACACACACTCAATCTGCGCACGCTGTATAGTTCTACACTCCTTTTGAACTGTACTAGCCAGCACACACAGTTTAACCATGTGCACACTGTTGCAACTTAGGGCCAGATGTAGGAAAGGATTTGCACCTCGCAAATGGCGAAAAACGCCGTTTGCGAGGCTCAAAAGCCTCTCCGCGATGCAGAAATGCATTTTGCGAGTCGGATCCGACTCGCAAAATGCATTTCCGACTCGCAAATAAGAAGGGGTTTTCCCTTCCTATTTGCGACTCGCAACGCTATGCAAGTTCATTTGCGACCGCAAAAGCGGTCGCAAATGAACTCGCAGTTACCATCCACTTGAAGTGGATGGTAACCCATTCGCAAACGGGAAGGGGTCTGCAGGGGACCCCTTCCCCTTTGTGAATGATCACAAAAACAATTTTTCAGAGCAGGTAGTGGTCCTATGGACCACTGCCTGCTCTGAAAAATACAGAAACAAAAGGTTTCGTTTTTTTTTCTAAATGCAGCTCGTTTTCCTTTAAGGAAAACGGGCTGCAGATAGAAAAAAAAAAAACTGCTGTATTAAAAAGCAGTCATGGACATGGTGGTCTGCTGTCTCCAGCAGGCCACCATCCCAGTGAGTGCCCATACTCGCAATGGAGTCGCAAACTGCGACCCACCTCATTAATATTAATGAGGTGGGTCTTTGTGACCCCATTGCGAGTTGCAGAAGGTGTCTGAGACATAGCAAATTGCGACTTGCGACTTGCAATTTGCGAGTCGCACGGACTCGCAAATTGCAAGTCGGAATTTTCAACCTACCTACATCTGGCCCTTAGATCCTATGAGTTGTGTATGTCTTACATGCACATGCATGCACATGCATTCTGCACATGGTTTTATTATGCTCACATTTCCTGATTAATGTGATGTTGGACAGATATAAGTGTAACACACAGCTACGTACTTTTTAAGAGATGAGTGAGCTAGTAGGCCTCACTGCAGGGAACAGGATTAAATGGTCATTTTCACAACTACTGCCCACTACACAGCCTTTTGTCACCCCCACTTTAGCTCTATCTTACTCCTAGCGAAGGCAGTAACATACACCTCCTATGAGAGAGGTGTTTGTGTGGCCCTCCTGATCCAAGCAGACTGTAATCCATGACACAGGCCTACGTCATGGCAATCTCACAGATTCCATGTTCCCCTTAGGGATTACATTAATATTAGTGAGCTACACAACTATGCAGTTGGTCACTCAGGGGATGGGTAGACTACTTTTACCATGCAAGGGAAAAAATCCAACAAAGCAACCCCATTGCACCATGTTCAATTAAATTGTGTATGTACACATACATTAGTGTTGAAATTTGACATGGATGCTTCACACATTAACAATCTGTGTCTTTCTAGTGTGATGTAATGGCAAACATCTCCCATGTCTTACTTCTCCGGCTAATACCATGCATTGCTACATCAGCCTATTATGCTTTGTTAAAGGCCTTTCCGCCTCCTTGCATTGCTGTGCAAAGCAAGGTAAATGTGTATTTTGTCAACTGTTGCCAGATTTGGTATTTACATCAGTCTGCCCAGAAAAGTGTTAGATGTGTATTGGTTTGTGGATCACCACACATGCATGATTGCATTCTTTATGACATCTACACCTGAGATGAGGCCTTCGTCCATGACAACGGTCAACCCGGATCCCTGATGGTATCTGCTGCAACATTTGCTTCAGCAAAGTGCTGCCATTCTGCATGCTAGTACATATGTGAGACTCACAACAATTAGGTGTTTTCTTCAGAGACTAATATTTTGGGAGATTTGTGATCCATCCTTCACTGAGTACCATATGAAACACACTTTGATACTGCAGAACACAGCAAATGCAAACAGATGATGAACGGAATGCTGAACAATGTCAAATGTCAATCACCTTGTTGTTTTTGCATTTGCCGCCCTAACTTTGCTGTACATGCCCAGACATGGGTCCCAGCTCACTGTGCCACTAGATTCAAGCTAGCCTGGCTGATGAGAAGTGATATGCCAAAACTGGTCCCAGGATGCTCATTTTCAGTCCAGGGAAGACCTAGCCTGACAGTAAAGGCTGTACTGTTCCCATGGGGAGCAGAGTCAAGACAGATTTGCATTTGACTGAATCCAAATTGGAGTGGCATGGTGGGTGAAAAATGATGGATTGGGATGTGGCCTGAGTGATTCCCAGTGAGATTAATTCAAGCATTCCATTCATCACTGTGTTGTCATGCATTTGCCATCCTACATGCACTGGGTATACCCACACATGGGATGACCTGGCCTGGCATTTAGAGCTGGGCTGTTCCCATGGGGAGCAGAGTCAAGAATGATTTGCATGGAGCTGAGTCCAAACTGGAGTGGCATGGTGGGCTAAAGAACAATGGATTAAGACGCGTCCCAAGTGATTGCCAGTTAATGAGATTAATTCAAACATTCCATCTATCACCTTTTTGTTTTTACATGTGCCTCTCTAAGTGCACAGGGTATGCCCAGAAGTAGGTCCTGGGCTCACTGCGCCAGTGGATTCAAGCTAGTCAGGCAGATGAAGGGGTGATACCCTAAAACCAGTCCTAGAATGTTTGTTTCCAGTCCAGGAAGGACTTAGGGGGTGATTCTAACTTCGGCGGGCGGTGGAGGATTCTGCAGGGCAGCGGGAAACCGGCGGGAGACTGCCGGTTTCCCGCATCTGACCGCAGCCGAACCGCCGCGGTCAGAATGCCCTGCGGGGCACCGCCGGTCTGTCGGCGGTGCTCCCGCTGACCCTGGCCCCGGCAGTCTCAGACCGCCGGGGTCAGAATGACCCCCTTAGTCTGGCATTTCAGACTGGCATGTTCCCAAGGAGAGCACGGTCAAAACTGATTTGCATATGGCTTGTCCAAACTGGGGTGGCACAGTGGGAAAATATATGATGAATTGATGGACTGGGATTTGGCCTGAATGATTGCCCATGGCTGAGATTAATTCAGACATTCAATCCACCACCTGATTGTTTTTGCAGAGCACAGCAAGACAGCGCTTGCTGTGCTGCACTGCACTGTACTGCTTTAGTGCTTGAGTACAGGAATGGCCATTTACTATCTAGATATGTGGCAATCCTGTCCTGTCCCTTTCTTGCAGAGCACTGCATCACATTGGCTTGCTGCGAGGATTTTTATTTTTGGAGTTATGACCCCATGTTGACCAGCAGCTCAGGCAACATGATTCATACATGTTGAGCTCTACATCATCTAATTAAAAAGATGTGAGTAACTAGAATTTTACATTCACATTCACGCATACGCAACATAGTGTATGAGTTTCAAAAAAATATGTATTGGCTGATAAGCTGACATATTTGCATATTTGCTGTCACTATTACCATTAAGTGCTGTTGTTGGAAAGTGGATTTTTGTTAAGGGCAGGTAAGTACTTACACTGAGCAATAGGCCACTAACTGCCACATAGGTCCAGTTAGGTCTCAATAAATAACCCCTAGCTCAGCCCATGGTAGCTTCGCAACGAGCAACAAGACTTAACTTAGGAGACAATTGTGTAAAGCATTTAAAAATCACAAAACGGTAAATAGGTAAAACACAATACACAATGAAAACCTAGCACCAATTTATTACAATAGAGTATATTTTTATATTTAAAATGACACCAACATGAATAAGATTGGATAAGGAGAACCGGAGATGTGAATTTTTTAAACAATTAGGGGGTGATTCTAACCCTGGCGGTCGGTGATAAAGCGGCGGCCAACCCGCCAACAGGCCGGCGGTCGAAAAAATGGAATTCTGACCCTGGCGGGAACCGCCAACACAGCCCGCCACATTAACACTCCGACCGGCGCGGCGGTGCAGACAAACAGCGTGGCGGTCACCGCCAACAGGCAGGCGGCAGACAATGTACCACCCACACTATCACAACTCACCAATCCGCCACCTTTTCCGGGGCGGGAGCCCCGCCGATAAAAACACGGCGGAAACAGACTACGAACGGGAAAACGCGCACCAAAACACACTCCACGAGGAAGGAGGACAGCATGGAACCCGAATTAAAAATCCTACCTGCTCTCGTCTACCTTCTCATCTACCACGAGTACGAACTCCGGCGCAGACGACAACGGTGAGTACTGCACCTACGACACACGGGAGGGGGGAGGAGGGAAGCTTGCGGCACACACATATGCGACCCCCCCCAAACTATGTACACACTAATGCAGATCAACAATGCACAGTGACACCACCCAAACCCCCCTTAAGAATGCAAAGACAGAAATAAATTGGGACGAAAAATTTATATAAAAAATAGACTCTGATATGGAGCGGTCAACTACGCAAAATATCCATAACAAAATGATACTATATACAGTGCCATGGAGAACCGAGGCAATTAGTCCTGTACATGAAAGTTAAATGGAACAGTCCGTGGGCTACAGTGTAGCGACACAAGGGCAAAGCCCACACAGGAGACCTGAGTCCTTTGGAGAGAACACTGCAGGGGCATCTGATGAAAAAATTACAGGCACCTCAGGGGGAAGGGAAGGGGGAGGCACCACAGCCACATGAGTCCACGACGCCAGATCCACGAAGGGGCCACCATGCCCATTGATGTATCCTGGGGAGTGCAAAGCCACAGTCTCTCAAGTCTCTACAGTGGGTGGGTTGCCCACTTCACCATCCTGGGGAGTGCAAAGCCACAGTCTCTCAAGTCTCTACAGTGGGTGGGTTGCCCACTTCAACATCCTGGGGAGTGCAAAGCCACAGTCTCTCAAGTCTCCACAGTGGGTGGGTTGCCCACTTCACCATCCTGGGGAGTGCAAAGCCACAGTCTCTCAAGTCTCTACAGTGGGTGGGTTGCCCACTTCACCATCCTGGGGAGTGCAAAGCCACAGTCCATCTGGTGGATGACAGTGTCCACTGCTCAAGGAGGAGGCATGGTGGGCACAGTGAACCATAAACAGTGCTTGAGAGGAAGGGCCCAGCGGAGCGGTGCTTGAGACGGCGGGGCCCAGCGGAGCGGTGCTGGAGACGGCGGGGCCCAGCGGAGCGGTGCTTGAGAGGAAGGGCCCAGCGGAGCGGTGCTTGACAGGAAGGGCCCAGCGGAGCGGTGCTTGAGACGGTGGGGCCCAGCGGAGCGGTGCTGGAGACGGTGGGGCCCAGCGGAGCGGTGCTTGACAGGAAGGGCCCAGCGGAGCGGTGCTTGACAGGAAGGGCCCAGCGGAGCGGTGCTTGAGACGGTGGGGCCCAGCGGAGCGGTGCTGGAGACGGCGGGGCCCAGCGGAGCGGTGCTTGACAGGAAGGGCCCAGCGGAGCAGTGCTTGACAGGAAGGGCCCAGCGGAGCGGTGCTTGAGACGGCGGGGCCCAGCGGAGCGGTGCTTGACAGGAACGGCCCAGCGGAGCGGTGCTTGACAGGAAGGGCCCAGCGGAGCGGTGCTTGAGACGGCGGGGCCCAGCGGAGCGGTGCTTGAGACGGCGGGGCCCAGCGGAGCGGTGCTTGAGACGGCGGGGCCCAGTGGAGCGGTGCTTGACAGGAAGGGCCCAGCGGAGCGGTGCTTGAGACGGCGGGGCCCGGCGGGGCCCAGCGGAGCGGTGCTTGAGACGGCGGGGCCCAGCGGAGCGGTGCTTGAGACGGCGGGGCCCAGCGGAGCGGTGCTTGACAGGAAGGGCCCAGCGGAGCGGTGCTTGAGACGGCGGGGCCCAGCGGAGCGGTGCTTGACAGGAAGGGCCCAGCGGAGCGGTGCTTGAGACGGCGGGGCCCAGCGGAGCGGTGCTGGAGACGGCGGGGCCCAGCGGAGCGGTGCTTGAGACGGCGGGGCCCTGTTCAGCGGTGCTCTTCTCCACGGCGGGCCCTGTTCAGCGGTGCCTATCTTCACGGCGGGCCCTGTTCAGCGGTGCTCTTCTCCACGGCGGGGCCCTGTTCAGCGGTGCCTATCTTCACAGCGGGCCCTGTTCAGTGGTGCTCTTCTGCACGGCGGGGCCCTGTTCAGCGGTGCCTATGTTCACGGCGGGCCCTGTTCAGCGGTGCTCTTCTGCACGGCGGGGCCCTGTTCAGCGGTGCCTATCTTCACGGCGGGCCCTGTTCAGTGGTGCTCTTCTGCACGGCGGGGCCCTGTTCAGCGGTGCTCTTCTGCACGGCAGGCCCTGTTCAGCGGTGCCTATCTTCACGGCGGGCCCTGTTCAGCGGTGCCTATCTTCACGGGGGGCCCTGTTCAGCGGTGCTCTTCTCCACGGTGGGCCCTGTTCAGCGGTGCCTATCTTCACGGCGGGCCCTGTTCAGCGGTGCCTATCTTCGCGGCGGGCCCTGTTCAGCGGGGCTCTTCTCCACGGTGGGCCCTGTTCAGCGGTGCTCTTCTCCACGGCAGGGCCCTGTTCAGTGGTGCTCTTCTCCACGGCGGGGCCCTGTTCAGCGGTGCTCTTCTCCACGGCGGGCCCTGTTCAGCGGTGCTCTTCTCCACGGCGGGCCCTGTTCAGCGGTGCACATCCAGTAGGTCAAGGGAGCCAGACCTGGCCTGGACTCCCTGCTCAGTTGCCCTCCGACCGTGATGCTTCTGGACCCTTCGGGGACGGAGTCCTGGGCCCTTTGGTGTCCTCCTTTCCAGCTGGGATGTGGCATGTGGGGCCCACCTGCTCCGCGCTCCTGCTGCCTGACTTCTCCGCCCTGCTGCCCTTACGCTCCTTAGATGGGGCTCTCGGGCCCTTGCCTCCCCTAGATGATGTGGCTGGTGAAGTGGGCGAAGTTTGCTCCTTGGGGGCAGCCGTGTCAGTCCTCGCACGGCGGCCCTTGTGTTTCCTGGTCCTCTTGCCGGGGGGGGGCTGGATGTGTCCTTGCTGCTGATTGAGGTGTCACTGCTGGCAAAGGGTGGACTCCAGAACCCATGCACAACAGTGACACCCGAAGCTGGGCTGGTGGTGGCTGTGGTGCTCTTGGGACTCTTTGCAGATGGAGGGGGTAGGTCATCGGAGGGAAAGAGGTCAAGATTAGCCAGGAAAAGTTTTTTAGGGCCAAGGTAAAGGGTAGGAGAATTGGTGATGGGAGTGGAGGAAGAGGATGTGGTTGTAGGAGAGTCAGGTGTGCTGTCATTGGGTGAAGGTGCTGGTGCTGTAGGCTGTCGTGAGGTGGATGTCTGTTGGGTGGGTGGCTGCCTGCGTTTGTGTGTCTTGAAAGAGGGGGTGACAGACACAGTGGTAGAGGACACAGGGGACGTGTAAATGGCAGTGGGGGTGGTGACTGCACGCGTGCGGACTGTACAGGAGGGTGTGGTGGTGATGGAAGCACTGGCTGATGTTGGTGTGCATGCAGGTGTGAGTGTAGACGTCACAGGGAGGGAGGAGGGAGACGAGGAGGAGGGGGACACAGGGGTGGCAGTGACTGTTGGAATGTCTGCATCTGGGTGTTGCTTGGGTGAGTGTTTGTGGGATCTGTGGTGCTTGTGTCTGGATGAGCTGCCCTTGGGTGTTGAGGTGTGTGCAGGCTGGTCAGATGGTGTGGATGGGATAGGCTGAGGAACAGGAGACAGAGACAGGCTGGAGGCAGTCAGAAGAGGGAGGCTGGAAACAGGGACAATGGCTGCCGTCAGTGCTGAGGCCAGAGCAGTGAACGATCGTTGATGGGCAGCCTGACCCGAATGAATGCCCTCCAGGTAGGCATTGCTCCGATGCACCTCCCTTTCTACCCCCTGGATGGCATTCAAAAGGGTCGTCTGCCCAACAATGAGCGTCCTCACAAGGTCAATGAGCTCCGCACTGAGGGCAGCAGGGGTGACAGGGGCAGGGGCTGAGGTGCCTGGGGCGAAGGAGACACCCGCCTTCCTGGGCGAGCGGGCACGGATCGTAGGCTGAGGGGCTGCAGGGGGGGCGGGGCTGGTGCGCTGGGTGGCGGCTGTACCTGTAGAGGCGGGGGTCCCGGATGTTTCCGCCACCGCTAGGGAGCACCCATCCGAGGACGTGTCTGTGTCGCTGCTCTCACCACCGATCCCCGTTGTGGTGCTCCCCTCGCCCTCCGGATCACTGGTGCCCTCGGTGTCTGTTCCTGGGCCCACCGGGGCCTTGTGACTTGCAGCTCCCTCGTGCTCCGATGCCAAATCTCCTCCGCCTGATGATGCTAATGCACACATGCACAAGAAGATGAAGAAGAAGGGGGGGGAGAAAAAAGAAGACCAGGTTGAGTGCATGCAATGTCAACACCGTTGGCGGAGAGGACAGACACAGGAGCCTCATGCACTAAGCCGCGCATTCGGGGTACACTACTCAGTACTTCTGAGTAAGACAACAGGTCAAGAGAGGACAAACGCGCAGATGTGTGAGGCTGGACCATCAATAGCTGTACTTGTCACCCTACAGAGGTGGGGGCCGGGAGCACAGGGCCATGCCTAAGGGAGAGGACTACACTACAGAAAGCGCCCTGGCCTAATGTCACCCACAACCCTCCTCCCCCACCCAGATGCCTCCACTGCGCAGAAAGATAGCAGAATGTGCTGATACTCACCCCCTTGTGTCTGCTGTGATGCTCTCAAGCGCCCATCCAAATCAGGGTAGGCCACCGTCAGGATCCGGGACATCAGGGGGGTCAGGGTACGACTGACACCCCTCCTAGGTTGGGAGGCCATCCCCAGCAGTGACTTGGCGGTCTTCCTGGTTCCGCGGCGGATGTCCTCCCACCTCTTGCGGCAGTGGGTGCCCTGTCTGACGTGGACCGCCAGGGCCCGGACTTCTTTGGCGATGGCACGCCAAATCTCGACTTTCTGATAGGCGCTGACCTATGTGACATGTACAGGGTGGGAAGGAAACATTCATCAACTTACTGCATGTTAGATGTGATTGGCCCCCCCTCCCCAACCTTGCCATATGGCACATGCTCTCATCTGTCGTGCGTTGCACTCCTCATTCGCCCCCCACCCCACCAACTTACATCCACCCCACTCCACACAGGCATCGCCCATTCCATGTGCACCCGGTGTACTTACCTGTTGGTCTGGAGGACCGTAGAGTAACGCATACTGGGGGAGGACCCCATCCACGAGCTTCTCCAACTCTTCAGACGTGAAGGCAGGGGCCCTTTCCCCAGTCGCAGCAGCCATTGTCACTTCCAGACCGAGGTCACAGCAGCACTTGCAGTATAGGTCCTCTCCTGTGGATGATCAGGTCTCGAGTGATTAGGCAGATAGAAAATGGCGGTCACGCCCGCGGCGGTGCGTACCGCGGCGGTGCGTACCGCTACCGCCGGCGCACCTCGTCATTGGCTCCTGAAACCCATAGGCTTCAATGTTAACCAATGCGGCTCCGTGTAGCGGTCTTCGACCGCCTACTGCCACGGTGTGCTCCGCCAGCGCATTGACCTCACATCCCATTGTCCCACTTCACAGGTCAGGCAGCCGCCATTTCAAGGGCCCACATGGCATAATTTCTACTGCGACACACAGGCCTAGGCCTTGCATTGCCACACATACACACCTTTCAAAACATAGATAACCGTGTGCTATGCAAGCTGTGGTGAACGTACCAGTGATTGGCTTGACTCTGTGCTCCATGTTGTCCTTCCTAGGCACCGTCCGCTGGGACTTGCGAGGAGAAGGATGAATCCTCGCGTGTACCGACCGCTGGTGGACCTGTCGACAATGGAAGAACGCCACATCATACTACGATACCGACTTGACCGTGCCACTATCCATGAACTGTGTGCCCAGCTGGAGCCAGCCCTGATGTCCCCCATCCGCCAACCCACAGGAATTCCCCCTCTGGTGCAGGTTCTGTCAGTCCTCCATTTTCTTGCAAGTGGCTCATTCCAGACAACAGTGGCCATGTCATCTGGAATGTCTCAGCCTATGTTTTCCAAAGTTTTGTCTAGAGTGTTGTCTGCCCTGACGAAACACATGCAGAGTTACATTATATTCCCTGAGGAGGTTGATTTGGCCACTGTGAAGGGTGATTTTTATGCCCTTGGACATATTCCCAACATCATTGGTGCCATTGATGGGACCCATGTAGCCTTAGTCCCCCCAAAAGACGATGAGCAGGTGTACAGAAACAGGAAAAGTTACCATTCTATGAACGTCCAGGTGGTCTGTTTGGCTGACCAGTACATCTCCCATGTGAATGCCATGTTCCCTGGGTCAGTGCATGACGCGTATGTGATGCGTAATAGCAGAATCCCTTATGTGATGGAACAGCTACAGAGACAACGTGTGTGGCTAATAGGTGACTCTGGTTACCCCAACCTGCCTTGGTTATTGACCCCAGTGAGGAATCCCCGGACCAGGGCTGAGGAACGGTACAATGAGGCCCATGGGCGAACTAGGAGGATCATAGAAAGGACCTTTGGGCTCCTGAAGGCCAGATTTAGGTGCATATGACAGGGGGATCCCTGATGTACTCACCAAAGAAGGTGTGCCAGATCATCGTGGCCTGCTGTATGCTTCACAATCTGGCATTGCGATGTCAGGTGCCTTTCCTGCAGGAGGATGGTCCAGATGGTGGTGTTGAAGCAGCTGTGGAGCCTGCGGAGAGTGAAGAGGAGGAAGACTCAGAGGACGACACAGACAACAGGGACAGAGTTATCCAACAGTATTTTCAGTAGCACACAGGTAAGAATCACCCACGCCATTTTACTTTTCCTGCAAGCCTCCTGCTTCTCAACTTTGTCTATGACCCCCCAGTTCTTTTAAACTGATGTTTGATTTTCCCTTCCCTTTTCAGTGCTGTATGACCCACTCCGTGACTACTGCTTGGTTAGCCCATGGACTAATGCTTATTGATCTCGGTATGTGTTCAGCACAAAGTTAACAGAACATAATTGATCGGTAATGTGTTATACATTTGTAAATAATACAGCCTGACTCCTGTTTGATTTCAGTGCATTGAGTGATTTTTTTTTTGTGCTAGATAATGGTACATGATATAAACACGGTGATGGGTGGGGGTGGAGTAATGGCCATGGCAGAGTCCAGTTCTCAGTCTCACAGGTGCATTGTCCATATGCCTGTGGAAGGATGGAGCAGGGGCAGTTCAAGTTTGGACAGGGTGGCAATGTGGGACAGTGGGATGACTTCAGGGGGTGTCTCATGCTGGCGGGGGTCTTGACATCCTACTCTGTCGATTTTTTGGATCTCAGGCTCCTCTTGCGGGGTGGTTGTTCTTCAGCAGGAGGTGGGGTTCTGGTGGCCTGTCGTTGTGGTGGGGCCTCCTGTCCACTAGCGCCGGCGGAGGTGGTAGGCTGTTCCTGGCTAGTGACAGGGGCCCTGTGTGGTGCCACATGGTCCCGCAACGTGTCTTCTATCCGGTTGAGGGCCTGGACTATGCTCCCCATAGCGGTAGAGATGTTGGTGAGTTGATTGGTGAACCCCATGTAGCGTTCCTCCTGCTGTGCCTGGATCTCCTGGAACCTGGCCAGTACCGTCGCCATCGTCTCTTGGGAGTGGTGGTAGGCTGCCATGATGGTGGTGAGGGCCTCTTGGAGAGTGGGTTCCCTGGGCCTCTCCGCCCCCCCTGTCGCACAGCAGCCCTCCGAGTTGCCCTGTTTCCCCCGGCCTCTGTCCCCTGGACGGTGTGCCCACTACCACTGCCCCCAGGTCCCTGTTGTTGTTGGGGTGGTGGGTTAGCCTGGGTGCCCTGTAGTGGCAGACACACCGCTGATTGACCTGTCCTAGAGACAGAGGCATGGGCCCGCTGGGTGGGAGCTGTGCTGTTGGTCGCAGAGGGGGTTGGGTCTGCTGTGGCCTGTGTGTGGGGAACCGACTGTCCAGAGGTCCCCGATGGTCCGGGCTGGTCATCAGGTTCCAGGTCGACAGAGCTGCTGTCATCACTGGGGGCCTCTTCCGGGGGGGGGATGGACATTTCTGGACCCTCCTGGCCGGTGTGTTGGCGTTCGGGTCCTGCATGGGGTAAGAGAGTATGGTTATTGTTTCTGTGTGTGCTATTGCGTGCCATTGATTGGTGCCCTTGTCCCCCAGTGCTGCCATTCCCTTGGGGGAGGTGTTGTGGGGGTGTTTTGGGGGGGGGGGTATGTGCAGTGGTCATGCTTGGGTGATGGGTGTCCATAGTTTGTGGGGGCATGCAGGGGTTGGTGTTGGGTGGGTTGTGCTGGAGAGACATTCTCAGGGAGGATGTGTGATGGGGGGTTGGGGGTGAGGGTGGTGGTGGGGGTTAGCATGCTGGGGGGGGTGAAGTAGTTGAGATTGTACTTACCAGAGTCCATTCCTCTGTGTACTCCAGCGAGGCCATCAGGATGCAGGATGTTTAGTACCTCTTGCTCCCATGCTGTGAATTCGGGTGGAGTGGGTGGGGGTCCCCCGCCAGTCTTCTGCACTGCGATGTTTTGTCACGAGACCATCGAGCGCACCTTTCCCCTTAAGTCGTTCCAGCGTTTGCGGATGTCGTCTCGATTTCTGGGATGCTGTCCCACCGCGTTGACCCTGTCCACGATCCGCTGCCATAGCTCCGCCTTCCTGGCTATAGTGGTGTGCTGCACCTGTGAGCCGAAGAGCTGCGGTTCAACTCTTATGATTTCCTCCACCATGACCCGGAGTTCTTGGTCCGAAAAGCGTGGGTGCCTTTGGGGTGCCATGGGGTGGTGTGGATGAGGTGTGGGGTGGTGTATATGGTGATGAGTGTGTTGGTGTGTGGTGCTTTGTGCTTCTATGTGGTGTGTTTGATGGTGTAGTGTGCCTCTGTGTGATGTAGCTCTCTATTCTGTGATGTGTCTCTCTCTCCTTCGTCTCTGATCTTCGGTCGTAGGGGTTTGTGGGTGATGTGGGTGTGTGTTTTATAGTTGTATGGATGTGTGGGAGTGTTGTTGGTATGTGTGTCAGGTGTGTGTATTTCAAATTGCCCAATGTGGCAGTGTTTTGGAGCTGTGTGTGTATTTTGAGCGCGGCGGTGTGTACCGCCAATGGAATACCGCGGTTGAAAGACCGCCGCGTGGATTGGTGGGTCAGAATGGCATGGGCGTGTTTGTGTTGGCGTGGCGGTGGAGGTTTGGTCATCTCCAGTTTTCCGCGGCCCGATGATGAGGCGTCCTTCCTTGGATGTCGGGTTTTTGGCGGATTCACAGTTGGTGGTCAGAATGACCGTGGCGGTTTACCGCGGCCGCGGCGGTAGTATGGCGGAGTTCTGACCGGCGGTATGGGCCTTTTACCGCCAAGGTCAGAATGACCCCCTTAGTGTTTTTTAGGGCATGGAAATAGCGCCAATCTGATCATCTGGTCATACTTCGACAGGGGCAAAGTTTAAGGCCAACTGCGATGGAGCCCTGCTCGGCTATAGCCAGAGTGAGGCCTCAGTCAAAGATTTACCTTCGGACTTAGTCATTTTCTTGAAGATTTTCTTCAGCAGGACGAAGTCGCCAGTCCGATCCGACCTCCCTGGAGCCTTTCCTCGGATATGCATCGCGGGAGACCTCTGTGAAGATTTCTTCGTTCAGACTTAGATGATTTTTCGAGATGAAAATCCTTTAATGGGGCCGAACCTGAATCTTGATCCGATGTACCTGGAGCCCTATTCAGATACACTGCTAGGGGGTTCCCAGACAACTTTCTATATTCAGACTTAGTCACTTTTTTGGAGATTTTCTTCAGCGGAATGAACCTACAAGTCAGACCAGATCGTGGCTGAGGCAAGCTGGCTAAGCCGCCGCAGCTGGTCTGTCCCTTTATGGAGCTTTTTCCAAAAAATTCTCCAATCGTGTCCAAACTTTGGAACTTCTTCTAGAAGGCCTTTTAAGGTTCTTTTGGAGCCACAGCTCACCCTAAGGTTCCAGAAGCTCTGAGTTGCTCCATGAGGGTGCGGACTACAACTCCCAGCACGCACCTGTCTCAAACTCCAAAACGGCCACTGGACAGTGGTCAGATGGTCAGTTTCTTCAGGATCTGCGGCAGTGGACTCTGGTTAGCAATGTTTCACCTGTAGCAAACAGGGAGTTCCTCCTTGAGCCAGTTGGAACCAGGCAAAGTCCTTCTTGTGGTGAAGCCCAAGTGTGCAGCTGGTGCAGTCCTTCAGAGTGCAGTGTCCAGGTGCAGGTCAGGGGTCCAGCAGGGCAGTCCTTCTCTTGATGTTCTTCCTTGTAGCGATCTGATAGGGATCTCAGGTGTGTGTGCAGCTCTGCCATATTTATCCTTGCTCCTGAGTGAAAAACAGTGGGGTCCTGGTTCTCCAATCAGATGTAGGGTCCTTCTCCCTGTGATGACCACTTCCTGGGAAGTGTGGCAAAAATCAATCCCAAGGAGCAACATTCTTCAAAAATCCATCATGGCTGAAACTGATTTTTGGAGGTTATTTCTGGCTGAGCCCACCCACTAGTGTGGATAAAAATCCTAAACACAACCTTCTCCTGCCCGCTCCTAATATATTCAAGAGGGCACCTAATTGTCTGGGGTTGCAGGATGTGAGAGAGGTTCTGGGGTGCTCCAAATGTCCTGCCCTGCCTTTGAAGACTGGTTTGGCAGCCCTCCCCCCATCATGCTTCTCCATCTGCTGAGGGAAGATCTCCTCCCCAGGCACATCTCCTTGTGTTGAGCCCAGGCTACTTCACACCTCATCAACGCAGCCTGGCCAGTCTGCCAGAGGCTGGCCAATTAGAGCAAAGCATGACAGGGCTGAAGTTAGGAACTTTTTAGGTAAAGTTTAAAACTCTTTACCTGAACAAGTTATATTAAATTCTGCAATTGCAAGTTGTGGGATTTATTATAACAATTAATTTGATACCAAACTTGTGGTATCTGTCACTTAAGGGGACTTTATAAATTAAGATATAGTCTCCCCATTCTAGCCTATGGAGGCCATTCACTACTCTGAGGGAAAAACACATTTGGCTGTTTTACCTCACCAGGGCTTATAAAACTATTTTTATAAGGTCCCTGCTTATAGTTACATGGCACCCAACCCTAGGAGCACATACGGCACACCTTAGGGGTGACTTATATGTAAAAATAAGGTAGTTTAATACTTTAGAAGTACTTTTAATTCCAAAGTTGAATTTGCATGCAACGTTAGTTTAAAAGCTGCCACCAAGTCAGGCATGCCTTTAAAATGCCTGCCTTTAAAATGACACTGGGCACCTCAGCAGTGCACCTATGGGTAAACCACCTATGCTGGGGCTCCTAAATCTACCTGCCCTACCATATACTAGGGACTTATAGGTAGGTTGACATACCAATTATAATTAGCCTAATTTGCATACTCATTTTACACAGGGCACAGGCCCTGGTTAGCAGTACCCAGGGCACCATCAGTCAGGAAAACACCAGCAAAAAGTGAAAAATGGGGGCAAAAAGTTAGGGAGCCGCGCAAATCAGCCCTGTTTTATCACAGCTGTTGATTAAGGAAAATAGTTGGCCACAATTTGGTCCCGTCTCTGCTGCCCTGCCATTGTGTGCAGGATATCTTCATCACTGTCTGCATCCTCTTCTATTTCCTCAGGATTTTTTGGATCATAGTCCCACAGCTCATTTGTTTTTAAGCAGATATTGTGCAATATTGCACATATGAGAATGATTTTATAGATGGGGGTGCATACAATAGACTTCAGCCTGACATGTCCAAGCAGTGGAACCTCAACTTTAGGACCCCAAAGCTGCTTTCAACAACATTCCTTGCCTTGGTCATTGCAGTGTTATATTGTTTTTCTCCCTCTACCTGGGGATTGTTCAATGAGATCATGAGCCATGGCTGCCACCAATATCTTTGGTTACCTGAAAAGTGCAAAAAGACAACAGTAAATGATTTTCTACATTGTTACTTAGACATAACTGAGTGTGTTATGTATAGTGGCAAACTCATGCACATTTCTTATACTTTTACCAGATATGTGTTAGATTCTGTTGCCCATTGCTTTACATATATATCTTCAAGTTCTATGTGTCATTGCACGTATTGTATATGTCCTGAGACATTGGATTTATTTATGCTGACTCATATTTTTAGGCAGTAGAATACACTGATAAGTACTTTAAAATATTTTTAACAGCTTTAAGTTGTTGCACTCACTCTGTGTGCACAGTTAGAAACTTAGGGGCAAATTGTACAAGCCTTATGCACTGCTGGAGCATTACGTTTTTGATGCTTCGGTGCCGCGGTCTGCAGAAAACATATCTATAAGGCCACGCAATGCCACTTTGTGTGGCTTTTTCGTGGCCTCATCGACGTAAAGTAAGGCATGATAGCTCAAGTCACAGCATTGCCTTACTCTGCATCAGGGGGACGTTCCATGGGTATTGCAGTGGGTTTTCCCATGTAACAGCCATGGATTTTGATGCTGTCCCAGATTTACTAAATAACATAAACCTGGGACAGTGCCAAAACCTTATGCCTCCCCAGGGGTGGGGTAACAAGAAAAAACATTTGTATTTCTTCCTGTTGTTTCCTCTTTCAATGTGTGCAGCATTCTGCAGCTCACATAGAAAGAGGAAAACACATCTATGGATTGTTTTGTGCAGGAAGTCCCTTCCTGCTCAAAAACAATCCTGCATTCAATAAAGACACCTTTGCATCATGGTGCAAGGGTGACTGCGCTGGCGCTAGGCACCAAATTGGTGCACCGGTGTTGGGTGAAAGGACAGGAATGCACCATATTTCATAAATACTGTGCATTCCTGCCTTTTCACATTGGTGTAGGGCAGTGCAGCAAAAGACTTGTGGGTCTGCCCTATTCCAATATGATGTAACTATAGTACTGCCTTCGACTTATTTACTTAATTTAGAATGGCCATTTTTTAGTACTTATATTTAATTTTCAACGTGTGATATGCATAAATATTTAGGTTTTCATCAAACAACAACTAATGATTTTTGTATGGCAGGGTGTCATGCTGAATGTAGATTGGCACATAGGTATGGCAATGTATGCCATTTTCATATGGGACAAACTGATCTAGATAAAGGTAACTTTATACTATAGTCCTATACACAACACTTCACATGTTGATCATTATAGCATTGATGTGGCAAGAGAGTGTCCAGTTTAGGATGCTGAATATACTGTGATTACCCCCCTATGTTGCATTTCATTCTATGCTATTTACTGGTGTATGGCATGTTTGACAGCATATTTATTTACTGTGTTAGTTTTACATTGATGGGCTGAGATGTCAGAAATATAGCCAACTTGAACAACAAAACTAGCACATTGATGAAGTATGCCATTGTAGGCTGATATCTAAGTGTATGTTTGGACACAGTCTTTTGGAATAACTGAGAAATATGTGTACTTTGTACTTTTGACATCACACATGTACCTTGATTTGACATTTACACATGATTTAAAGCTACACTTACAGTGCATGACATCAATGGAATTTACAATGTCCTCTTCCGTTAGTGCTCCTTATACTTTGGTAGACATACAAATATTTAGCCATTTGTGATGCATTTACTTAGGTACACAACATTTTTTCAACACCTGTTAATATAGTGGAACTTTAACTAGTTACCTAGACTAGGTGCACCACAATTAGATAATATGTACCCTTTCTACTCATATTGAATTTACCTGTGTACTGCATGATTTGAGTGTTGATTTGTTAACCAGTGCACAAAATGTGATTCTCTCCACTCACACAGTGTGAGATGACACAATACTTCTACACAACGGTTTTTCCTACTTCTATTGCAGGATTAATGAGGAAATGACACAGTGGGACATCATTGTCTACAGGTTGGAGTAAGTTATTCCCACTATGCACACATGACACGAGATCCACACACAAACATGGAGATGGCTGTTGTGTCATAACTTCCAGCCTATTAGGTGGTATTAACTATATTTGTTGTTTCCTAACAAAAGAGAAGGCTATTCCCATATGTGCTATTCTGAACCCATTCACTGATGTAACTGCAGTGGAAGATGAAGGTATCATGTGCACTCGCAGGATATTTAGGCAGCACATTTATGAATATTCCCTGATGGTCCACTATGTTGTGGACATTGATGGAATATGTATGCTTGCAGCTGCTGTACAGGTGGGATGTTGCTGCACGGGGCACCAATTGCACATGGGTACAGTCAATCGCACCAAGAATGGTCCCGATTCACAAAGGCAAACTTAGACTTTTGGTCTAAACTTAGTTTATGACTTTTGGTATTCACAAAGGGCATTTATAAGCAGTCTCTTTATGTCCACACTTGGGGAGGAGATTCCACTTTTGGTGCAGAGAGAACACTTCACACCCACAGTTGAATCTCTCCCCCATAAATACCACTGAAATACATTGCATCGGAATTTGTGGGAGAACGCCTGCATTGTAAATCTTAAATGTTGCATGATGCTGCTGCTTTCAGTGCAGCTTTTGTCCCATGAAACCTTTAAATAAAATACATTTTTGCAAATGCGTCAATTTATAAATAT
The DNA here is from genome assembly GCF_031143425.1 of Pleurodeles waltl. Lineage (NCBI taxonomy): Eukaryota > Metazoa > Chordata > Amphibia > Caudata > Salamandridae > Pleurodeles > Pleurodeles waltl. The sequence continues at coordinate 291,420,722 of NC_090447.1, forward strand.
GACTTACTTCTTCCTCCATTGCTGCATCTTAGTGGCTTGGGGATTCTGCTGGGCATGTTTATGGGATTTTGGGACAGGGCAGCAAGTCACCTGGCCGTGCTACAGTGACTCAAAGGGAAAAGGCAGGAATGCACCATATCTATGGCATACAGTGCATTCCTGTCCTTTCCCACTGTGCTGGCACTTTTTCAGCAGCCTAGACCCAAAGCAGGCACTCTTGCACCATGGGGAAGGATGCCTGCATTTAATGCAGGATTGTTTTTGTACAGGAAGGGATACCTTCCTGCAGAAAAACAATCCTGGGAGGCTTTTTCCTTTCTATGTGTGCTGCTGAATGCAGCACATGTAGCAGGGGGAAAAATGAGGATAAACAGTTATATTTCTACTTGTTGTGCCTCCCCAGGGACAGCATAAGGTTTTGGCGCATCCTCAGGTTTACAAGGTCTTTTAGATCTGGGGATGAGTCAAAATCCATGGATGTTGCTTGGGGACACCCACCACAATGCCCATGGAATGCCTCCCTAACACAGAGTAAGGCAACATTGCAATTTGCGTTGCTTTGTCTTGCTCCATATTTATGAGGCCATTCTGAGCCATACAAAGTGGCTTTGCATGGCCCCATAAATATGATTTAAAGGTCTGAACCACTGTTGCAACACAAAAAGTGACACAGCAGCAGTGCAAAGGCCTCATACATATGGCCTGCATGCTTTTTAATTCGCCCTTTGCTTGGGCTTCTGCATGACAGACAAATGATCAGACATAGAAACAGGCAGTCTTTGCATGTATTCTATTGACATTTGTGGCTACAGTTATTTTCTATATTACAATAGCCATGCATATTTTCATGGCACCTCAGGGCCTGGACTAGAACCAACGTAATCAGACACAGTCTGAGAGCACTCCTGTACAACTGCATACACCAACACCACAGTCCAGTGTTGATCGGCAACCAGATTCTTTTTCTTGGTGCCTCAGGTGGACCTGGAGTTATGTTCAATATGGGGTTTCTATCACGTATACAGCAGGTAAGAGTGATTGCACAGCTACTTAGTGGGTGAGTGAGAGGCCAGATGGTAGCCACCACTTGTTCAGATCTGTCTGTGCAGAACCTAGTGGATCTTGCTGGCTTGGTGATGGAGTCCCCCACAGCTGTTCATCCGAGATTTACACTGTGCCACTCTATAGAAGAGACTGGCAGAACTTGGTGGGGAGATCAGAGTAGCCGATGGGACAGCTAGCCATGGTACTTTGTTGGTACAAGGTCCTGGGCCTCACACGCATGCTGTTGCAGGTGAGGTGCCTTGGTGGCAATCATGAGTGATGGCTGGATATGTGGAATAGACAGAAGGCACATTGCCCTGAGCTATAGCATCACTAAATTGCACCAGTGGGTCTAATGTTGAACCAACTGAAGGTCAATTACCTGGTCTGGGAAAACTGTGAGTTGTGTGCCTACTGCATGTGGCCATTCAGGACCGGTAGAAGGAGCGCATGTTTCATTGGGGCACTTCTTTTCACCTATGATCATGGCTGAAAATTAACCTTACTTAATCCTGAAATGTGTGAGTAGATGTGGAGTGAGAGTCATGTGACTTGCATTGTCACAGTCAATCTTACCAGGACTGGCAGGCCTTATGGGTAGAGGAGGTACACTTATATAAAAGAATGCACTGCTGCACACCACTGACAGGAGGTGGGTAACAAGAGAGACAGGCATCCAACCAGTGAGCAATGTGGTGTTGAGGTGACTTGAACAGGTGAACTCAACTTGGACACTCCTGATGGTTATTATGGTCTTCAACTATGCAAACGTTTTATGGGCAGACTCAGACCACTTAAGACTTAAAGGGATCCCTCTAGTACCCCACCAATGTTAGTCGTGAATGCAGCAGAGTATAATAATTTGGATCATAAATTGGCTGCAACCAAGGAATGGAGATAGGTGCCACATAATAGAATAGATGTGGTTGTCTTGGACTCCACTTTACTGAAAGCCAAAGAGCTGGAAACAGTAGAGGGAGTTGCAACAACTGAATGGGCAGTAGAGGAACCACAGATCAAAGGTGAAAAACATTTAGTGAAAGATCTTTGAGGTGCAGAAAAACTGCAGATGTTGTAGGACAAAGAAGAAGACGAGAAGGGGAGGTTGCACCAAAATAAAAGGATTATTGGCATCCCTGAATGACCGTGGGATTGTGACAATATCAGTTTCATGGAACCCTGGCTACTTGACATGGTAAAGCCTGTCAGGTTATTACAGTACTTTATTATTGAAAGGGTGTACAGGGTGATGCTGTCTGTGCCTGGCTCCACCTGTCCACTACCTGTGTGGTCAGGGTAAGCTATTTGTTTTGGACATGAGAAGATCTTAAGGCCCAAGTAGTGTATCCAACATGGTTCTCACATCAAAGGGTAGCAGGTCTCTAATGGCGCTTTGCTCACCACCGGGATTGTGAGATTTAGGATCCAAGATTTTGGCAAATTAATCTGAAATCCTGCTGCCTTCCTGAACACCTCCATCACCATCAACAGGGTTAGGAGGGACCGGCGTGGATCCGAGAGTGTCAAGAGAACATCATCAGCATTAGCACGATCCTGTGCTGTTGGTTACCTAAAGTGATGTTCAATATCTCTCCACTTCATCTAATGTGCTCGGCCAGAGGCTCCATATATAGCTCAAACAGAAGCGGTGACATGGGACAGCCCTGAATGGTGCTCCTTGTTATGTGAAAGGGTATGGAGAGTATGCCATACATGCAGACTCAGGCAGATGGGTGGGTACAGCTGCTGGTGATCCACCTACAGGAACCTCCAATAGACTCTATCAAAGGCTGTCTCTGCATCAACAGGGAGGAGAAGAGCTGGGTTTTGAGCATGTGAGACCTTGTCTAAAAGATGGAGTATCCTCTGTGCATTGCCACTACAGCACGTTTTCTTCAATAAACCTGGTTTGATTGGGGTCCAGCAGCACCTGCATGCGTGGCTTAAGTTGGCCAGCCAGTATGCCAGTGAAAATACTCACATCTGCATTAAGGAGTGAATGTTGGGGTTAAACCATCACTCACAGGGGCATTCTGCTGCCTCTGCAATTTGGCCAGAGAAGAAATTACCTCCTCAATCTGAATATCTGCCTCCAGGGCCACCACCTCTCCCGGAAGGAGGAGAACCAGTCCAACTCTGCATACATAGTGCTCCAGCTTGTCCTGATCCACTTCATTAGCTGTGTACAACCTAGCATAGAATATATCCTCGTCCGTCAGGGACTTTGTCCCGTCTGACATGACTATGTCGTTGCTGCCAGGCCTGCAGCTTACATGGCAGAAGGCTCCCAATTTTATGGCCGCCTATGTAGTGTTTTTGCCTAATGTGGAGTAGGGCATACCGTGCCCTGTACCCTCACCCAGGTATACCCCTGAATGTTTGTAAGCATCTTCCAATGCCTTCACTAGTGCCTCTGGGGCTGGGTGCTTAGTGCATCGCTGTTGATTTCAGTGGGTGGCTCTCGCTATGAAGGAGCCCTGAACCACCTTTTTTAGAGCATTCTAGAGCAGAGGTAAGGGGGCATTCTCCTTTTCGCTGTGTTGGAGGAAGTATTGTATTGGTGTTCTGAATCTGTCAGAGCCTCATTTGAATGCAGGAGATAGTCAATGAGTCTCCAGGTCAGCTGGCAGGGGACTGTGAAGATGATTTGTTCCAGTGAGTAGTCCGACACCACAAACTCCACGATCACCTGCGTTGCAGCTTGCATGACACGGGAGGACTCCAGAAAGTAGTCAAGCTGGGCATAGTTCTATCTAGATACTGAAAAGAGTAATCTCTAGTCTGTGGGTGCATATGTGTCCAAGCATCCAAAATCTCCTGATCTGCAAACATTGAACTTCTGTAAGGGTATTTGCACCAGATTGGTCTGCCATCTGGACCAATTTGTCCATGCTGCCATTGAGTACTAGGTTAAAGGTCCCCTCTTGATGAATGATATTTGAGCTCTGGGCTGGGCCATCCACAAGGGGGGCGAGTAGTGCTAGTCCCATTGCCCCAGCCGTCTCAAGTGAGTGATTGCCCATGTGAGTCATCTAGGCCTGTGCCAACAGTAGTTCATTAGGGTTCAGCCAACTTCCATCCGTTCCATGCTTTGGGGACTAATTCTCATCCCTCGAACTGTCAGGATTCATCAAGACAGAGTCTTGGGTCTGTAACTCTTGTAGCAGGGCTGTTCTCTTGCAGCAGCTTTCCTCCAATGTGGGGTTTAGGGAGGACTATTTGAAGGTGCTTCCAGTCCAGCAAGGCTCAAGGCAACGTGGAAATCCCTCCACCCTCCTGTCACCAGGTGTCAAATGTAGGCCGAGGATAGCATAGGCCTCTGAGAAAGTACGAACAGAGTGTGTTTCCTGAAGGCCACATTTGTAACAAATGCCTTTGTCATGGAGGTAGGACATGATGGGGAGGAGCATGCACTGTTTATGCAGGTTAGCCAGGAACAGGTCCTGGTACAGTTAGATCTTCACTCCATCAAATGCTGTCTCTTTGCCGCCACCATGATCACCTCTTTTTTCTTGAATTGATGGACACTGGTTAAGTTGCCTGTGACAGGCCCCCTAGGTCTACCATCCTGCTCGCTAGGTGGGATCTGTTCAATTTCATATCTGCCTCCGCTAAGTTTAGGAGGAGTTGTTGGAACAGTTTCAACACATAATCCTTGAAATCCCCCCTCAGCTCCAGGGACATCTCCAGATGCATAGACCTACCACGAATACCCTAGTGAGGGCTGCTTCATTTCCTCCAAAGGGTTGTTGTCACATTGATTGCTTGCAGTGGCATCCCAGGTGACATGACTTCCCTTGAGAGGCCTTCATCAACCTGTCCTTGAGAGTCCCATCCGTCTTGAATTTGTGGGATGCCATAATCGCCTGCACTTGGTGGGTCTTCCCATTCCAGAGGCTCCCCATGCCTCTGCCCTCCCCTGGTGATGGATTCTCTCAATGTCCACAGCCACCAGGTTCCAGCAACTTCAGGACACCCAAGTCCTAGAACATCACTGTTCCCTTCAGCGGTTGCTGGGTTGTGAGCAATGGAGAGGGAGACAGATCACAGGCATCAGAGGGTTGGTGAAATCTTGGCCAAGGTTGATGCATCCTGGTCCTTGGATGTGCACGACTATGAGGGCATCAGTCAGAATCTTGAATTGGCATCTCTTGTGGACAGGGAGCAAGTAGAGTTTCTTCAGCTGAGGGATGATGTGGGTCAATCTGGGGGGGTCGAGGATGATTCTGGTCACTGAGTTATGAATGGTCTGAAGTATGTTCCGATTATGTCTGCATAGAATGCCTTGCTTTAATCCAAGCAGCTGGTGATGAGGGATTAAGTGACATTGGGTCTGGTGGGGACGCCATGCACATCGTGAGGAAACAGGCACAGGAGACTTCATTAATCTGGTTCTTAATGTTGAGTTTGGTGTTCAAGACAATGCTTAGGTTCTGATCATGGGCCACTGGGGTGGGAGAGGGTCCCAGTTTAGCAGGCCACCAGGACTCATTCCAAGGGGAGGTGTTGTCCCCAAAGATCAATACTTCAGTCCTGTCTGTGTTGAGCTTGAGGCAGTTCTTTTGCATCCATTCAGCAATGCTGATCATGCACAGGTGGAAGTTGGCTCTCATAGTGGAAGAGTCACAATTGCTCCTCAGGAATGAGTTGCAACATCTGGGAACACCCTGAGCCTGCTGTATTCTCTTTTACAGAAGAACTAGTTCAAGAATTATAACACCTCTTCTCAATTTTGGAACATTGGAGCCAAAGAATGACTACTTGCACACATCTTCTCAATGTTCTGGTCTATTTTTTCTGTAGGTATCTTCACATTTGTTTCATGATCGCTTTATCACACTGTGTATGTGGGGTCGACTCCTTTGTCTAATCCAAACTGGTCATGGTCAGTTCTTTCCCTTCCCCTGGCTTTGGCTCCACTCTGTCTAGGGTAACAAAGGGCAGGCTGGTCCAGGTGTAGGCTGCATTTGCCAGTGACAGGGCATCTTTAGAAGTCAGGAAGGGAGTGGGTGTAGCTCTCAGGCTACCTTTTGAAGCTCAGTAAGGGTTGAGTACAATGACTCAGGCCATCCCGGTCAGGAGAGAAACACCTTTCCCCACAACCAAGGCCCTTTTCTCCCCTGTCTGGAAGGATTACAAATCTTACCAGAGGAAAGCCACTAAAAGTGCCATAAGTACTGCTGTTGACAATTAAGAGCTGGTGCAGAGCACAGGAAGCCCCCGGAAACCACCAGCATAAATTAAGCACTGACTTGCCCTATGGGCATTCAAAGCCTACCTTAGGAGTGACTTAAATTATCGAAAAGGAAGGTTTAATTATGGCAAAAATGTTGATTTTCCAGGTCGAATAGGTTGTTTTTAAACTTCATATCAAGTCTCCACGGTCAAGCCTGGAGACAGGATTTACATTTCCACTTTAGTGACATTTAACTGACAGGCCCTGGGTTCTCTTTTGTGCCATGTACTAGGAACTTATATGTAAGTTAAGTATGCAAATCAAGAGCATGGTCAATTTCTTCATATTGTAGAGGTCAGAGTACATGCACAAGGACCTGGTTAGCTGTGTGTCATTGTGCAGAGTCAGAACCCACTAGCATAAGCCTAAAAGCAACCCTTTACAAAATAGCAATTCGTGTTTCTGGATTTTCAAATACTAATGTTAACAAATGACTATTTCATAGATAGCTACATGCGGACCTACATAGATTTTTCTGAATCTTCAATTCAGTAAACTTCGTGAATACGATTCACAAAACTGAATGCTCACGTGGCATAAAACCTTTTCCATGTGTAAATTCAGAATAAAACGAATTGCTCAACTAAATCCAAACGAAAACATGTGTGGATATCGGGATTTAGGAGAAAATGTTTCAGCAAGTATATTAATGAAGAAATCATTCCATTACAGCACAAACCATTTCTGCCATTGTAAAGGTGTCAGAACATCTGTATGCATATTGTCTTCCTCCAGAAATATTGTTTTGCCAATTACAGCAGATCTGTTTGCATGCAAATGTATTTGCTAAACTAGGAGTGCAGGGAAAACTTTCTTTGGACACAGTTGGAGAATGCAAGAACTTCACCGAAGATGGTAATACAAATCTGAATCAAAAAATAAATATATTTTCCACCTCTACGTCTCTCTCCACTTCTTGCTAGAACTAATTTTTTACCTTCCAATAAGCTAATTGGTTTTTTTTGCACCCTTTTTTGCTACTTAATTGGAGTGAAACTTTTTGTTTAGTTCAGTTTACTGTTTTATAAAAACGTGAAATGTGTACAATGATTATAGCTTTGTTGTACTAATTATAATTTCTTGCTTCACAAACAAGTTTACTCCTCGTGTATTTCTTAGTTTCAGCAAAAGTGTGCAATAATCATACCTATAAGTGGCATGTCTTTGTACAAATCAGAGCAGTGATGACAGGGCTCATTAAAAGGTGCTGTCAATCAAGCGCATAGGTGCGATAAGGTCAGTGTCGTCTTAAGGATTTTGTGAGCCATGAACAAGACATATTTTTTAGGCTCGTATATAGATCAACTCTGAAGTTTAGTAGACAGTTCTTGATATTACAAACCCACATGATGCTAAACTATTCTAAATAAAATGTTTAAACTTTAACAGGATCAAAAAAACACGCTGAATTGTATCTTGTCCGGGTCACAAGAGATCCTTCCGTTGACTCTGGGAAGAGAGAAAGAGGTAGAGGTAGGCAGAGGAGTGGAGAGAGGTTTAGATAGAGAAATACAGTAGAGAGATCAAGTGGAGAATGAGGTTCACTTTCCCAGGCGGTCCCTTGGAAAGTGGGGGCCCCTTGAAATTGTCCACTTACCCCATGCCTTAAAACGTTTCTGGATAGGGATTCATTTAACTGCTGTTGTTTGCTTCAATAAAACCTTTGCATTTAGCTACGAAATAAGACAGGGACAAAATCTGTTTGTGTCGCAAATATGTGAGAAGACTTACAGAAGTGCTCAAGTTATAGGAGTTTTAAGGTCCTTAGTAAGTATAAATGTGAATTATAATTGTTACATATTAATCTGAAAGTGGTGCGTAAATAATACATTTAGGGCCATATTTATACTTTTTGACGCAAAACTGCGCTAACGCAGTTTTGCGTAAAAAAAATTAGCGCCGGCTAACGCCATTCTGAAGCACCATGCGGGCGCCGTATTTAATCAATGACGTTAGCCGGCGTTAGCCGCCGGCGCTGCCTGGTGTGCGTGGAAAAAAACGACGTACACCAGGCAGCGCCGGCGTAGGGGGATATGGAGCTTGGGCATCAAAAAATGGGGCAAGTCAGGCTGAGGCAAATTATTCGCCTCAACCCGATTTGCGCCATTTTTTTCGACTCCCAACCCCCATAGAAATGACTCCTGTCTTAGCAAAGACAGGAGTCATGCCCCCTTGGCCAATGGCCATGCCCAGGGGACTTCTGTCCCCTGGGCATGGTCATTGGGCATAGTGGCATGTAGGGGGGCACAAATCAGGCCCCCCTATGCCACAAAAAAATAAAAAATAAATACTTACCGGAACTTACCTTAATGTCCCTGGGATGGGTCCCTCCAGCCTTGGGTGTCCTCCTGGGGTGGGCAAGGGTGACAGGGGGTGTCCCTGGGGACATGGGAGGGCACCTCTGGGCTCCTTCCGAGCCCACAGGTACCTTAACGCCTGCCTTGTCCAGGCGCTAAAAAACGGCACAAAAGCAGCCGTACGTCATTTTTTTTGACCCGCCCACTCCCGGGCGTGAATTTTGCCCGGGAGTGTAAATACGGCGCACATGCCTCGGAGTCAATTTTTTAGACGGGAACGCCTACCTTGCATCTCATTAACGCAAAGTAGGTGTCCACGCTAAAAAATGACGCAAACTCCATGGACTTTGGCGCTAGACGCGTCTAACGCCAAAGTATAAATATGGAGTTAGTTTTGCGTCGGAATTGCGTCAAAAAAAACAACGCAATTCCGGCGCAAACAGAGTATAAATATGCCCCTTAAAATATAACTAGAATGTTTAAAGTTTGTGTAGTTTAAGTTTGGTTTGAATAGCAAACATAAATACAGTTTTCCCAACTATAACTTATCTTGAACCTTTGTTTTTTTGAGAATTTCAATGTTTTTCTAATGTTAGAAACTAATTAGGAATATCCAGTGAGTTTAGTTTTCTGGAGTGGAGTGTTATTAAGTGGAGTGAGGTACAATATGCTGGAGGATAGTGTAGTGAACTCTACTATGGTAAGGTACATTGTGTAACGTGGAATCAGGTTTACTGAAGTGGCATACACTGGAGTGGCATACAGTGGCATGGTGTAGAGTGAATTAGGATACAGTACAGTGGTGTATAATGGAGTAGTGTAAAGTGTAGAGGAGTACACAACAGTGGCTTAGACTGGGGTAGCATAGAGTGGAGTGTGGCGAAGTGGAGTTACATTCTGAAAGGCTTGTAGTGTGTATATGGGTCCACTCCATTGGCGTACAATGGAGTGCTATTGACTGGTGCCTAGGAGCATATATTGGTATATGGTACGCTGAAATAGCTTACAGACTAGTGGCATACAGTAGACTCTGGTACAGTGGAGTAGCATAAATAGGAATATTGTACTCTGGATGGAGTACAGTGGGTTACCATACAGTGAGGTGGCATACATTTTAGTAGTGTACAACAAGCTTACATAAATTTGAGTGCTGTACAGTGGAGTGTTGTAAACTAAAATTCTGCAAAGTGCAGTGGTGCAGAGCAGAATAGGGTACACTGCTGTAAGGTACAGTGCAATGGCGTATACTAGAGTAGCTTACGTGTTATGTCATGCACTAGAATAATATAGAACTGAGTATTCTTCAGTGTAATAATGTTCACTTAAGTGGTGTTAAATCTTACAATGTACTTTGCAGTGGCATATGCTGGAGAACCATATGGTAGAGTGTTTTACAATGGAATTAGGTCAATTATAAATATGTAGAGTCTAGTAATGTACAATGAAGTGTTGTTTAGAGGAGTGGTGAAGAATCTGGTCTTGTAAAGTGTAATAGTGGATTGTAGTACAGTACAGTAGCAGGTACTGCATTTCATTACAATGGTGTGCCCTAGAGTAGATTAGTGTACACTTGAATAGCATAGACCTAGGTACTGTACTATGAAGTTGGGCATAGTCGAAGTGCATATAGTGGAATAGTGGAAACTGGAGTTGCATAGAGCAAATACTGTACAGTTGTGAGTAGTAGAGTTTAGGGATGTCCAGAAATTGTCACACACAAAAGTGCAATAGAATACCGTGGAAAACAGTATAATAGCATAGAATATAGCGATGTAGAATGGAGAAGTGCACAGTGGAGTTGGTGGAGCACAATGGGCTAACATACAGTAGATTAGTGCACAATATACTGATGTATATTGGTGTATTGTAAAATGGAGTAGCATACATTTCATAGCGTATAATGGCATGCCGTAAAGTGAATTATTATAGAGTAGAGTGGCAGATAGTGGCATACAGTGGGGTGTGAAATTAAAGGAAATTTACGCCCTCATTCTGAACATGGCGGGATAGCCGACCATGCTGACAGTCGACGGAAGACCGCCAGTAGCGGCGGCAGGCATCCCGCCATTTTCTGATGCATGGAGCCTCACCGCCATTGATGGCGGGGGTGGATGCTGCTCCACCCTCACTGCCACGTCAGTCCGGACACCGCCAAGCCTATAATAATACAATCATAGGCATGGCGGTGTATGGAGGCGCGGCGATGCCGGCAGTGCAGCATCCAAGGAGCCCATTCCTTCCTGGAGCAGCGCCACGGAACGGGTAAGTAATATCCAAGAGGGAAGGGGGAGGGGTGTGTGTGTGTTGATTGAATGAGTGCATGGGGTGTGCATGTGCGTTTGTGAAGGGGAATGTTAAGGGGGATGTGTGTCTCCGTGTATGAATGTGTGGGTGCATGGTGGAATATGGGTGCATGTGGAAGTGGGGAGTTGGGGTTTGTGGGGATCTGTATGGAGGTGTGGGGATGGGGGATGCCGAGGGGAGGTTTGGGGAGACCTACAGGGAAATTGGAGGGAGGAGGTGTGGGGGTCGGTTCGGGAGTGGGTACGGTTCTAGGGGCTTGGTGGGTGGGTGGGGGTTGTGGCTAAGGGGGGGGCTGGCGTGTCACATACAGGTGACAGGAATGAGAATTCCTGTCACCTGTATGCTTTCACTGGTGGAAATGGGATCATTATCCCACTGACGGTCTGACCTCCACCGCTGTGTCGAAAGTGCCTACCGTCAGCCAGGCGGTCGAATCTGGCCTGTCAGTGGGCAGTAGTGAACTGGCTGCTTTTCAGCCAGTTCACTACTGTGTTCATCATATGGCAGGCTGAACCGCCATGCCGCTTGTGGTAATGACTGCCAACGCCAGCAGGTCGGTCATTGCCGCCATGTTTGTAATGAGCGCCTTAGTGTTAAAGTGTGTGAAAAGTTATCAATTGTATATCTGCAAAATATCTATATTATAATATGTATATGTAAATTTTCTGTTTGTATATGTAAATAGTATACGTGATGTTAAACTTATAAGTTATAAAAAAAACATGCTAAGATATTGTTGTTAGACTTGGCATCAGTGGCATGGTCTCCCGTAACTTTTTGCCTCTACTTCCCAGGTTGCTTCTGTGTGCTGGACTCTGTTTTTTGCTGTTTTTGTTTGCTCTGAACACTTTACAACTGCTGACTAGTGCTAAAGTGTAAGTGCTCCCTGTTTAAATTGTGTGTACATTGGCCTACCCGTGATTGGCATATTTGATTTACTAGTATGTCCCTAGTAAAGCGCACTAGAGGTGGCCAGGGCCTGTAAATCAAATGCTACTAGTGGGCCTGTAGCACTGGTTTACCACCCACATTAGTAGCCCTGTAAACATGACACAGACCTGCCACTGCAGTGTCTGTGTGTGCAGTTTTAAACTGCCAATTCGACTTGGCAAGTGTACCCACTTGCCAGGCCTAAACCTTCCCTTTTAATACATTTAAGGCCCCTAAGGTAGGCCCTAGGTAGTCCCATGGGCAGGGTACAGTGTATGTTAAAGGTGGGACATGTACTTATGTGTCTCACATGCCCTGACAGAGAAATAGTGCCAAATTCAGTTTTCACTGTTGCAAGGCCTATATCTCTCATAGGTTAACTTTGGGATGCCTTTAAATTTTACTAAAGCACAGATTCCCTTTGGGAGCCGATAGACATGTGGAGTTTGGGGTCTCTGAACTCACAATTTAAAAATACATCTTTTAGTGAAGTTGGTTTCTAGGTTGTGTGTTTGAAAATGCCACTTTTAGAAAGAAGGCATTTTCTTGCATAAACCACTCTGCTTGTTTGTGGATTCCCTGTCTGGGTCACTTTGACAGTTGGGCTGTTTGCACCTCTCCTCTAGACAGTGACACAAAGGGAGCTGGGGTATAGCCTGCATATCTGGGCTGAAGAGAGGAGAGGAGTGGTCACTTACACCTGAAAGGGCTGTGCCTGCCTTTACAACCAAGACTTCTCTTTGAAGTAGGCCTACTTCAAAGGCAAAAAGGGGTATAAAGAGAGGACCCAGTACCCCTGAAAATCAGATTACTTCTGGAACCAAGAGGAATTTGTGCCAAGGAGAAGAGCTACAATCTGGAGGAGGAGTACTGCCCCTTTGCCTGTGACTGTGCTTTGCTGGGTTGGCCTGGAGTTGTGGCGTCTACCTGAGAGAGTACGAAGACTGACTTGTGTGACTTCCTACTGGTGAAGAATCTTCAAGGTCTTGAAGTGAGCTTGCCCCCTGTTGCTGAAGTCTCAGAGACTTCAAAGACTTCTCTCTGCCAGCACATTGGCTTTCTGCTGAGAGTCCTGCCTGCCAAGTGGTGCCCTAACCTGTCTCTGGGCCCTGGAAATGTGAAGCTGGCAGTATAGAGTAGAAATGCACACAAAGACCGTCATGCAGGAAACCTTCGATGCACCACCCACCTCGCGGCTGAGAAATTACACGTCACCAGCTAAAATGGACGCAACACGGCTGGAGAAACAACACACACCACCTGCAGCGGCTCCTGTTGAGGACGCAAGACCCCACGCAGTGCGATTTCTTGACACTGGGCAACCGGATTTCAACACAACATTGTTGGACACGGAAAATCACTGTAAAGACTGCCCGACCCGAGGTGCCCGTCCAGATTGACGCATCGCTCTCTTGCAGGGGAGAAGACAGGTGGGTGAGAGCCAGCAGAGATGACCCTTGTCTTACTAGGGGATAGTGAAATGGTCCAGAGGACCCTCGTGCCTGATAACACTAAGAAGTACAGGCGGTGGGTGACCATCAATGGCCAGAAGGTGGAGGCTCTGAGAGACACAGGAGCCAGTGTGACTACAGTGAGGAGTCACCTGGTATCTGAAGAGCTTATAGATCCCCATGTGCTTCACCAAGTAGTTGCAGTGGACAACTCAGAGCATCTGTGCAGAGTGGCGCAGGTTCCCTTTGAATGGGGGGAGGGGTTTCAGGTTCCATGAAGTTAACTGTGAGTTAACTGCGAGTCCAACTATGCTTGTAGATTGTTTTCTTGTCAATGACCTGGAGGATTCCCCTTGGCAGGAGGTATTATGCAGGTCACACTTGGTGATCTTGGGTTTGCCTGGGTGGGTGGGGGTGTCTACCCAGTCTATGGCAGCCCGTCAGAGTGATCAGGAGACCCTGGAGCCTGAAAGAGTGGCCTAGGTGTCTGCCAGAAGGAGAAAGGCAAGGGGCATGGGACACCGGCCCCAGAAGTTGCCACAATCCAGGAGGAGGCTGAACCTGAGGGGGATGCCCTGGAGTCTGCATGGGAACAGATGGTTGAACTGGGTGAGGCCCCTGAGCTTTCACAGTGGCACCAGCAAAGGGGACCCACCAGGGAAGCATTCTGTGAGGCACAGAAAAACATGCCCTACTTTGGAGGGTTTGCAGTTGCAGGCTGCAGACTAGGCTTCTGGCAAGGAGACTGGATCACATTTGATTTACTGGGAGGATGGCCTCCTATATAGCAAGCCTAAGGTTCCTGAGCCTTGGTCGGCCCGTGTGCTGGTGGTACCCCAGTGATTCAGAGCCTTCCTACTGGGTCTGGCTCATGATGTGCCTTTAGCGGGACAGTTGAGGCAGGACAAGACCTGTGAATGGTTTGTCATCCACTTTTACTGGCCCCTAATGCGCAGGGACTCGGATGCTCATTGTAAATCGTGCCCAACTTGTCAGGCAAGTGGCAAGAATGGGGGGAAATGCAAGGACCCCCTACAACCATTCCCTGTGGTTAGTACCACCTTTGAAAGGGTTGGTATTGACATTGTGGGGCCTCTGGATCACAAGACAGCAATGGGCAACAGATTTATCCTGGTCTTGTTGGACCATGCGACCCAGTACCCAGAAGCCATCCCTTTGAGATTGATCACTGCCCCTGTGGTGGGCTGTGCATTGATGGGGGTTTTTGCCCGCATAGGGTTCCCCAAGGAGGTGGTGTCCAATAGGGGTACCAACTTCATATCAACTTATATGAAGTCTCTGTGGAGGGTGTGTGGGGTAACGTACAAGTTCTCCACACCCTACCACCAACAAAGCAATGGTCTGGTTGAGAGATTCAACCAAACTTTAAGGGGCATGATTATGAGCATGTCAGTACCCTTTAGGCGTGAGTGAGATGTTCTCTTTCCATGCCTTCTGTTCTCTTACAGGGAGATCCCTCAAAAAGGGCTTGATTTTAGTCCTTTTGAGCTGTTGTATGGCCACCCTGTAAGGGGACCATTGAGTCTGGTAAAGGAGGCTTTGTAGAAAGCCCGTAGTAAACCCCGCCCAGGATGTATTCAATTACATGCTGGCTCTGAGAAACTAGACTGCCCGCTTCAGAGCTCTCGCACAAGAGGTCCTGGAGGCAAGCCAGAAAGACATGAAATGCTGGTAAGACCAGAATGCCACTCTGGTCAAGTTTCATCCTGGTCAGAAAGTGTGGGTGATGACACCAGTGGTGTTCTAACATGGAAATAGGCCCACAGGTCCCCTAATGCCTGCCCTGACCCAAGAGTTAAAAATGGTACAAAGCAAGCTTTGCACCATATTTTGACCCCTCCTCCCCGTGCATGATTTTTGAACTGGAGGATAAATAAGGCGCTAGGGCCTTAGAGTCTTTTTTTGCCCAGGAACACCTACCTTGCACCTCATTGGCGCAAGGTAATTTTCCACAGGCAAAAAGTTACTTTAACTCCAATATTTTGGTGCTAGACATGTCTAGTGCCAAAATATATATATGGAGTTAAGTTTGCTCCAGATTTGCATAAAAAAAATGATGCAAATCCGGTGCAAGCAGAGTATGAATATGCCCCAAAGTCTTTTGCACCTTATGCAGCAAAGTCTTTAAGCATTATATTAGCTAGTTCCATCCGTGCCGAGCTGTAAAATAACAAAAACCTTTCATCACTCCGGGCATAGTATTATATCTATGGATTGGTAGAATACATCCAACCCAACTTGGAATGAATGAAGGCAACCCCTGACACTTGTTTTACTGTCATTGTAGCTCTTCAGAGAGGTTTAGCTGTGTCCAAACACAAGGGAGAACCCAGTATATGTCAAAACAATATCCTTTCAAGTTTGGAGTGGCACATAAATTATGCAAAAAAAGAAGCAGAGAATTCTGTGAAGTTCCCACGTTTAGGTGGAGAGCATCCCCTATATAGAGCACCCAGAACACCAGCAGCACACTGAATTTGCTCACCTCAAATGTCTGTTTTTCTAGCAATATTTTTAAGCATAGGATTATCCATTAAAGCTAGGAAGGTGCAAAGTTTATTGCCATTTTTAACAGCAGGGATTTTAAGTATAGGATTATGTAGTGCGATCCATGCCAAGCTGTAAAATGACAAAAGCCTTTTACCACTCCAGTAACAGTATTACAGCTTTGGATTGGTAAAATATAATCGTAGCCAACCTAAAATGAATAAAAGCAACCCATGACACGTGTTTTGCTGCACATACAGCTCTTCAGAAAGGTTGAGCTTTACTAAGACATGAGATCACCCGGTATAATAAAAAGCAATCCTCTTTCAGGCTTAGAGTGGAACATACACTTTGCAAAGCAGAGAATTGAGAGCAAACACTAACTCCATTCCCAGCAAGTGGGAGCAGGAAAACTGCTCTCGCATGCTGGGAGCAGAGTTTTCATCTGTTTCTCTGCCCGCTCTCATGCGGCCAGGGAAATAGATGAAAGGATTGCTCCTGCATGAGCTGCACTTCTTGCAGCTTTCTACATGCTAGAGCAGTCCCGGGTCCCACAGAAGGTGGGGAGCCGGCTGGGACTGCACGGGCATTCAGGCTCCCCCCACAGTATACATCAATGCACAATAATATCACTACAACAGTTGTAAAATGATTGATGAGAAAACTGTACATAGAGGCCGTGAGTTATAGTTACCCTAGGACACGAGTTATAATTACTTGAGATAACCATAACTAGAGCTGCTCAATTTCAATGGTTTTGTGTGTGTAAAATCTTAACCTAACTATAACAGCCCTGTAACCTTTGTTTTTTACATTGAATTTCGAAGGATTTTTTAATTCTATTGTCTAACTCTAACGTACCTGTAACCTTTATTTTTTACTTTGAATTTCTACATTTTTAATGCTATTTTCTAACTATAACATCAATGTAAATTCATCCTTCAGAATGCCAATAACTTTATTCTGGGTTTGGTGTCTTACAAATGACCAGTTAGTGTGTTTTGGGGTTTTGGGCAGGGCTGTGTTTTTTGTATTATTTTTTACAAAGCTGTCACTTTCTGGGGCACTAAATCTGTAATTGTGTTGTGCTATTTGGATGGTTTGCAGAGAAAATGTTAATAATGTCAAAGAGGGAGTGGAGGAATAAAAACAGATCTTTGATCTATTCACATGCTATTGTGTTGTGCCAGAATACTTAGGCAAAGCCTGTGGAAATTCTAGATGAATTATATGTGATCAGTCAGTGATTCCAGAACTTTAAATTAAAGTTAGATAAGTCCTCATTGAAGGAGACAGCCCTTAATCCGGAATTTACTTCCCATTTTCTCTTAACAAAATCACAACACTTCTTTTTGCAATGACAATTTGCCAAGTCTAGCATTTCTGATGCATTTTCCCTATGGTCTAACTGGAGGTTATTATACATAGTGGGAAAAAAGATGGTCTCTTACCTCCAGAGGTATATTTTTTACTTATTTTTCATTAAGGTTTTATTTGCCAGATAACAATGTGACCTCGTTGCTAACCACTCTATATTTGCATTTGCACTATTTATGTGGAGATGTGTTATCCCTTATTGAACAATTTGATGCTTGTGTTGGTCTTTGTAAACTCTTCAGTTTTCTTGGAGGGAAGTATAGGTGTTTTTCTGCTTTTGCCGCAATTAACTGTCAGTTTAACTGTGAAATTGTGTCCTGTTTTGGTTGATTGACATTTCTCTATGATGGTGGGTTTTACAAGCACCAGGTGTGCCGTTATTGTTTTACTGGGATCAGTGTGCATAGTATTTCCATCATGTGTGTGGTTTACGAGGAAGTTTAAACTAATTGTTCACTCGGTTTCTTGTTGTGTCAGACTCCCAGGGTTTGCTGCAAAAATTTCACAGGCTATGTACTGTTGAGTCTTCGTTAGCTGTCCACTGTGTTGTTAGTGATCGGCAGTGTTGTGCTTAGTTGATGTAACACACACAGCTATTGATTAGGGGGCAACAGCTGGTATTGATTGCCTTTTGCGTGGAAGTTTTATTGATCTTCATGGAGTGAGGAGGCACAGATGGTCCCTATGGTCACTTTTCTGCTGTTGATCGCTGGACCTGCGTTTTGGATTTATGTGCTGGCACTTCATATTTCTCTGTGATAGAAAAGGTAGCTCTTCCCGGCTCCCTGAAAGCCCTGGGAATCTGCCTGTCTTGGCAGCAGCCAGGTTTGTATCAAGGGGCCATGCAAAGTGATTTTTGTTGATAATCACTGGGGAGGGGAGCGAGGTCAAGACACTGCCAAGTAGAGCTGACCTCTCCCAAACCAAAGGCTCCCTCAATGGACTTGCTGCCCTTCACTTTCCCTGCCTCTTCCTAATAATAACCTTTGGATCTGTTGCCACACCAGGACAGGGAGGGCATCTGTGGGCAGTTGGGGGCAGTGATAGAGTCTCCCGTCTGCCACCACAGTGCTGGGAACAGTTCCCTGAAAAGACCTCAAGGTTCAGTGCTGTAGTAAAACACTCCCCACCAGGCTGCTTTTAGGACAGGCTCTTACGTACACTGATAAACCAATGCAAACAACACTCTGCGAGGCATGCATTGGTCTGGACAGTGAATTGTTTACTGGCTGTGCATGGGGCACATCAGTGGATTTTCATCCCCCCAGTATCTAATCCCTCCGGGGACATTATGAAAAGCAATAGAGCCAGTGCTTTTTTTTGTTTAAATGTTGCCATGGATTTACGGATCATGTCAAATAGCACCAAAGTTATTGGCAAAACAGAAATCTATTTTCCAATGGAAACCAGGTCCTAAGTATAACTATATTACTATAACCACCCAAACACGTCTACGGCCTTTGGCCACACAAAGCGGGGATTGGTTGCCAGGCCCTGCAGCCAACCCCCCTAACCACCCAATCCTGCAATGTGTACAGCCTTTGGCCACACAGAATAGGTGTGAGAGGGTATCTCTGGGTGTGGGAGTGCCTGTCTGGGTGTGGCAAGGTCTATGTGGATGTCGGAATGGGTGTGTGAGTGTCTGAGTGTGAGAGTAGATATAAGAGGATGTCTCTGGATGTGACAGTGGTTGTGTGAGTGTCTCTGTGAGTGTGTGTGTCAGTGTCTGTGTGGGTTTGTGAGTATATGCGTGTGAGTCTGAGTGGGTCTGTGAGTGGGTACATTAATATCTGAGTGGGTCTCTGAGAGGGTGCATGAGTGTCTAAGTGGGTCTGTGAGTGAGTGCCTGAGTCTGACTGATTCTGTGAGTGGGTGCATGAGTCTAAGTGGGTCTGTGAGTGGGTGCATGAGTCTCTGAGTGGATCTTTCTGAGATTTTGTTTTAAAAAACATGGTCTCCCATGCTCTTCCTTTTGTTTGCTCCCTCTTGGGCCAGATCTCAGGGGCATTGGTTGCTAAGAAATGGAGGGGGCACTCAAGGCACACCTCCTATGGCTTATTGTAGCCCTTAATTCCGGTGGGCCCGTGCAGCTGCCCCAGGCATCCTCTGGGACCTCTACATCCCTGGGGCACTAGTTTTTAATTGTATTGGGGTGACATCACAGCACCCCCTGCACCCCGGGGACCACCACCTCCCAGGGCAAATTATAATAAAATAGTGTGGGGGGCCCAGATAGTACCCGTGCAGCCCTGCGGACCACCACCTCTCCAGGGCTGCAAATAAAATTTGTAGGAGTGGTGTGCAGGACCCCACTTTCTCCAGGGACCACCACTTCCCTGGGGCTCTCTTTATTTGAAAAATAGGAGGGGGCTAGGCCTCCTGGGCTGTTCTCTGCCCCAGAGATCCCCACCTCCCTTCATTGGCCCTTGCAAATAGAAGGAGGGGCATCTTGTGGCACCCCCCTGAAGCCATGCATGACCCTGGGGACCGCCACCTCCCATGGCTGTATCCTGCTATGTCCTGGGGTGCCCCCCTTTAAAGTGCTACAAGTATACAAATGTGCAAATCACCTGGTAGCTCTGCTCATTTGGCCCTGCACTGTCCACCTTAGTAGTATACAACAGTCTTTATGCATTTTGCTAGGATGATGGACAGCTTACCATTAGATTTTGGTAACACGTTCCTAATGAATATAAGGACATATCCACAAAAACAAAGAAGCTCTTATGTCATATACATAGCAGGAAGGACCCTAGTTTTGAGGTGATTTATGTATTTCTAGGCTCGCTGACCTCTCTATAGAAGGATTCATGTTATCACAGAATTCTAGATAAAGAGGCCAAAGGAACAATCACATTGTCAAATGCATACTAGGTCACAGGTGACATTTCCTCATGGTTCATTACACAGCTATAGTGCAGAATACTGACTGGACATTTACCCAAGGAGGCAGAAAGAACTGCACTTGGGTAGATATTTTTGTGCAAAACTGTGGACTCTTGTTGAATGAAATAGCAGGTGAGATACCTTTGAGACTGAGTCACTCCCACAGCTACTGACACACCCACACAGACACTCATGCACTCATTCACAGATGCACTCAGACACTCACTCAGATACTCATGCACCCACTCACAGACTCACTCAGAGATATATGCACTCACTCAGAGACCTAATCAGGCACTCACACATCCACTCACAGACCCACTTAGACACTCATGCATTCACTCACAGACCCTCTCAGACATTCATGCCCCCACTTACAGACCCAGTCAGACTCACACACCCACTCACAGATCCATTCAGAGACTCAAGCACCCACTCACAAGCCCATTCAGACACTCTCACTCTCACTCCCACTCACACACCCACTCAAAGACCCACTCAGAGACTCAAATACCCACTCACAGACCTATTCAGACACACACCCACTCACAGACCCACTCAGAGACTCATGAACCTAATCACAGACCCACTCAGAGACTCACATGCTCACTCGCAGATCCACTCAGAGACTCACACACCCATTCACAGAACCACTCAGAGGCTTGCATACTTACTCACAGATCCACCCATAGACTTACAAACCTACTCACAGACCCACTTAGAGACTCATGTACCCCATCACACACCCACTTGGACTCTCTAACACCCACTCACAGAGACACTCTCATACCTACTCTCAAATTCAGAGACTCCTTCTCACACATACTCTCACATCCATACACTCACACACCCACTCCCAAACCCACATAGACCCTCCCATACCCACTCTCATCCCAGACACTGTCACATCCTTCTCACTCCCAGAGACACCCTCTCATACCTATTCTCTCACCCAGAGAGACAGGCCCTGTGGTCAACCCCCATTGCTCAGGGCTGAAGGCCATGCTCTACATGGGGGTGGTTGGTGATAGGGGGGCCAACCCCCAACACACCCAGCCGAATGCTATGCACAGCAGTGGTTGGATTAATGTATAGTAATTTAAATTATTTTACTTTAAAAAACATAGAAATTCACTACAAAAACAAGGGTTACAGGGACATTATAGTTAAGCAATAGGGTTTAAAAAAGAAACATAGAACTTCTCTTAAAAGCAAAAGGTTACAGTGACATTAACTATAACTCACACCATAAGGTACCTATGACTCATTTTATTGAAGAAAATACTATGCATAGCGGGGGTGGGAGTTATAGTTACCTTATTTTTATTTTTATTTATTTACTTTGGAGTTTTATATAATGCTGGCAAGAACTGAGGGTTTTACAATAGTACATGTTCACAACAGATCAATCATACAAACAGTATAGCTTCCCAGAATCACACATATGGGAGTGTAAATAGGAGTTAGGTGGAGAAATTGCGGTGGAGGGGAATAGGTCTTGTGGGCTAAGATGTTGGTTGAGGAGGAGGTCCTTTAGCTGCTTTTTGAGGATCTGGAAAGAGGGGTCTGACCTGATGTGTACTGAAATGGAGTTCCAGATTTTAAGGACATTGCTTGCAAAGGAGCATGTCCGGGTTTTGTCTTTGTGGGCTTTAGGCAGAATGAGGAGTAGGGTGTTCAAACTACTTAGTTTTCTTGTCTGCCCTGCCTTTTTGAGTTTGAAGGTGAGGTCTTCTGGTTTCCCAGTGTGCAGAGCTTTGTGAGTTAGACAGGCAGTTCTAAAGCTACAGTGAGCTTCAATTGGGAGCCACTTTAGTTCTTTAAGGGCGGGGGAGAGGGGATCTCATAGGTGCAATATGGACTTTTGCCCTGCCTGTGAGGATGGTGTTTCCGTAGTCTAACCTGGACAGCACCAGGGCTTCCATGGCATTTTTTAGGTCATCTGGCGGTAGGAATGGTTTGATTTTGTTCAGCAGTTTTAGGTTGTAGAAAGCATTCATCGCATTATTCTGTATGTGATCCTTCATAGTCAAATTGGTGTCCAGTGTGATTCCTAGAGACTTGACAGAATCTGCTGGGGTAAGATTTAATTTAAAAGCGTCTATGGATTTTATCCATTCTTGCTCCTGGGGGACTGCTCTGTCTTTGATATAAGGAGAATTTCTCTTTTATCTTGGTTTTAGATGGTTGCAAGATAACCATAGTTGTACTTCTTTGAGGGTGATATTTAGTCGGTGTACGTCCTCTACTGAGGAGATTTCTATATAGAGCTGGGTGTCATCTGCATATAGATGGAAGGAATTTTAGCTCGGTTGAGAATGACGGTAAGGGGATCCATGTATATACTGAATAGTGTAGGCGAGAGGACAGAGCCTTGGGGAACAACTCGGTGATTGCTGTTGTGTCAGAGGTCATGTTGTTTAGTTTTATTTGTTGAGAGCAGTTCTGTGGAAAAGATGAGATCCATGGTAGGAACACTCCTTCCACACCAATCCTTTTTTGGAGGGAATCCAGGAGAAGCTTGTGATTGACGTGTTGAAGGCTGCTGATAGGTCTAGGAGAAGGAACAAGCAGCAGCAGTCTGTATCTCGAGATTTGCAAAGGTCATCGACTATGTAGAGAATCTCTGTTTCTGTGCTGCATCCATTTCTAAATCCTGAATGAAGAGGGTCCAGGAGGTTGTTGTTGTCTATGTGTTGGTTTAGTTGAGAGAGAACACATCTCTCTAGAGTTTTGGCAAGGAAGGGTATATTGGAGATGGGTCTGAAGTTGTGGAGGTCTATTTGGTCTGCTCCCAGTAGTTTAAGCAGTGGCATGACTTGACCGAGTTTGAGCCAGTCTAGTATCATGCAAGTCCGCAGGGAGCTGTTAATAATCTTAGTCCAGATGGGTATTTGAGGGTGATTGAGTTTTTTTTTGCCAGGGAGGCTGGGAGGGGGTCTGTCAGGTGGGAGGATGCCTTGGACGTAGCCAGCAGAGCAGAAATGCCCGCTTTTGAGAATGGATTGAAGACCCTCCAGCTTCTAGGAGTTGCCATAGGCTCTTATATAAGAAAACATTTGTTGCTGGCAAGTGGAAAGATTGTTGGTAGGGAGGCCGTGGAGTGAGAGGAAGGATTACTGTTTTCCTTTCTGGGAGGAAGGTTCTTAGTGGTTGACAAATTGTAAGTTTCAAGGGAGAGCTCAATCTTTGCGATTTTGTTGTTGAAGAATTTGTTGAAGGGGTCACACTGTTCGTTGAAGGCCTGAGGGTTTATTAGGGGCGGTTTGGATGTTTGTTGTTTATGATATTGAAAAGCTCTTTCGGGTGGCTTTTGGCACTATCTAGCACATTGCAGAAGAATGTGTTTTTTTTCTTTTGTGATGTGTTTTTCGTAGTTTCTGCATTCTCTCTCGATTGCTAAAGGTGTGCTCTTGATGGGTTCAGTCTCCAAAGTCTTCTGCCGCTCTCAGCTGCCTTTGTTTGGTGTTTAGATTTTTATTGAACCAAGCTCTTAGAGGGTGTGTTTGTCACCCTTTTCAATTTCATAGGGGCTACTTGATCCAGTATTGAGGACAATGTTGAGTTGTAGTGGATGGTTAGTTCGGTTGTTGAGAGATTTTGAGATGGAGGGGGAAGAAGTGATCTCATTCTTTCTTCTAGGACTGTTATGGGAATTTGTCTTATGTTTCTTGTCCATTGGAGGGATTTTTGTGTGTGAGTTGGGTGTTGGAATGCTTTCTTGATATGGAATAAATTGATGTAATGATCTGACCAGTCGATGGGGAGGATGTTGTCGATCATTAGTGTTTCTTCCTAAGCTATAATAGTATCCAGAGTTTAACCTTTGTTGTGGGTTTGACCTTTTCAGAGATGAGAGAGGTCCTTACTGTGTAAGAGGCTATTTAAGGATTGAATTAGAGTATTGCTTTCATCGTCCCATTGGAGGTTGTGGTCCCCTAGGATGATGTTATTGGTACATGAGAGTGAGCAGTGTGTTATCAGATCTGCAAGTTGTTTACTAAAGGAGAGAGTGTTGCCAGGCGGGTGTAGAGCAGATGACAGATCATGTTAGAGTTATCTTTCAACCTTATGGAGGCGCTGAGATATTCAAATGAGTTGTAGTTGAAAGTGTCTTTTACTCCTACGTTGATGTTGTTCTTGTGAATATTAGCACTGTGGCGGTCCTACCTGAGTTTTTTGATGATTGAAAATCCTGGTGGGACTAGTGTGTCCTTGATTGGCTGTGAGGATTCATTTAGCCTGGTTTCATTGACAAAAGCAATGTCAATGTTGTGGTTCAGGATGGTATCTGCTAGTTCCATTGCATGCTTGGTTGAAGACCTGAGGTTCATGATCATGCATTTGGTCTGACCTACGTTCTTAGTGTTCTAAGTGTCAGGGAGGATATTGATGAGGGTGCTGGAGGTCTAGTTGAGCTCAATGGTGTGTGGTTTCGACCTAGTCTTGTGTTACATAGATCTTGGAAAAGGGGTTGATTTTGGAAGGTTCTTGGTTGTACGACTTGGCTAGCACCTCCGCTTCACTCCACAACATTGTTGCACTTGTTCTTGTAGGTCTCTGAGCTTTGAAGTTGAGGGGCATTGTGGTCCAGCTGATTGGTTGTGGCTTGGCTTTTCCTGGGCGTAGTGTAGGATTCGGATATAGGTTTAGGTTCCTTGTGATATTGTTCACACCCTGTAGTACTATCTCTAGTTGGTTTTCCAGGCGAATTAGTCGCGTGTTTAGTTTGGAAATGGCATTGTGATTTAATGGGGGAGTATGCCGGTTTCGTTTCATATTGTACAGGGTATGATGAACCTGAATCTGAGAGACGAGGTATCATCTGGAGTGTGGTTAGACATGACATTAGGGCCTTTATTTTAAATGACGAGACTAGGTGGGGAATCATTGGTCCCTTAGAGCTGAGGACATTAGTGTACTAGTGGAGGGTAGGTAGAAGGATTTGGGAGCGTGAGCGACTCTGTTGACTTCCTGAGTGGTCTTTGAGGAAGAGGGTGACATTTGTGAGGAGGGATGGAGGTCGGAGTTTGTTAGATAGGGGGATGGGATTTGGGTAGCAATTCAGGGGTGAACGGCAGGTCTGGGTTGGGGTAGTGAAAGTGTTGGTGGATGAGTGGACCATATTATGAAAGAGAGGTGTAGTGGTGTGGACCTGTGGGCAGCCAGGACTGCTGGGTTCATTACCGGCAGGGGTGAGGGCACTATGAGTTGTGGAGGGGGAAGTAAAGTTTGTGGTATGACTCATGATTGTTTCATTCTGTGTGGAGATCTGTGGGGGGTCTCTGGGAGAGAGAGATTTGTGACTGTGATATGGCTCTTTTTAGTGTAAGGAATATGGATTTAAAAGAGGGTAGGTTCGCATCATTAGCTTGTATCATGATAGTTCAGTTTCTGAAGATGGTAGTGGTGGCATTGCCCTGGAATGTGACCGAGTTAGAGATAGTAAGTTTGTGACCATACAGGATATTGGTGGATTTGGAAATGTTAAAATATTTGGACAGGAATGTATTCCATCTCGCAAGGTGTGTAGTGTAGAGAATGAGGTCTGTTCTTTTTAGGCCTTTGGGAGCGTTGAAATAGATGTCAGAGATGAGCAGTTCAGAATGCTGCTAATCAGTGTGTGTTTGAGATTTGTTGCCACTGTGGGGGTAGACTGGGGGGAATAGTGATGGAGAAGGAGTTAGGGCCATGGGGTTTTAGCAGGGGGGATAATGCAGAGGTGGAGGGTTCTGTGGGGGCCGGCATCCTAAGTCCTATTATGCAGAACATGGACTTTTATCTGAGAGCTCACTGACGAATTTGCTAGCTACTTTTTTAGAGGGTCTGATGTAAATTGTGACAGGAGGTCTGTGAGCTTCATCATGCCCTGCTGTGGGGGTAGTATATAGTAGGGGGTAGGCATAAACGCTCCACTCAAAAATGTTAATGTAGTTGGAGTAAGAGGGGGTATGCTCTCCACTAAAGAAGATTAGTGTATTTATAGAACATAGAAGTTACTGAGGGCAGTGTAATTTAGTAGGGAGGGACAAGAGCCAGCCCATTCAAAGGCACAAGTTAAGTTATAGTTACTTCAACTAACTCTATGTCTAACTGTTGTATTTCTATGGTTTTGTGCGAGGAAATTCAGAACTTAACTATAGCATCCCTGTAACCTTTGGCTGAGGGTATATATATATATATATATATATATGTATAATGTATATTGGTCTCTTCACCAGGAAGTTATAGTTAGGACCATATTTCCATAGAAAAAGTGTTTTTTGTTTTGCCTATATCCTTGACACCGTTTGACGAATCTTCATAAAAGTTTACAAATAACCCGTCAAGTGGAGGCCTAGAAAAAGAGGGTGTAGAAAGTGTTTCCCATGTTAATTCTCATAGGACATTTAGACTTGATTACAGCCCGATCTGGTGGATGGAATTACACCAAATTTGGTAGAAAGCTAGTGTTCAATACGCAGATTGTACTTTGACGTACTTGGTGTAAATCCATTCAGTAGTTTTTCAGAAATTAAAGGGAAAACAAATTTGTATCTTTCTGGCTGCCGCACGTTGGCGATTATTTTGCGAATATTTTCCAAAATTATGTGGATTTTTGAGAATGCGCATGCAAAGAGAAGCGATGTATTTGGCTGACACAAGGGGTCTGATTCACAAAATATTCACGATTATGGAAAAATGTGAATGAAAAACCCCAGTCATTCATACGCTAATTCATTCCCTCATACATGCATTTAGAAACTCATGTACCTACTCCCACTCCCACTCAGACCCACTCATAGACATACACAGCCACTTTCAGACCCACTCAGACACTCACACACCCACTCACAGATCCACTGAGAGAGACAGGCCTTGTGGCCAAACTGCACTGCAAGGTGCGGGGTTGGGTGGTTATAATGGCTTGGCTGCAAGGCCTGGCTTGGGACCAAGGGCCGTGCACAGCTGGGTTTGCAATAAAGTATAGTAATTAAAATTACTTTAAGTTAAACAACCATGGAAATTCACTGAAAAATACAAAGGTTACAGGGACGTTATGGATAGGTCCTGAATGTACTTGTTCTTCCAGTAACTATAACTCATGCCTTAAGGTAACTATAACTCACACCTTCACCATGCTAATTACTCCATATAATATATAATTGATGAAATCTTGTATGGTATCTGTGATACTATCACTGCAACATTTGCAATAAAGTTATTGCTATGAAAACTGTGCATGGCAGGGGCACGAGTTATAGTTACTTGAAAGACCTCGAACTATAACTGCTGACTTTCTATGTTTTGTATGAGTAAATTCAGAACCTAACTATAATGTCCCTGTAACATATATATATATATATATATATATATATATATATATATATATATATAACCTATAACCTACTGTTGGTTGCCAATAGGTTGTTTTAATTAGGATCATCTTTCCATTGAAAAAACATTTTTTGACTTGCCTATATCTTTAGTGCCGTTTGATGAATCTTCACAAACTTTTCCAAAAAAAGTGTGCCTAAAAATGTTGTTGTGCCTTTAAGTGGGTGCTGAGAAAAAGCAGGGGGATCAAAAAAAGTATGTTGCCAATTTTAATTCCCATTGGGATGTTGAACACAACTACAGCCCATGCTGATGGATGGAATTACATCAAATTTGGCAGGAAGGTAGCTCTTGGTTCAGAAAGAGTGCTTTTTGTTATTTGGTGTAAATCCACTCTGTAGTTTTTGAAATATTAAAAGAAAACCAAATGTATATATCTAGAGGCATGGAGGCTTCACAAACACTCCAGATCCCGTGCAGGGATCTGATGGACTGCCACCACTTCAACCGGGAAGTGTTGGCAGCCATTTTGAGACTCAGCTTCAGTTGAGTCTGAAAAATAAATGTTACAAAAAAAGAAAAGAGAGCATGTGTTTACCCTAATCCCCTAGCATTTTTCCAGGGGTCTCACTGGGACTCCCCCACCCAAGGTTTAAAAGTATTTTTTTTTTAAATCACAGCCAAATTCATGGTGTATCCGTGAATTTCACTGTAATTTAAAAAATAAACATGGTCTTCCACGTTTCTCTGTTATGTTACCCCGGGAGGGCCAGGTCCTGGAAGCATGTTGTGCAAAACATGGAAGGGGTTGCATGGGGACACACTTCTATGTCTTTAAGAAGCCCTGGTGACCACTATCTCTCTGGGCTATGCTTATTAAGTATGAAGGTGCAGTGCAGCCCACCAAACCCCAGGGACCACAACCTGCCTGGGACAAAATACAATAACAATAATGGGGGGGTCCTACGAATCCCCTGGACCCTGGAGATTGCCACCTTCCTGGAGCTTACTGTTAATAGTATGTGGGGGGCCACCACCTCCCCTGGCCAATAGTTTAGCAAATGAATGAAGGAGAGCGGCATACCCCCGACCCCAGGGGCAGCCATCTCCCCAGGAGAAAATACTACAATAATAATAGGGGGTCCTGCAGATCCCCGGATTCCATGGGTGGCCACCCACCAGGGATTGCTGCTGCTAACTCCTGAGGTGCCCACCATCCGGAGGTAGCTGTTTGAATTTGCCAAGCAAAGCAAAATCAAACATAACTCTGCTCTCAGCAATCCTGAGCTGTCAAATTGCAGCTGCTGAAAGAGATGGAAACATTGCTCCCACACACAGGGAGCTGCTATTTAAAGCAGCTCACTGTGTGTGGGAGCAATGTGGGCTCCTGCAGGAGATGAGAGACTGTGGGACAGGAGGAATCTTGAGACTCCCCCTGCGATCCTGTCACTTGATGCACAGAAGAACAGAGTCACTTCTGGTCCTCTTGTTAAGCCCTTGGACTGTTGTTCAGTAGGGTAGAAGTTCAAATCCTGGTATTTCAAGGCAGTGTGTCTGTTTACTCGTGTTTTGAATGTTAAACATTTCTAGTGATTGAACATTTACATCTTTTTCCCATCAAAATCTTTGAGTTGAATTTCATAGATATGCTTGGGCAATGTACAGTAAGGAATCACCTGCAGCCTAGTGGCAAATGTTTTAGACATTCACATCGAAGTTTGAGGGCTCTAGTTAAGATGTGTCAGTTGTCATTTCTGAACTTCAAAAGCTTAAGGTACATTTCTGATTGTAAGTGACTCAGCAATGATGGTTATAGGGGTTAGCCACAGGGCCACGACCGAAGGCTGTGCGCGGCAGTGGTTGTATTAATATCACAGCAATAGATGAGCATGACAGCAAGGTACCTTTAGACGTGAACAATTCATTTTCATAAGCAAATGAAATCACACCACCTCTGTTGGATTCCACCATTATGTACTGCTGTCAACACCAGCAGATAGGTACATGGTCAGAAAGGCTCCGTAGCCCAGGCCTGAAGGTTAATGACTGACAGGCCACAGGTGGGGTATCACTTAGCTGACAGAATGCCACATGTAGTTAGGCACACTTAGCTAGTCAGAACCCAGCACACACAGCACATGCAGTAACCATGTGCCCCTCAGGCTGGGCATCAGGACAGGTACTTGCTGGCCCACATAGTATCCATGCCAGGTGGAGGCCAACCTGCATTCCCATCTCAAAATTGCATCTGGGACTCATTGTCAAAAATTTGCATATTTCAGTGGGGAAATAATGTTTTATATGTTTATTGCTCTGAGAGAAATGTATAAAACATGGGTCAATTCAATGTTCTAAGAGAGATAGTCCTCAGACCCCAGTGCTGCAGCTGCTCTCCTGACCATAATGTTTAGTTCCTCAACCCATTTTCTGTTTTGCCACATTCTTCTAGTCTCTTGTTTTTTAAGATAAATCCACATTTGAGCAACTGCTGGATTAACCTATATTAATTAAAATTACCTCACATTAAAAAAACAAACGTGTTAGAATAAGAGATATATTTAGAGTTATCTCAAGTAACTATAACTTGTGTCCCAAGGTAACTATAACTCACACCCTCGCCATGCACTTCTAATTACCTCACAAATTACGGCACTCATGGCATCTTTTATAGCATCATTGATAATATCAATGCCATATTTGCAGTAACATTTCTGATGAAAAATCTGTGCATTTCGGGGGTGGCAGTAGGTAGCTATAGTTAGCACTTAGTTTCCATAGGAAATGGGCAAATCACCCTGCTTGGCCCCACACTGTCCTCCTTATTAGTATGAAAAGGTCTTTCTACCTTTTACCAGGATGATGTACAGCTTACCATGAGAGCCCCCTGTACCTTTCCTGCTGATTTCAGTGGAGATGCTGAGGAATATGAGAACTTGTCCACAAAACAAAGAAGCACTTACATCATTTAGCTAAGAGGAAGGAAGATTTGGTTTGGTGTAGATTTACATTTTTGTAGTCTCATTGGCCTCTCTATAGCAGGATTCATGATATCACAGAATGCTGAAGAAAGACACATGAGAAACAATCACATTGCTAAATGCACACAATGTCACCTGGAGACCTTTCCTCATGGTCTATTATGCATCTGTGATGTAGAATACTCACTGGAATATTACCCAACGAGGTAGCACTCACTATCTTACCAGTAGAAAGTACTTCAGGTAGGTAGACATTTTGTGCAAAATTGTGGACTCTTGTTGTATAAACAGCCCGGTGCAGTTAGTTTGTGACCGAGTCACTTACACAGCCACTGATATACCCACAAAGAAACTCACAGACCCATTCCGGCTCACACATCTATTCACAGACCCATTTAGAAAACCATGCAATCACTCACAGGTGCATAATGCATTTGCAGACCTACTCTGAAACTTGTGCACTCACTCACAGATGCACTCAGAGGCACATGTACCCACTCACAGACCCACTCAGAGACTCAAGCATTCATTCACAGACCCACTCAGACACTCACATACCCACTGAAAGACCACTTAGACACTCACTCACTGATCCACTCAGAGACTTACACACCCACTCAGAGGCTCACTCAAAAGACTCATTTACCCACTCTCTGATCCACTCAGAGACTCAAGCAACCACTCACAGAACCACTCAGAAATGAATGTACCCACTCAAAGACCCATTCACACACTCACTGTTCATTATATACATCAATTTTTAAGGAGTGTGATCTCTCTCACTGGAGGCTTGCAGGTGGCTAACGGGAGACTTACAAGATTGTAGAGTTATAATTTTTATTCTAATCCATTGTACAGCGTTCTTTTTAATGCATAGTAGGGTGGGATGGTACTCACCTCAGATGTAAGACCTTACTATTCAATACTAAGAAAAACAAGGACTAGCCTACCCACTGGCACTGTCTTCTGCACTAACACCTATCTCCAGGACAACTTGGAAGTACAGTGCGGTGCAGTGAAACAGTGGCCTCTTTCCTCACACCTCTCCTTAGAACAACAGTAATATGCAGTGCTGTCTGGGAAGGAAGTAATCTCTCTGCTAACACATATTATCAGGATAAGAGGTGTCTCTAGTATGGTTTGAGAGAAATGCGTCTCTTAACTCATACCTCTCCTCAAGCTGATGGGTATGCATATCAGACTGTGGGGAGAAACTGCCCTGTTTCCTGACACACGTCTCTTGCATGACCACTCTGCCTAGTAAAGTGTGTAGAGAGGCTGGCCACTCTCCTTTGATGTGTTCCTTGAATAATTATTGTGCAAATGAAGGTGCAAAAAGCCCCTCAATACAACAGAAGTACAAGTAAAGTATGGACTTGACATTATCTTATGCTAAAAATTATGTCTTGCATAGCATATATAGAGACTATGATATGAAAACACACTGCCCTCTCAGGTGAGACATCTTCTCAGAATATTATATGCAAAGTAAGCTGTAGGTAGGAACTGTTCTTTCTGCACATTCCTCTCTTCATACTGATGAATGTCCATTGTAGAGTATAAAATGGAGTATCCTCTCGGTTCATACCTATGTCTTGTATAACTTGTGTCCATAGTTCATTGTGGATACTTACCTGTGTTTTAACCACCTCCCAATGGCAACATCCATTAATATTTGGGTGTGAATAGCAGCTGATAGCAGTGTGTAATAGAGTGTAAACATGGACTTACCTGTGTAAGAAGATCCCTCTCTTGCATTACATTTACCTATATTACAGCATGCAACATCTCACTGTTGTATGACAAGAAATCATAACTGCATTGCAGAATAATGGGCACTGCTATGATGAACTCTCTGTAGGATAAAAAATTTGCATAGTACCATTGACATATATATACATGTAATAGCATATTCACAGTCCCTCAATATGGTTCTGCCAGTTTTACCCAATTTTGCATTACTATAATAAACCTGAATTTATAATAAGTGTTAAGGAAACTAGTCCAAAGTAACTTTCAACTTTTTTATTGCAACAAAACTATTTAACAACAATACACAACTATAACAACAAAATTTGCAAACCACTATAACATGAAAAAGCCCTTCCTCTTCCATCCCCGCCCCCCACCCCACTGTAATGACGTCAGAGCGCAATCACGCGCAGAGATCATTACAGGGTGCCGGTCGCACTGGAAGCCATTTGCTTCCAGTGCGAGTAGAGAGAAACAGGTGAGTTTCTCCTCCGGTGGGTGGGGGGGTTTGGAACAAAGAGGCACCTGGGGAAAGTAAAGGCTTTTCCTTTCCCCGGTGTCTCTTTGAGCATTCCAGCTGCCCAATCGCATTGCGATCGGGCAGCAGGAATGCCCACTAGACACCAGGGATTTTTGTATATTTCTAATGTTTTGCATCGGGGAGCGGCCCCTTGGACAAGAGTTGCTCCCATTTTGGGGGCATGTTACCTGTGGCCATTTCTTCCCCCCTTGGGGGCAGATCGGCCTATGATTTACAGGCAGACAGCACTAGAAAGCCAAGGATTTTTTTGTGTATGTTTATTTATGTGAGGGGGTGTCCCCTTAGGCAAGGGGCGCCCCCCAAGGGGGGCATTGAACTTTTGGCCATTTCTGCCCCCCTAGGGGTCAGATGGGCCTATTTTTTAGGCCCATTGGCAGAAGCCACTTAGACACCAGGGAAAGTGTGTATGCGTGTTAGGGGATGGGGTCAGCCCCTTGGCAAGGGTTGCCCCCCTTTGGGGTCACGTGTACCAAGGCCATTTCTGCCCCTTTGGGGGCATATCGGACTATTAATGTTAGGGAGGCAGAAACCACTAGAACGCCAGGGATTTTGTTTCTAATGTTTATTTATGTGGGGGGGGGGGTGTCCCCTTGGGCAAGGGGGGCATTGAGCTGTTGCCCATTTTTGCCCCCCTTGGGGGCAGATGGGCCTATTTGTTTTTAGGCCCAGCTGCCCCCAAGGGGGGCAGAAGCCACTTGGGCACCAGGGATAGTGTGTGTGTGTGTGTGTGTGTGATTGTGTTTTTTTTTTGTTTGGGGGTGGCCCCTTGGGCAAGGGTCGCTCCCCATGGGGACACACTACTAAATGTATTTTCTGCCCTCCTTGGGGCAGATAGGCCTATGTTTTAGTAGGCCTATCTGCCCTTATGGCAGAATCCACTCAGGCACCAATTTCTAAATGCTTGATGGTTGGATGTTTGTCAATTGACAAAGTATTTGCATTTGTGATTTAAAAAAAAAAATATTTTTTGTTCTAGTTCAAAGCTTTTGCTTTTTTTGCTGTGGCTCCTTGCAGTTTTGGCAGTGGTTGACCTGCGGTTTGCATAGTTGCATGTTTTAGGTAAGTAAAAGCAATTTACTCCAAAGGAGTTTTGTTGCCACTCATGAATGACATGTTTGTAGGTGTTGTACTAAATGCAGGTTTGTGTGTGAAATTGTCCTTATATTTGTGCACAATGATATTTGTGTTGTCTTATTTCTAATTTGCTTTTCTTTCTTTCTTTTTAGTGGGATATCATTGGTGATTGCTGTGTCTGTGCAGAGCAGTTGCTGGTGAGTCAAGCTTTTTGAGGCAAGTGAGCGGTATAGTTTTTGAGATTATAACTCTTACTGATAAAGCTGCACGTTATTACTTATCTTATACAGTACTGGCTGTTGGTGGTGCATTTGTCCAGTTAATTTTCGGAGGAAAGACCATGGCTAGCCGCAGAATGACCGCTCAGCAGGTGGTTGGTATGCTTTTTGAGTCATTGTCTGATCATGATTATGAGACGGACTCTGCATCTGAGGCAGAGGAGGAAGTGAGAGATTCTGGAAGTGAAATTTCTGTCAGAGAGGAATCTTCTGATGAGGAAGCCACACTCAGTGCAGATGAAGGGCCTGTTTTAGAGGAGGACACTGATGTGTCATTAGTGCATCAACCTGGGGATGAAAGGTTTCCCGTTAGGAGTAAACGCTGGGTTGCCCCAAACATGGAGCAGCCAGAGTTGCCTGCCTTTACTGGTCTCCCGGGGTGTAGAGTCAATACAGAGAACTTTTGGCCTGTCAATTTCTTTGAGTTATTTGTGGATGATGTGTTTTTGAAAGAGATTGTTGAGCAGACTAATTTGTATGCAGAGCAGTATTTGAGGGACAACACTGCTAGACTTAGGCCACACTCTAGAGCTACCCAGTGGATTCCCACAAATTTGGAGGAGATGAAAAGGTTTTGGGGCTTGACTCTTTTGATTGGGTTGATAAGGAAGCAGTCACTGGCTTCTTATTGGTCTACTAGTTCCTTGATTGGCAACAGCTATATTTCCTGCAACCATGAGTCGTAATCAGTATTTGCTTCTTCTTAGGATGCTGCATTTTGTTGACAATGCATTAGCCTTGCCACGAGATCACCCTGATTCTGACCGTCTTTTCAAGATTAGGCCTGTCCTTGATCATTTTGTAGATCGGATTTCAGAGGTCTATGTTCCAGGCAAAGAAATAGCTGTGGACGAGTCTTTGGTCCTCTTCAAGGGTCGTTTGGTTTTTAGGCAGTACATTCCTAGCAAGAGGGCACGATATGGAATTAAATTGTATATGCTGTCTGAAAGTAGTACAGGATATGTGTATAGTTTCCATGTCTACACTGGTAGGGATTCCAGTATTGATCCCCCTGGTTGTCCTCCCACTTTTGGAGTTACTGAGAAAATTGTGTAGGAACTTGGTAGACGACTTTTCAACAAAGGTCACCATTTGTATGTAGATAACTTCTACAATGGAGTGCAGTTGTTCAAGAAATTCTTTAGAGTGGACACTGTTGCTTGTGGCACAATTGGTTGTAACCAGAAAGACTATCCAAGGGAGCGTGTCTGTAAAAACCCTGAGAGGGGAAAAGTGCAGTGCCTTGCGGAATGATAAGCCGCTAGTTTTGAAATTTTCAGACAGGAAGGATGTCTACATATTAAGTACCATCCATGATGAGAGTACTTCCCCCGTGACTGTTTGGGGCCAGGTTGCTGAAGTGCACATACCTGTGTGCATTTAGATTATAATAAGCACATAGGAGGTGTAGATAGAGTTGATCAGAGGTTGGAACCTTATACTGCTATTCGTAAGTCTTACATTTGGTATAAGAAGTTAGCAATTCACCTCTTCCACTTAGCAACTTTTAATGCTTTTATTGTGTTTAGGATTGGTCTCCGGTTCAAAGATGACATTTGTGAAATTTCAGGAGTCAGTGATAGAGAGCCTTATTGTGGTGTAACAGGCCAGAGTTCCTAGAGAAGCAGTGGTGGAAGATGTGGCTAGATTGAAAGATCTTCACTTTGCTGAGCACATTCCTCCCACACTCAAAAAATGCATTCCAGCTAAGAAATGTAGAGTGTGTTTTCGAAGAGGTATCCGGAGGGAGACTCAAATGTACTACC
Organism: Pleurodeles waltl; assembly: GCF_031143425.1. Taxonomy (NCBI): domain Eukaryota; kingdom Metazoa; phylum Chordata; class Amphibia; order Caudata; family Salamandridae; genus Pleurodeles; species Pleurodeles waltl. The sequence continues at coordinate 291,456,461 of NC_090447.1, forward strand.
CAGATTGTCCTTCAAAGCCTGGGCTGTGTGTGGGTGGTTGTTTCAAGAATTACCACACCCAGAAGAATTACTGGGGACAACCATGAGTGTAAACTGCCTGTTTTGCATTTTCATGTGTTCAGTTTCATGGTTGCCATTTCTGTCATGTACTTAGTTATAGCTTTTGTGTTTGTAGTTTTGTAATTATTTCTAATTAGTTAGTGGTTTCTTTGTTTAAAAACAAAAAAGTGATGCCATTATGTGTGGAGTGGCGCTTGGCTGACGGTGTACATATTGACTTGCTGCTGGCTACAGCAACACACTGCCAGCCAAATGCCAGTCCACACACTCCCATCAGTTGGTGTGATTGCTGTATCAGGCGTGTGGGCGTACGTAAGTGATGGGCCCTTGAGTGGCGCTGTCTGTCGATGCGAGTGTTGTAATGTGCTGGGCCCGTGGCTGGCGGCGTGAATGGTCTTGTGCATGTCATGTATGAAAAGTGTGTGAATGGACTGTAAAGCGGTTGGTGCCTTGCCGTGGCTTTACAGCTCACGAGCTGTGAGTCATTGGTTCCGTTTTTTGGCCTTTCAGTTATTAACAGTACATTTCGTTTTTGTGAAATCTCTTATTAATACAATTTGATCCACTGAACCATCACTCACCCTTGTGCCAAATCCAACCAGTATGTGTGGTAAAAATGACAAAACCTGCTCTGCTGTAATCAGGTGTTGCAGCACACCTGTGACACGCTAGGTGTCTGGGTGGGACCCCGATGATGAAGCATGCCACCAACTTGGTTGGTGGGTGAGGGGTCTTTTTATCATAACCTAAGTGTGTTTCTTTTCACAATTTTAGTGTTAGGAACATCAAATAAGTATGTGGGCACACCAAAATAATCTATTGCAGAACTAACTGTGTTTTGGGGAGGGGGCACCCCATGGTTTTGGTCCCGGGTGTGGCCTTCATCTAGGGAAACCTACCAAACCCGGACATGTTTTAAAAATAGACACCCCAAGGAGTCCAAGGAGGTGCGGCTTGCCCGGATACCCCAACATTTTCTTACCCAGACTCCTCGGCAAACCTCAAAATTTTTATAAAAAATCATATTTTCCTCACTTTTCTTTGTAGGATCACTGCTGCGCCACACATTTCCTACCACCCAGCATTCCCCTCAGTCCCCCAAGTAAAATGATACCTCACTTGCATGGGTCACCAAAGCAGAGTCAGCCTAAAAGATGTATAAAAGGAAAATATGTGCTTATCAACTTGCTGTGCTATCCCCTCAATCTCTATAAGTTTTGCACCTTTTTCTGTTGTAGGCACCTGGCCCACCTACACAAGTGAGGTACCATTTTTATCGGGAGACTTGGAGGAACGCTGGGTGGAAGAAAATTTGTGGCTCCTCTCAGATTCCAGAACTTTCTGTCACCGAAATGAGAGGAAAAAGTGTTTTTTGGCCGAATTATTAGGTTTGCAAAGGATTCTGGGTAACACAACCTGGTCAGAGACCCACAAGTCACCCCATCTTGGATTCCCCTAGGTCTCTAGTTTTAAAAAATGCACAGGTTTGCTATGTTTCCCTAGGAGCCGGCTGAGCTAGAGGACAAAATCCACAGCTAGGCACTTTGCAAAAAACAGCTCTGTTTTTATTGTGAAAATGTGATGTGTCCACATTGTGTTTTGGGGCTTTTCCTGTCGCGGGCGCTAGGCCTAGCCCCTCAAGTGAGGTACCATTTTTATCGGGAGACGTGGGGTAACGCTGGGTGGAAGCAAATGTGTGGCTCCTATCAGATTCCAGAACTTTGTGTCACCGTAATGAGAGGAAAAAGTGTTTTTTTGGCCACATTTTGTAGCTTTGCAAAAGATTCTGGGTAACAGAACCTGGTCAGAGCCCCACAAATCACCCCATCTTGGATTCCCCTAGGTGTCTAGTTTTCAAAAATGTGCTGGTTTGCTAGGTTTCCACAGGTGCCGGCTGAGCTACAGGCCAAAATCCACAGGTAGGTAATTTTTTAAAAACACCTCTGTTTTCTGTGGAAAAATGTGATGTGTCCACGTTGTGTTTTGGGGCATTTTCTTTTGTGGGCGGTAGGCCTACCCACACAAGTGAGGTACAATTTTTATCGGCAGGCTTGGGGAACGCTGGGTGGAAGGAACTTTGTGGCTCCTCTCAGATTCCAGAAATTTCTGTCACCCAAATGAGAGGAAAAAGTGTTTTTGGGGCAAATGTTGATGTTTGCAAAGGATTCTGGGTAACAGAACCTGGTCAGAGCCCCACAAGTCACTCCATCTTGGATTCCCCTAGGTGTCTGGTTTTCAAAACTGTGCAGGTTTGCTAGGTTTCCCTAGGTGCCGTCTGAGCTAGAGGCCAAAATCCACAGCTAGGCACTCTGCAAAAAACTGCTCTGTTTTCTTTGTGAAAATATGACGTGTCCACATTATGTTTTGTGGCTTTTCCTGTTGTGGGCGCTTGGCCTACCCCCACAAGTGAGGTACCATTTCTATCTGGAGATTTGAGGGAACGCTGGGTGGAAGGAAATTTGTGGCTCCCCTCAGATTCCAGAACTTTCTGTCACCGAAATGAGAGGAAAAAGTGTTTTTTTGGCCACATTTTGAGGTTTGCAAAGAATTCTGGGTAACAGCATCTGGTCAGAGCCCCACAAGACACCGCATCTTGGATTCCCCTAGGTGTCTAGTTTTCAAAAATGTGCTGGTTTGCTAGGTTTCCCCAGGTGCCGGCTGAGCTACAGGCCAAAATCCACAAGTAGGCAGTTTGTAAAAAACACCTCTGTTTTCTGTGGAGAAATGTGATGTGTCCACGTTGTGTTTTGGGGCATTTCCTTTTGCGGGCGCTAGGCCTACCCACACAAGTGAGGTACCATTTTTATCGGGAGACTTGGGGAGGCTGGGTGGAAGAAAATTTGTGGCTCCTCTCAGATTCCAGAACTTTCTGTCACCGAAATGAGAGGAAAAGGTGTTCTTTTGGCCATATTTTGAGGTTTGCAAAGGATTTTGGGTAACAGAACCTGGTCAGAGCCCCAGAAGTCACCCCGTCTTGGATTCCCCTAGGTGTCTAGTTTTTAAAATTGCACAGGTTTGCTAGGTTTCCCTATGTGCCAGCTGAGCTAGAGGCCACAATCCACAGCTAGGCACTTTGAAAAAAACAGCTCTGTTTACTTTGTGAAAATGTGACGTGTCCATGTTGTGTTTTGTGGCTTTTCCTGTCGTGGGCGCTTGGCCTACCCCCACAAGTGAGGTACCATTTTTATCTGGAGACTTGAGGGAATGCTGGGTGGAAGGAAATGTGTGGTTCCCCTCAGATTCCAGAACTTTCTGTCACCGAAATGAGAGGAAAAAGTGTTTTTTTGGCCAAATTGTGAGGTTTGCAAAGGATTCTGGGTAACAGACTCTGGTCAGAGCCCCACAAGACACCCTACCTTGGATTCCCCTAGGTGTCTAGTTTTAAAAAATGCACTGGTTTGCTGGGTTTCCCCAGGTGCCGGCTGAGCTACAGGCCAAAATCCACAAGTAGGCAGTTTGTAAAAAACACCTCTGTTTTCTGTGGAAAAATGTGATGTGTCCACGTTGTGTTTTGGGGCATTTCCTTTTGCGGGCGCTAGGCCTACCCACACAAGTGAGGTACCATTTTTATCGGGAGACTTAGGGGACGCTGGGTGGAAGAAAATTTGGGGCTCCTCTCAGATTCCAGAACTTTCTGTCACCGAAATGAGAGGAAAAAGTGTTTTTTGGGCCAAATTTTGAGGTTTGCAAAGGATTCTGGGAAACAGAACCTGGTCAGAGCCCCACAAGTCAACCCATCTTGGATTCCCCTAGATTTCTAGTTTTTAAAACTGCGCAGGTTTGATATGTTTCCCTAGGTGCCGGCTGAGCTAGAGGCCAAAATCCACAGCTAAGCACTTTGCAAAAAACATCTGTTTTCTTTGTGAAAATGTGATGTGTCCACATTGTGTTTTGGGGCAGTTCCTGTCGCGGGTGCTAGGCCTATCCATACAAGTGAGGTACCATTTTTATCGGGAGATATGGGGGAAGACAGAATAGCAAAACAAGTGTTATTGCCCCTTGTCTTTCTCTACATTTTTTCCTTCCAAATGTAAGACAGTGTGTAAAAAACACGTCTATTTGAGAAATGCCCTGTAATTCACATGGCAGTATGGGCACCCCGGAATTCAGAGATGTGCAAATAACCACTGCTTCTCAACACCTTATCTTGTGGCCATTTTGGAAATACAAAGGCTTTCTTGATACCTATTTTTCATTTTTTATATTTCAGCAAATGAATCGCTGTATACCCGGTATAGAATGAAAACCCATCGCAAGGTGCAGCTCATTTATTGGCTCTGTGTACCTAGGGTTCTTGATTAACCTACAAGCCCTATATATCCCCACAACCAGAAGAGTCCAGCTGATGTAACGGTATATTGCTTTAAATAATCTGACATCGCAGGAAAAAGTTACAGAGTAAAACGTGGTGAAAAATGGCTGTTTTTTTCACCTCAATTTCAATATTTTGTTATTTCAGCTGTTATTTTCCGTAGGAAACACTTGTAGAATCTACACAAATGACCCTTTGATAAATTCAGAATTTTGTCTACTTTTTAGAAATAGTTAGCTTTCTTGGATCCAGCATTGGTTTCTCACCCATTTTGGTCACTAACTGGAAGGAGGCTGAAAGCACAAAAATTAGTAAAAATGGGGTATGTCCCAGTAAAATTTCAAAATTGAGTTGAAAAATTGGGTTTTCTAATTCAAGTCTGCCTGTTCCTGAAAGCTGGGAAGATGGTGATCTTATCACTGCAAACCCTTTGTTGATGCCATTTTCAGGGAAAATACTTTAAGCCTTCTTCTGCAGCCCTTTTTCCCCATTTTCTTTTAAAAACACGTACGTTTCAGTGTATTTTGGCTAATTTCTTGGTCTCCTTCAGGGGAACCCACAAAGTCTGGGTACCACTAGAATCTCTAGGATGTTGGAAAAAAAGGATGCAAATTTGGCGTGGGTAGCTTATGTGAACAAAAAGTTGTGAGGGCCTAAGCGCAAACTGCCCCGAATAGCCAAAAAAAGGCTCGGCACAGGAGGGTAAAAGGCCTGGCAGCGAAGGGGTTAAAATGCATTAAAAAAATTTGATGCTCCAAAATACTGATACAGTTAAGACAGCCTAGCTCACCCAGAGTTAGCTCATGCTGCTGGAGTATTCAACTGTTCAGGTGACTCCACATTCTTTCAACCTCAATACTCTCCTAAAAAGGTACCTATTGCTGAACAGCACAATAATCCTTCTTCTAATAACAGGGCTCTTCTTTTCTGCTTATGTAATCATTGTAAGCAGTTAATTATTTCCTCAGAGACATGTTTCAATTTTCCTCCTAACAAAAAAGACAAAGGCCCTCATTATGACATTGGCGGTAAATGGCGCTTTCCACCACTCTGACGGCCGCCAATACACCGCCGCGGTGGCGAATATCCATTCACCATATCATGACACACACACACCAATCCAACAGAATACAGCCGCATGCACAAATTCGCCAGTCCAAAGGTCAGTGCAAAAGTGGCAGGCCCAACACCCATACTGTTACGCCAACAAAACAACGTCCATCACATTATTACCCATGAATCACCACAACGGATATTCAATGGCGGTAAACCATTGGTGGTACATAATGCTGCACTCAGAATGGACACCCACACACAAAGCAACACCACATTGACCAATACTAAAGACACCCACCTGACACTCATACACACACCACACCTACACACCCACACCACTATAAAACACACACCCACATTACCCACAACCCTTTACGAATATGAATCATTGTCACCAGACTGACACCAAGACCACTGCCACAATTAGACACACACACCACTTACACCCATACATCCCTCACGCACCCCACATCACAGCCCCCACCACATTATTCAACACACTTTCACCAACACACACCACACAACACCCATGTCCCCACAAAGTCACCCCAGTTTCACTGATGAGGAGTTAAGGGTCATGGTGGAGGAAATTGTCAGGGTAGAGCCACAGCTCTTTGGAGCACAAGCACAGCAGATATCCATTGCAAGGAAGATGGAGCTATGGCGGAGAATCGTGGACAGGGTGAATGCCGTAGGACAGCACCCAAAAACAAGGGACAACATCAGGAAGAAGTGGAATGACTTACTGGGGAAGGTACGTTCCATAGCAGCAAGGCACGAGCTCGCCAAACAAAGGACTGACAGTGGATCCCCACCTCCACCCCCACAGCTCACAGCATGGAAGGAGCAAGTACTGGCAATACTGCATCCTGAGGGACTCGCTAGAGTAGTCAGAGGACTGAATACTGGTAAGTCAACAATTACCACTTATCACCCCCATACCTACATGCCATCTCACACACTCACCCTCACTCCCATCACTCCACTCCATCCCACACACTGCACCTACACATATGACCAACAACAATGCCAAGCCATGCATACCAAACCAATGGATGGACAGCCCTCCCAACCCTTCATGGACACCCATCACAAAAGGATGCACAGCATAGGGAAACTAGCAATCCAACAATACATCACCATACACAAGGAAAAGATGTAAGGGCAACAACAACAATGGAGGGGAAGCCAGGAATGTAGAAATGCCATATACATGAAGCACAATACATCAATTACATCCCCACAGGTACCCCAGCCAATGTCAGTGCAGAGTAGGAGCCACGACTATCCAGTCCCCCAACAGAAGATGCTCCCAGTGATGTCAGTAACTCTGGACGTCAGGACCTGAATGACCTACCTGGCCCATCAGGGACCAATGGACAGCCGGTCAACTAAGCCAACTCACAGACAACCAGAGAGCCTCCCCCTTCAGTATCGCACACCATAGCACCCATCCAGCGTACCCACACCTCTGACCCCAGGACACGTCAATCAGCAGTGTGCCCACCTGTACAGGGACCCCAGGCCACACCTCATACCCAAGACAATCAGGGACCTGGGGCCAGTGGCAGTGGGCACACCATTCAGGGGACAGGGGCACAGGCCAACAGGGACAATGGGAGGACTGCCGTGCACCAGGAGGCAGACAGGACCAGGGAACCGACTCTCCAGGAGGCACTCTCAGAGGTCCTGGGAGCCTACCAAGATTCCCAGGACACGATGGGCCAGATCCATGACAACATGCAGGAGAACAGTCGGCTTCAGGAGGGATAGTATCAGGGGATCAGGGAGGACTTGCAGGCCATTAACACCACCCTGATCTCCATATCAGGGGTGCTGTCAGACATGGCCAGCATCATGAGGGAGATAACAGCACACCAGCGGGCCCCTAGCACTAGCCAGTCCATTGACCAGCGCTCTACTTCCGCTGCCTCTAGTGGGCAGGAGGCCCCACCACAGGACCCACAGGCCACCAGCATCTCTTCCCCTGCAGAAGGTGAACCACCCCGCAAATGTTCCCTGTGACCCAGACAGAAGCCAGAGAAACTTGCCAAGACCACCGCCAGGAAATAAGACTCTCCTGATTGTCCCCTTGTGCCCCACACTGTCACCTTGTCCACTTTGAACTGCCTATGCTCCCCTTCCAATGGCCCCATGGACACTGTACCTGTGCTTCAAACAGACTGGAGCAATACCCTGGACTTTCCTCCATCATCACCCCATTCCATTGCACTTTTCCCTCAATTTCTTAGCACTATAATAAACACCCTTGAACACAACTCGACTACTAGTATTTTATATGTTGAAAATGTATATTTATGGAAACAGTCACATCCATTGCAAATGAACTTCACACTGTGAAACAATAGGAATAATGACCTGTAACTGGCTGTAGTCAGCACATCAGTAAACAGTTGTTATATCACCAACATCTGTAAAATGACAAACCATATGTGACAGTAAGTTGAGATGCAAAGGAAGTTAATGCCCTCATGCTACAGCCACACGGAATACTCCAACAGTCATAGGAATGTAAAGTTGCACTGTCTCATCTGTGTGTCATTGTAAGTACTGACAGATAACTGATGTTCTGTTGTCCTCATCCTCATCCTCATCCTCAGCCTCTTCATCCTCACTGTCATCAGGGTCTACTGCTGCCACAGGGCATCTCCAGTCTCCTCCTCCGCAAGAAAGGGTACATGGCATCTGAGGGCCAGGTTGTGCAACATGCAGCATGCAACTACTATCTGGCAGACCTTCTCGGGTGAGTAGCACAGGGATCCACCTGTCAGATAGAGGCACCTGAACCTGGCCTTCAGGAGGCCGAAGGTCCTTTCGATGATCCATCTGGTTCGCCCATGTGTCTCATTATAACGTTCCTCTGCCCCTGTCCTGGCATTCCTCACATGGGTTAGCAGCCACAATAGGTTTGGGTAGCCAGAGTCACATGCAAGTATTGAGGGAGCACATTTAGTCACACACAATCCTATGGGGTTAACACCAGAGGCATACATTAACATACAGTGGGTTGGGGACCAAGGCTCACCTATTAGTCACACCCTGTGCCTCTGTAGTTGTGCCATCACATTTGGGATGCTGCTACTCCTCAGAACAAAGACATCATGCACTGACCCAGGATACTTAGCATTGACGTGGGAGATGTACTGGTCCACCAGGAACACCATCTGCACATTCAGTGAGTGGAAACTCTTACAATTCCTGAACACCTGTTCATTCTGACGGGCAGGGCAAATGCTATATGTGTACTGTCAATTGCCCCAATAATATTGGGGATATGTCCCATTACATAGAATCTGGCCTTCACAGTGGCCAAATCTTCCACATGGGGGAAAGCAATGTAGCTGCACATGTGTTTTACCAGGGCAGACAACACTCTTGCCAGCATGATTGAGAACATTGGCTGTGACATTCATGCTGCCAAGCCCACTGTCGCTTGGAAAAAACCTGTTGTCAGGAAATGGAGCCCTGATAGCAGTTGCAAAAGATGGATCCCATTTGGATGATGGGTAGGTGAGATCAGGTCAGGCTCCAATCGGGCACACAACTCTGTGATTGTGGCCCTGTCCAGTCTATAGGTGAGGATAATGTGCCTGTCCTCCAGTGTTGCTAAGTCCACAAGGGACCTGTACATGGGGGTATGTCTCGACCTCCAATTCATCCGCAGTGGTAGGTATCTAAGGGACACAAGGGTGAGTGGGCTGTCACAATTGGAACAATGAAACCACAACTGCAGTCCATATGGTGCACTTATGTATTGTGACAGTGTTAATGGCGAAGTATATGCCAGTCCAATCAGTAACTCAGTATTTGTCGATATGACTTTCCCCCGCCCTGAAATGCGACCGCCTGTCCAGCATGTAGGGACAGGTGGAAGTGGATTAATTCCGCTGACGTTGGGTGTTGTGGTGGAAGGTGGTCTTGCACCGCCATGCAATTCCTCATTGGATTATATGGGTTCTATGGAGTACAGTGACCAATGGGGATCTACGCCGGCGGTGATGGTGTTCACAACTGCGGATGTGACCGCCATTTTCTATCTAATTCCTCACTTGTTTCCTGACCTTCAACAGGAGAACACCTACACTGTGTGTGCTGCTGTGACCTGTGTCTGTAACCTACCATGATCAGTGTGACCAGGGAAAGGGCCCCAGGCTTCACTTTGGAGGAGTTGGAGCGACTGGTAAATGGGGTCCTACCCCAATACGGACAGCTGTGTTGGCCTCCAGACCAACAGGTGAGTACACTTTGGGCACGAGGCATGTGTGAAGGATACATGGAGATGTGTGTGCAAGCATCGTGTAAGAGGGGTGGGGGGAAGGTCTTCTGGTGGTGTAAATGGTGTGCGCTGAGCAATGTGTGTGCCAGTGGTGATGGAAACGGGTATAGGGGTCTATTTATGACAGGCTGGACTGTTTGTTTAATTGTGTTCTAGTGTCTGTATTGCCTCTGCAGGTCTGCGGCCATCAAAAGAAGGGAATAGTGTGTGCCATTGCCAAGGACGTGTGGACCCTGGGGGTCTATGGCAGGCAGAGCACCACTGTCAGAAACGGTGGGAGGACCTGAGACTCTGGGCATGGAAGACCGCAGAGGCCCAGCTGGGGTTGGCCTCCCAACGAGGAAGGGGTGCCTGTCAGACCCTGACCCCCCTGATGGCCTGCAAACTGACGGTGGCCTACCCTGAGCTGGATGGGTGATTGAGGGAATCACAGCAGCCACAAGGGGGTGAGTACAGTGGGTATCATTACATATTTTAGCTGGTGGGGTGTATCCGGGTGGTGGATGTATATTAGTGGGTGCCCCTAAGGCCAGGCCAAGCCAGACATTGAAGCATAGGTCCTCTGAAGGGTAATGGGTGTATGGCAAATACAGGTTACCTAGCTTGTTAGCAGTCCATTTCAGCTAGGGCATCTTGGGTCCTAGGAGTGCTGCAGTTGGCGGTGTGTGGTCCTCATCTTGCCTTAGTGACTAGCCATATCACTGGTAGTGCAGTACATCGTGCTTAAGCCTGTTCCCTGTGTATGTCGGTGATGTGTATGCCAACTGTGGAGTTGGCGCAGTCATTGACCCAATGTATCCTTTGTTTCTCTCCCCCCTTTCTTATTTTGTCATCCTGTCCTTGTGTGCATTAGAATCATCTGGCGGAGGAGAAGGAGCACCGGTGACAGGAAGCTGCATTCCACAGGAACCAGGAGGCAGAGTCCACCGACACCAAGGGAACCAGTGGGACGGAGGGTGAGGGGAGCAACACGGCGGAGACTCACAGACTCAGATAAATCGTCCAATGGGATCTCCCTGGTGGTGGTGGACACCTCTGTGACCACCCCAGCTGCAGGTACAGCCACCACCCCCGTACCAGCACCGCCCTCCCAGCAGCCCCCCAGCGAGTTGCCCATGCCCGCTCATCCAGGAGGGTTGGCATCTCCTTTGCCCCAGGCACCTCAGGCCCTGCCCAAGTGAGCCTTGCTGCCCTGATTGAGGAGGCTATTGACCTCCTGAGATCCATCTCTTTAGGACAATCAACCATTGTGAATGCCATCCAGGGGCTGGCATCCCAGATGCAGCAATGCAATGCATTCCTGGAGGGCATTCACGGTGGATTGGTGGCCCAACAGAGATCGATTCAGGCTCTGGCCTCCTCTCTGATGGCAGCCATTGTCCCTGTCCCTAGCAACCCCCCTCCAACTACCACTTCCCTGTCCCATTCTCCTCAACCCCAACCCATCCCAGGCACACATACAGACGAGCATGCACACAAGACAACACCCAAGAGTGCCACAGGCAAACACAAGCACCACACTTCATCACACAAGCACTCACAAGACACAACAACATCCACTGCCTCCACTGTCTCCCCTTCCTCCACCTCCCTCCTCAGTTATGTCCACACTCACACCTGCATGCACTACATCAAAATCCACCACCAGCATCACCACAGCAAGCAGCACATACACCTCACTAGCAGACACCTCCACAATAGCCATGCGTGCATCCCCTCTGTCCTCTTCCACCCTGTCTGTCCCCCCTCCTAAAGGACACAAACACTCACACACCCAACAACCATCCATCTCACATCAGCATACAGCCCATGCACCTGAACCCACATCCAGCAGACATACACCTCCTACAACCACTCCCTCTAACTCCACTCCCATCACTACTACCTCCTCCCCCCCTAAAAAGCTTTTTATTGACCAACTTGACCTCTTCCCTCCCCCCCATCCTGCCCTTATGATTAGGGTGCAAAGACCCAGCCCAGCACCTCAGCCACACAGTCCACGGGGCAGCGGTGGCACCACCTTCTTGTGGTCGTAAGGATACCACACCTCCAGGCAAGAAGGTGAAGGAGCCTGCACCTCCATCGAAGAAGGGGAAGGAGTCTGCATCTCCATCGACAAAGGGGAAGGAGTCTTCACCTCCATCGAAGAAGAGGAAGGAGTCTGCACTTCCATCGAAGAAGGGGAAGGAGTCTGCACCTCCATCAAAGAAGGGGAAGGAGTCTGCACCTCCAGGCAAGAAGAGGAAGGAGCCTGCAACTCCATACAACAAGGGGAAGAAGCCATCCACCCCTGCCAGGAAGGGTAAGGAATCCACGCCCCATGTAATGGAGGAGGCGAAGCCCTCTACTTCAGCGGAGGCTGTCAGGGTGACATCTCCACAACCACCAGCTGTCACAGGGCCCCCTTCACCAGCTGAGGAAGTGCAGCCATCACCAAATATCGAGACTGCCCAGGAGGCACCTACATCCACCACCACACTGCAGCCATTACCAACTACAGGGGCTGCCCAGGAGGCACCTCCATCCACCACCACATTGCAGACATCAGCAACTGCAGTGTCTGCCCAGGAAGCACCTCCATCCGCCAACACACTGCAGCCATCACTGCCAGCGGATGCCATGTAGGCCACCCTCCAGGGGCTGCTGTAAGAGGGGCCCCCTCCAGAACCAGTGGGCAAATCACCCACCTAAGAGACTGTGGCCTTGCACTCCGCGGGACAGAGCAATGGGCATGAAGCCCTCTGCAGAACCAGTGGGCAAGTCACCAACCTGAGAGACTGTGGCCTTACACTCCCCAGGACAGAGAAATGGGCATGTTGCCCCCTCCACAACCAGTGAGTAAGACACCCACATGTGAGACTGTGGCCCATCACTCCCCAGGACAAAGCACAGGGCATGTTGCCCCCTCCAGAACCAGTGGGAAAGACACCCACATGTGAGACTGTGGCCTGTCACTCCCCAGGAGCAAGCACAGGGCATGTTGTCCCCTCCAGAACCAGTGGGTAAGACACACACATGAGAGACTGTGGCTCATTACTCCCCAGGATCAAGCACATGGCATGTTGCCCCCTCCAGAACCAGTGGTCTTGTTTCATCTCCCGGCTGAAGTGCCCCCATCCCCCGTTCCTTGAGGTACTTGCCTATTTACCAGCTGATGCCCCTGCAGTGTTCTCTCCGTGTTGAAGTTGGTGACAAGTGTGGCCTTGGATTTGGCGCTGTGGCCATGTGGCCCACGCGAATTGAGAACTGGGCTGTGTCCCTTTTTCTGTAAATATGTATATATCTATTATCTGCCCTAGCTTATTATTTCTTCTGTGTTGATCTTATTACACAATCTCAAAAAGGAGGGACAGGGAGAGTTATGGTCCAATCTCCCAACAGATTATCAACAACAAGTAGAGTACACTGTTCCAGGAAAGAGAGGGGGGTTTTTAGTTACAGGGAACCCGAAGGTTTAGGAGAAAAAGCCCACACACACCCAATAGGGTGTCATGCATCATCATTGGGAGATGCTCCTCGTCAGACTGGTGCTGCAATGTCTGACGGGCTCCCCAGTACGGGGGCTCTTTGCCGGAGATCTTTTGTGCAGGTCACCAAGGAAAGGGTGTCTAAGCAGACTTGCGTTAAAAAGCAGGAGAGAGAAGAATAAAATTGGTTCTAAACCTCAATGTCTAGGTAATTTACTAACAGAAATCTGGGGGCTAGACCAAGATCAAAAACAAAGTGAAAGTGTCCATGTGAGATATAATGCTCAATCATTTTCTGCAAATGAGTCAGGGCGAGATAATTATCACTAGGCCTCTAGACTAGGGTCAACATGTTTCGCGTCTAGTGGTCCGAGGGGATCCAATGACGCTTCATCAGGACCAAAAAGAAAAAGAGCCTTCTTCTGAGAAAAATTGAAAAAACAACTCTGTAGGTTTCTATGAAAGGACAAAGTAAGGTTAGGTTTAATCTTCAAGTAACTTACATTGAAGCCTATTGTCTGTCCGGTCAATTAAACATATGGTCACCCTGTAAAAAAAATATTAGATAAGAAAAAAGGGTGTGTTATAAATTCAAATATAACCCGTGTTTAAAAAAAAGTGCACACATGAATGTGGAGACCATCATGCACACTCAAAAGAATTATATTTAAGGCTTACCATCCCAAATTAAGGACAAGGCTCCCTGGGAAGAGGAGGCCTAAGACTGGATCGGCACCCGCAGGCAGTCTGAAAGAAGACTGGGACAAGCTGTCCACACTGAAACGTGAACTGATTAAGACCATTATGCACGGGACTATAATGACCGAGTATCTACGAGCCAATATAGCCCCCAACGGCTTATTTGTATCTAATATGCCAAGAATTTTTCACCAAGATCTCGCTTTTAGAAAAGATTGGGCCCAGATAGCCTGGAAATGCACAAGGGACTGGCTAATTCTAATTATCAATACGTCCAGGCGTCTGGCCGATTCCATTACCATACAAATCAACCTTTTAGAGAGCACTTTGAAAACCACTGTCACCTTGGCAGCCTTCAAAAGCCGCCTGGCTGAGATTAACAACGAACTAAATGAAACTAAGGAGTTTTTAACTCACCAATAGATCTCCAAACTGCAAAAAGATATCAACATTGGGAGATATCAACAAGTTCAGTAAAGAAAAGGTCTATCCTTATATCCAAGAAGATTTTGAAGGGGACATCCAGTCACGCTCATCTGATGACTCACAGACCTCTTCTAAGAAACAACACAATAACAGCTATAGCTCCTCCGCTGATGGATGGAGCACAGATGAGAATCGCCCTCAACCTTACTACCACTACCCTCCCTTCCCAGCCAACCATCCCATGCCCTCCAATGCTATACATACCTTTTTTAGGCCGCGGACAGGGCAGAGGAAGAGGCAGAAGGAGAGGCAGAGGCAAACACATGCAATGGACCAGAGAAGAGCCACAGATGGTAACCAGGAGCCAAGGAAAAAACCCACCTGAGAGAGTCTAGCGGTGAATCTATCTTCAAGACAACTTTCTGATGAGGAGACTCGCATGCTGAACCGGGGATTGGGCTTTGTCCCGACCCCTACAGAAGACTTCTTCAGACTCAACTGTGAATTGCCTCAATTCTTTTGCAAAGTTCGCCTACATGTCTTTTTCCAGAACAGACCCATGGAACTACCCATTGAAGATTCTGGTCTGCGTAAACCTTCTACCTTTGTCCCCCCCCCCACAACAATGCCTTGTGAGGTCCTCACATTTGAGAAGGCGGTGTTATCGGACATTTCCAATCTACATCCAAAACAGCCATTTATCAATTTATCTACCCCTGAAAAGAAAGCTTTAGGGACATTGGCCCATGAAGAAAGCATTGTAATCAAGCAAGCCAACAAGGGTGGGGCTATAGTCATAATGAATACAGAGGACTATAGACGAGAATGTCTACGCCTTCTGAGTGATGCCTCATACTATGTTCCCATCTCTATGGACCCCACTCCGAGACTGCAAACACAGATCAGGACCATGATAGAGGAGGCGCTGAATCACTCCTGGATCTTCCCTAAAGAGGCTGCGTTCCTGGATACCTCCAACCCCCGGGTCCCATATTTTTACTGCTTACCGAAAATCCATAAAGGGACACATCCACCCCCAGGACGTCCGATAGTTTCTGGCTTGGGGTCTTTATTGGAACCATTATCCATCTTCTGTGATCACTTCTTTCAGCCACTTGTCAAAGGATCATCCACCTATTTACAGGACACCAAAGATGTCCTGAACTTGATTGAGAACATCAACAACACAGAGGAGGTACAATGTTTGATTACCCTTGATGTTGAAGCTCTGTACATGAATATTCCACAAGAAGCAACATTGCAAGTAGTTAAACAGCTCTACAAGAAGCCCCTGGGAATTTATCTTCCCCGGTTACTTTCATTATGCAATGCGCAAGATTAGCTATTACAGAATTTTTTTTCCAATTCGAGGAACAGCTCTTTCATCAAGTCCGTGGTACTTCAATGGGCAGTACCTTTGACCCTAGTCTTGCTTGCCTCTACATAAACAGTTTTGAGAAACAATTTATTCTTACTACCTCCAACCCTTTTTTCAATTCCATTATACTCTGGTGTCGGTACATTGACGACATTCTGATTGTGTGGCAGGGCCTCTTATCTGAAGTACCCACATTCACGGAATGGATAAATTCACTCAACCCCTTTTTGAAGTTCACCTCGACGGTTTCGTCTACCCAGGTAGCCTTTCTAGATCTCCTGATTAATATCAATCAGGGTAAACTTTCTACAAGCACCTATCATAAACCGACGGATCGCAATAGTTTGCTTTTATTTGATAGTCATCACCCCAAATCCCTATGGGAGAATCTTCCTTTTGGACAATTTCTACGACTGAGACGTAATGCAAGTTCATCCAATGTTTATGAGACGCAAGCTGGAGACTTGGCGTTGAAGCTACATGCACGCCAATACCCACCCCGTATCATTAGTCAAGCCCGGAAAAGGGCCAGAAACAACAATCAGGAGGCTCTCCTACAGACTAACAATAAGCACAACAAAAGCACATGACTTTTGTTTCTACCTTCACCCCTTTATCCAATCAGATTAAAAAAATAATCAACTCTAGATGGTCGATCCTAAACAGCGGGGGAGAGTTGATACCAAAACCACTATTTGCCTTCAAAAGAACCAACAATATCAAATATATGGTGGTACTTACCCGTCCCCGCATTAATAAAAGGGACACCTTTCAAACGACCCTTTGGAATCTTCCGCCTGTGAAGGGCCACTACACATGTGGACAATGTAGTGTTTGTTCTTTTATCAGACATGTCAAATCTCTAGACTTACCCCCCTTTGGACAGTGGCATCTCTCCAAATATACTAATTGCAACACCAAAAACTGCATCTACATGATCACTTGTCCCTGCAATTTACGGTATATTGGCATGACAACCAGACCGGTGAAGACGAGGATGAGCGAACATAGGAGCAATATTAAATGTGGGCGTGTGACAACTAAATTATGTGCTCATTACTTATCGGCACCACACACTCCAGATGATCTCGTATGGACAGTCTTGGATGCCCCTAAGCTGGGAACCAATAGTGCGCTTTCTTTGTTCAGACTAGAACAACACTGGGTATTCAGACTTAAGACTCATGTCATTGGGCTGAATGACGATATACCTTGGGTGTCCCTTTCTCAATGACTCACCTCTCTGGTGAATCCCATTAGCTCCACATGGGACCACATCCTCTAGCCACTAGTCACCAGTGTTGCAATATGTAACTCTCTTTCACTGATGTTACCATGTTGGTTTAGTACCAATTCTCACACTGATTGAGTATTAGATCACCCGGGTTTCTTACCTTAGAACCGTTTTGGTCAATTAACTTGTTGACATACACCTCTTAAATTGATTTGCATGTCCCTTCTCTTCCCCCCTGTAATCACTTGGGTTTGAGATTATTTACATTGTGGGACAAGATTAGACTATATGATGATTTCACCTTTCTCAATATCCAATCTGTTATCAGATTCCTTATCTATTTTACCTATTAATTAAAGCATTTTCTGCACTCCAATATGTCACCCGACAGGACCAGTGTAGTTATGGTCCTTTGTCTATCTTCATGTCACAATCCCAGGAAGTCGGCTTGAGTTGAGCAGTCTTCTGTTTTGGATTTCATGCCGTATGCCACCCGGAAGTATGAGGTTCCTGCGTCTGCCTGGGTTTAAATAATGACCAGGTACCCGGACAGACGTCAATGTGGGAAGGACGGCCGGGGTAGGTGCTAATCGCACTGACGGCTGCATATACAATTACGTTTTGACTCTCTCCTCTTATTTGCCGGATCCCGGAACTAACGTGGACCGGCTGTCTCCTTCCATTGTCAGAGGACTTTCAAAGACACCCGACTTAGGTTAATTTTACCGCCCCAATGCCTTGACAATTTGGTCTCTGCTTCGTTTGGGGCTTGTCTAACTGAATCCTCTTACTAAACATGCCTTGCTTGGGAATACTTCCCGGCTAATGACTTTTATCTTTGTGATGTGTTATACACCGGGTGTTGACATATATATAAAAAGAATTTCGTCAATTCCAGGGAGTTTTTTTTTTTTCTTTCTATATATACATCTTAAATACTGGTTACTGATTGCCCATACTCCGTATGTGATACAGCATTTTCTACTCTGCATTGACATTTTTGATAGCATACAGGTTGCTATGTTTATTTCATTATATATTACGTCTGTTTTTAGCAGCCCCAGTCTTAGGCCTCCTCTTCCCAGGGAGCCTTGTCCTTAATTTGGGATGGTAAGCCCTAAATATAATTCTTTTGAGTGTGCGTGATGGTTTCCACATTCATATGTGCACTTTTTTTAAAACACGGGTTATGTTTGAATTTATAACACACCCTTTTTTCTTATCTAATAATTTTTTTACAGGTTGACCGTATGTTTAATTGACTGGAGGGACAATAGGCTTCAATGTAAGCTACTTGAAGATTAAACCTAACCTTACTTTGTCCTTTCATAGAAACCTACAGGATTGTTTTTTCATTTTTTCTCAGGAGAAGGCTCTTTTTCTTTTTGGTCCTGATGAAGCGTCATTGGATCCCCTCGTACCACTAGACGCCAAACATGTTGACCCTAGTCTAGAGGCCTAGTGATAATTCTCTCGCCCTGACTCATTTGCAGAAAGTGGTTGAGCATTATATCTCACATGGACACTTTCACATTGTTTTTTAATCTTGGTCTAGACCCCAGATTTCTGTTAGTAAATTACCTAGACATTGAGGTTTAGAACAAATTTTAATCTTCTCTCTCCTGCTTTTTGACGCAAGTCTGCTTAGACACCCTTTCCTTGGCGACCTGCACAAAAGATCTCCGGCAAAGAGCCCCCGTACTGGGGAGCCCGTCAGACATTGCAGCGCCGGTCTGACGAGGAGCATCTCCCAATGATGAAGCATGACACCCTATTGCTCCTAAACCTTCGGGTTTCCTGTAACTAAAAACCCCCCTCTCTTTCCTGGAACAGTGCACTCTACTTGTTGTTGATCTTATTACAAACACTTTGGCAAAATCGTTTTGAACTTGCATTATTCAGCCGAATTACGGGGTAAAATATTTTATGTGTGCATCTGGTTGTGTGTATGGTGTGTGTGGGGGGTGTGTGTTGTGCGTGTCTGCGTCACTCTTTTATCTCCCCACCTCCCTTATGTGTTAGGCTGTATTCACCGTCATTGTTTTCTCCGGCATTGGTGTTCATGGTGGAGCAGAACGTAGAATATCATTGGAAAAACATGCAGTTCTAGTTCCATGGCGGTGTGGTTCTTCCCTGTGTCTCCAATGGTGAGTCCTTTCACTTCTGAGCTCATTTTCCGCCAGGCTTTTGATGTTGTTGGTACTGGAAAAGGTGTCGGTTTCCTGTGTCTTAATATGGTGGGCGGACCATTGACTTCTGCCTGGTTGTTGGCGGCTACTGCTGTAGTGGTTGTTGTTTCCATCCTGGCGGTCGGCGTGGTACATTGGCTGTCTTTCGGAGATCTTTCTGCCATGGTCATAATTTGAAGATGGTTGCCGCCAGCCTATTGGCGGTATTACCACCACTTTATCACCAAGTGCCAGGGTCATAATGAGGGGCATAATGTGCACACTCCTTCATTACAGTATTTACAACTTTTACTACAGTTTCCTAGGATTTTAAGAAAAAGTGACCACTCCAGTCCCAGCTTTCCACAGTATGGCAGCAATATGAAGTAGGAAGTGAGGATAGAATGGAATCTTCAAAAACACCTCACCACAGGATAACTACTCTACTTTGTAGGGAATATCAGGGACTGGCCTTTCCAGTCAGATCTCTTCCCAAAACAACAAGGATGTGCAATAGAGTGTGGGGAAATACTGGCCTAAATACTAGGAACTCTCTTGGATGACAGTTGTGTGTACTAGGAAGTAGGGAGAAACTGGCCTCTTCTCTGAGAACAACTCTTTCAGATTACAGGTGCGCATAGTAGGGAGTGTGAAGGTTGGACTCTCTGATGAGACCTCTGTCTGGGATGATGGGTGCATGTAGCAGGGTATGGGTAGGGACTGGCCCCCATCCCTAGATCTCTCTCTTGGATGATGGGTATGCATAGGAGGGTATTGAGAAGGACTGGCCTCTCTGCTGAGACATATCTGTTGAATGACAGATCTACAACAGGGCAATGTGGAAGAAATGAGCTGTATACTGAGGCACTACCCTTGGACCTGATGTCAAGCATACAGACTGCGCTATAAAGAGACTGCCGGATCATCTCAGACACCTCTCCAGAGTAACACATGCAGAATAGGTTGTGGGTAGGGACTTCTCTCTCTGCTCTTACCTCTCTTCATGTTAATGCATGTCATTAGTAGAGTATGAAATGGAGTATCCTCTCTGTTGATAACTTTGTCTTGTACAGCCATTGTACATATTTGAATGTTAGGACACACTCACCTCTCTCTCAGACATCTCCTTATGGAGACATGCATGTATAGTAAGGTGAACACAGAAATAGACCTCTGCATTGAAACTTCTCTCCAGAGTGACAAGCATAAATACAAAGTTGGCCCTCTCCACCAGCTGACAGCAGTGCCTAGTATGCTATTAAACTGCATTTGCTTCCGTACCAAAACCTGTCTATTGCATAAATATCTATATACTACCGGGGGAAGAAGCACTAATCTCTCTATATATGGTGAATCATTTATATAAGTGCAGCAGCACAGTTACAGTCCTTGAAGATGTAACTGCCACTTTAAGTCAACTTTGTGAGACTATAATAAAACTGAAATCTTTAAAAGCTATTATGGAAAGCAATCAGTAGCAATTTTAAACACTCCAAACAACAACTACATTAACAAACTACAACAACAACTGTAAAAAAATCAGTTTTTACATATTTTGTTCCCTCTCATTACTAGGCAGTAACACCTCTCCTCCTTTAGCCTTATTTGCTGGCTGGATTTTGATGCACATAGATCTTCTTTTCCTTTGTTTCAGACACCTTAGCCTGCCAAACCATATCTTCTTTAATAGTCTTTTTTCTGACAGGCTAGGTGGCAAATGAGTGTTCAAATAGAATACAATTTTCAAAAAGCAGTTCAACTGGGAAATTAGAAACAATCAGTGTGTTACATCCATTACAGGAATATGGAAGTATTGCAGATGAAGTCATTCTGAAGGGATAGCTAAGACAAACTAAGCTCGTGCAGCCAAACTACACAGTTCTTCAGCTGCCTGCACATTTTTTCAAGTGGCAGATACAACCTCTACCCAGGTACTTACTGCTCAATCAGATAGCAACCAACCTGGATAAATAAAGCACATTTTTGCTTTTTAAGTAAGCAGATCTTACCGTCAATAAAAGCAAGCAGAGATAAAGAGACACGTTTCTCCAAGGGTACAAATGTTGCTGTAAGCAGTAAGAACAACATGAGTTGTGCAAGTAAATCTTTTTCCTGACTTTACACACAATTATTGTTCTGACTGCCTTTTAAAGTAAACAATTTTGTTTTTCTCCTCTATATAATGTGTGACATGTTATTTCTGTTTTCAGAGCACACTTACTGACACTCCTCCATGAAGTTCAGAACGTTTTTCTAATTATCTGAACTTGGAGCAGTTTTTTATTTGCAACTGAAGACACTAGTCTGTCTCTTTCAAATTCATTCACTTCTGTTGCGCACAAGTTCAACAGGCTTCCTTCTCAAAATCACCAAGAACAATGTAAACTTTCTGTGGCTCAGCTTCCAACCACATCAGAGCATTTCCTCAACCATGAACTAAAAATGGTAACTATTGGATGAGCCTTGGCCTTTTTTTCTACTTTCTCAAAAGTATTGAATGGAATTGCACCAACTCACAAAAAGAACTGTCTTCAGCCATGGTCTAGTTTCCTATCAAATTGGGTGTAATTCCATTTACCAAATTTTGCTGTAACTGTAGCTTTTTCAGTTTGCTGTAGCTGTGTCTAAAGAAGTGTATAAAAAATGCATGGAGATTTTATGTTTCGTGATCCCCCTTTTTCCTCCCACTTGATGGATCACCCAGAAACTTTCCTGGAAGGAGTCTGAAGTGGATGAACATTTTGTGGAAGTTTGTTTCCTAAGGTAACTATAACTCACGCCCTTGCCATGCACTGCTAATTACCCCACATATTACATCAGTCATGGCATCTTTTATGATGTCACTGATAATATCACTGCAACATTTGCAATAAAATTATTGATGAAAAACTGTGCATGGCAGGTGTGCAAGTTATAGTTAGGGTATGAGTTATATTTTCTTGAGATAAGGATAACTATATATATATATATATATATATATATATATATATATGTTTGACAGACACAAAAAGGATGCCGCCGCTCCTTCACTCACTACTGCAGCCCAAGCATGGGCCCAGCAACCCACATTACGCCAGCACACAGCATCAATGAATCAAATACGCTTGGACACAGTAAAGGTTGCTTTCAAGTGCTTTACTGGAGGCTTCTCCCCAATGTGTTTCGGCCCAGCCGTGCCTTGATCACGGGTCAAGTAACAGTACACCCACCCCACCATAAATAGCTAAAGTTTTAGAAGCACTCTGCGTATGGGAGCAATTCTGACTGCTGCAGCAGGCGGGGAATTGGCCGACACCATATCAATTAATCAATCAATCAATCAAACAAATTTCTTAAGTGCACTTCTCACCCGGTAGGGTCTCAAGGCGCTGGGGGGGTTACTGCTCAAAAAGCCATGTTTTGAGGTGCTTTCTGAAGGTTATGAGGTCCTGGGTCTTGTGTAGGTTGGTGGGGAGGTAGTTCCAGGTTTTGGCGGTGAGGTGAGAGAAGTATCTGCCTCTGGAGGTGGTGCGTTGGATGGGGGGACTGTAGCGAGGGTGAGGTCGGCAGAGCGGAGCTGTCGAGTAGGTTTGTGGAAGTTGATTCGCTCGTTGGTGTAGGCTGGTCCGGTGTCGTGGAGGGCCTTGTGAGCATGGACAAGGATTTTGAAAGTGATACTTTTGTTGATGGGCAGCCAGTATAGGGATCTGAGGTGGGCAGAGATGTGTTTGTGGGGAGGGATGTTGAGGATGAGATGTGCGGCTGCGTTCTGGATTCGCTGGAGTTTTCTCTGAAGCTTGGCTGTGGTCCCTGCATAGAGGGCATTGCTGTAGTCCAGTCTGCTGCTTATGAGGGTGTGGGTGACCGTTCTTCTTGTTTCTAAAGGAATCCATTTGAAAGTCTTGCATAGCATGCAAAGGGTGTTGAAGTAGGAGGATTATATGGCATTGATTTGCTGAGTCATGAAGAGAGATGAGTCCAGTATGATGCCGAGATTGCGTGCGTGGGTGGTGGATGTTTGGGGTGGTCCAAGGGTGGTGGGCCACCAAGAGTTGTTCCATCCTGTCTTGTTGGGACCGAAGATGATGATCTCAGTTTTTCCTGAGTTCATTTTGAGGTGGCTTGCTGTCATCCAGTTAGCGATGGTGAGGAGTCCGGCGTGCAGGTTATTCTTGGTGGTAGATGGGTTCTTCGTCAGGGAGATTATGAGCTGGGTGTTGTCAGCATATGAAATGATGGTGAGGCCGTGGGGGCAGATGATGTTAGTGAGAGGACCCATGTAGATATTGAAAAGGGTGGGGCTGAGGGAGGATCCTTGGGGGACCCCACAGATGGTCTTGGTGGTTGTATACCGGAAAGAAGGGAGGCAAACTCTTTGGGTTCTTACGGAGAGGAAGGAGGTGAGCCAGTCCAGGGCTTTGTGGCGAATTCCAGCGTTGAAGAGGCATGTGCGGAGGGTTTGGTGGCATACGGTGTCAAAAGCTGCGGAGAGGTCTAGGAGGATGAGGGCGACGGTTTTGCCCTTGTCCACTCTGGTCCTGATGTCGTCTGTACAGGCGATGAGGGCGTTCTTGGTGCTGTGTTTTTTGCGGAATCCAGTCTGGGAGACGTTGAGTATGTTGTTGTCTTCTAGGACGCAAGATAGTTGTATGTTTACTATCTTCTCTATGACCTTTGCGGGGAAGGGGTGTAGAGAGATGGGTCGGTAGTTTGTGATGTCTTCAGGGTCTGCTTTGTTTTTTTTTAGAAGAGCGTTGACTATAGGGGCCTTGTGGCTCACCCTGCAGTTCCCATCAAGGAAAAGTGGGTGTCCATTGTGGGGCCAGGGCACTCTCATGGATGTGACCAGGTCCCCCCGGAATGGGGTCCCCAGGGCAAAAATCAACCTAGGGAAGAGGGCCACATGGCTGCCTCCCTTTTTTAATTGAAAAAATGGCCCTGGCGAGTATTTGTAATTTATTGTCCTGGCAAAATGGTGGTCCCTGGGGCTTGAGGTTGCCGCACGGCCCCCTAAGTATATTTAATTAATTGTTCTGTGGAGGTGGTGGTCCCTGGGGCCCCCCCAAAAATTTATTTTGTAGGTATCCTCAGGGAGGTGGTGCCGGTCATGGGGTTGGGTGATTATGGGGGGCCATGTTTGGTGCAGTGTTTAGTGGTTATAGGGGTTTAGCAGCAGGGCCTGCAGCCAAAGTCTGCCACGCATGGCTGAAGGCCATGCAAGGTGGTGGTTGGATTAAAGTATAGTAATTCAAATAATTGTTCGGTAAAATACCATTAAAATTCACCTAAAAAACAAAGGTTACAGGGATGTTATAGTTAGGATCACATTTTAAATGTACAAAACTATGGAAATGCAGCTGTTATGGTTTTATAGTTGTAGTAATATTTGCAGTAAAAGGTTTGAGGAAAAAACTGTACATTGTGGGGACATGAGTTATAGCTACCATAACTCATGAGTTATAGTTACTTGAAATAACTCTAACTATAACAGCTGAATTTCTATAGTTCTGTACGTTTAAAATGTGAGCTTAACTATAATGCCCCTGTAACCTTTGTTTTTTTTAGGTGAATATATATATGTACATATATATATATATATATATACACACACATATAAATATATAGATATATATATAGATATATATGCACATATATAAATATCTCTACACACAGAAAATTATTTAGAACGACATTGTTTGTAGCTTTTGGTGAATGCAATGTGATCCACCCTTTTATTCTTGTGATTGTTAAGATATGTTTTTCAATTCAATATACAGTACAGTCTGGAAGTAGCAAGCAACCTGTGTGCCGTTTTAGTCATATGCTCAACCCTGCAAATACTTTTTTGAATTTTTTAACTATCACCAAATGATGTGGTACTGTAATGATCATGACAGTTGCCTCTTTACAAATTACTAATATTTCCTTTCAAAACTAAATTGGTGGAGAAAAAATTGAGCTATCTTTTGACACTTAGGTAGATGCATCTTGGCTTAAGTATCTATCTAATATTCAAATGCAGTTCTGTACACTCTTTTACAAGTTAATAAACAGCAACTCTTTTCTTGTAAATCAACATTTAACCGCAAATGCTCATAAAAACACTGGAGTACACTGAGGAATTTATATTCAACTCTTTATGCCTCAACAGTGCAGCCAGTGGAACATCTCAACTTACTTCAAGAACAGTAAGGGCCATAGAGGGGTATGGTGTTATTTTGCCTAGTGAGGACCCACGTCATCAATATACAAAGGGGCATATTTAAGAAAAATTGCGGTGCACACAGTGCAAAGTCACTTTTCTAGAGCCCCTTAGTGTCCCCCTAACGCCACCATGTGTGCGCCGTATTTAAAATACGACACACCATGGCAGTAGTTAGGGGAATAGCATCAGAAAATTTGACACTAGTGCAGCACTTTGCAGGATTAGCCCAAAAAACTCTGACGCTAATCCTGCAAAGCACCCAGAGGCCCATTGTAACCAATGGAAGCCTCCTTTTAAAGCCTGCTCTGAGCAGGTGTTAAAAGTGCTGAACAAAATGGCCAAGGATATCTCTTAGATTGCCTTGTTCCATTTTTTGACCCCCCCTAAAGGTGAACATCCCCTTTGCTTACATTATGCCTGGCACAGGCATAATGTGGCACAAAGGGTTACAAAGTGGTGCAATGCATGCATTGCACTACTTTGTAAATATGGTACAGCGTTTTTGGCCTTCTTACGCCACATTAGCGTAAAGAAATTACATTAATTTGGCATTGGAATGATGCTAGGGGCTCATAGATATGCCCCAAAGGGGCATATTTACAAGCCCTGTGCACCACTGGTCCAACATTTATTGTGATACACCAGTGGCGCATAGTGCAGGCCTATATCTACAAGGACACGTAAAGCCACTTTGTGTGGCTCTTCATGTCCCTGTATGGTGTTAGGCAGCATAGTGCAAGTCGCTGCTTTGCCTTAGGCTGCAGAAGGGAGGCATGCTATGGGCTTTGCGGTGGGTGTTCACATGCAACACCCATGGGTTTTGAAGCATTCACAGATTTAGAAGAATCTGTAAACCTGGGAATGCATCAAAACTGTATTTCTCCCCTGGCCAGGCACGAGGGGACATAATTGTATTTCTCCTCCTTGTTTCCTCTTTCTATGTGTACTGCACACACAGAAGGAGGAAATGCCTCTCCGGATTGTTTTATGCAGGAAGATGCCCCTTCCTGCTCAAAAACAGCCCTGCTGACAATGTAGACTCCCTTGCCCCATGGTGCAAAAGTGCCTGCATTGGGCTATAGGCAACAATTTGTGCACCAGCACACAAGAAAAGGGCTGAAATGAACCGTCTCTTGTAAATACAGTGCATTTCTGCCCTTTCCATGTGGTGTAGAACAACGCAGCAAGGTCACTTGCTGCCCTGCCCTGTGCCACAGGACTTGTAAATATGCCCCAAAGTCTTCAAGAAGAATTCATTCACAGCACTCAACAGCTTCCTAGAAAAGGTGAGCTTAGCTTCTTTTCTGAAAATGTTCAGTGGTTACAAAATGTAGGTGATGTGTTGAAAGTTCCTTAGAAACTAGTCTTAATCTTGAAGTGTTTTACACCAAAATTACACAATCAAGCTTGATGGTGCAGTCTCTTTTAGTAGCTCACCAATGATGCCTGATAGCTCAGAGAAAACCATTAGAGATGTCTGAGTGTCCAATCATACGGAATGAGCAAAACAGTTTTTCTTTTCATTATTATTATTTTTTTATTTTGAGCCTTTTCTTTACTGGAATCAAGTGATGGATAGACCAAAGGCAGTTAATTGAGGGCCGATCAATTTCAAGTCTAGGATGAGGAAGGTTGCAGTTTGGAGTTGTTGGACATTACCTGGCGTCTTTCCTGGGTGGTCAGAAGGTATTAATTTCCCATAGCAAATGGCTGGCAATTTTCTAGCAATTTATCCAGCAAAAGCAAAATTTAAAGGGCAATGCCTGTTCACACAAAGGACACCTTCCATCGTAAACTTCTCTTCTCTTCGAATATACTATTACCACAGAGGCCAGAGAATTGGCTGTGAATCCAAACTCCCCAAAATAGACAATTTAATGCTTTTCATCTCTTTTCCTGCAGCACACCAAATCTATTATGAAATATCATGAGCCCATTATATGCGCATCATATAGAATGCATGGGAATTCCATTACTGGGGAAAGTGTGATTAGTTCCAGTACAACTAGCTGTGGAAGGAATACACAGAGGAAAAGCCGGCTATGTTCTTGTTGGCATCTCTTGTTTGAACCATCAGCAGGAGTTGGGTGTCAATGATGACACCACAATAATGGGTATGTGGATAAGTGGATCAATCACAAAGTGGTGCACTCGATTCCCCATATCACTGAAGCAGCCCTTCAGTGTTTGAGGCATTTACTTACCATTAGCTCCAATGCTCCCAATGAGGAGTTCTGTTAACCAGAATAAAGGTGAACCTCTGTGTGACCTTTTTTCAGACTTCACTGGTGTACAAGACCTGCTTGGAAATGTTGCACAGTAAACAGTGTAGGATTGTCCTTGATCTAGAAAATAGAGCTGTTAGGCCGTAATATTCCTTAGTAAAGTCTCCATTCCCTGCTGTGTACATAAACCACAAGTTATTAAGTGACATGTCTGTAGGTAAACAAAGGGACTGATTTAGAACTCAGGTGATGGCTATCCTGTCCACAGGAAATCTAAATCCTTTTCTAGCCTTTGGGTTTCAGATTTTGGTGGACACGATATTCATCACCATTGTGAGGGGCAACCTGTCTGCCAAGTTCTAAATCAGGTCCAAAGGGTCGGCTGGTAACCACTGTTTCAATAAGCTTGATGGGTAGAGGAGACATGAAGGGCCAGATTCTGGTATGTGACAGGAACGCAGCGCAGCAACCAAAGTTGCTGTACTTATTATGAACAGAAGGGGAGCAGGAGAGTGCCATATTCACAAAGAAATAGCACTCTCCTCCCCACTCCCTAGCTCCGGTGCTGAATTCAGCTGCTGTGCGTCACATACACACCTTAGTGGCATAGTGCTATGGTGTGTGCGTGAGGCTATCATAGGTTTTGTACAGGAAGAGTATCCTTCCTATCTAAAATACTATGCCTAGACAAGCGGTAATGCTTTTTCCTCACATATGGACACCAATAAGACAGTCACAATGATTATTTGTAGTTGACCATTTCAAACATAAATGTTGTAATGAGCAAGAGGTAAAATGTAAAAGCTAAGAGTACCAGTTAAAAGGAAATTATGGCGATATGTTCTGTTATAATTATAATGGACATTATTTCATTCACAGAGCAAGCATCCCAAAGACTATTTTTAAATATGCACAGCGGGAACTGTGCCCGACTCCATCAGTAGGCAGTTCTAAAATGTATACTGAAACATTTGCATATTTTTCTGGGCATAATGTTAAAAATGCTGAGTCATATTATTTTAAACTGCCAGAAATGGAAAATCAACATGCTTTATTGACAGATACAAAATTAATTTACTCTGATTCCTTTGTTTCCCAATTGGCTATAGAAAGCTATGAGTAATGGTTGAAGTCAATTGACTTGAAAAGTGTGTGGAGAACAAAAAATTGGCAAATAAGTGGAGCTGAAGCTTTATTTAGAGTGTGCATGATTCCTATTCAGATGATATTTAGAAATGAAAAAGTATAACAAACAAGCTGCCTAGGGGTTGCAAACATTAAGGAATTGAATGAGCACAGTATTCCCACCCCTGCTAAATTTTGCAAATGGCAGAAGTATACAAATGCGTCTGAAGATCAGCTCAATGAATGGGGATAGAATGGTAGATCTACACATCAATTTTACATCCTGGTGGATGGCTATTGTGGCCTGTGGACACCAGTGGATGTCATACAGGTTTTGTTAACTCCTCTGGGGGTTTTAGAATTAATAGACTGGGCCCTCTCTATGTGTCCTCAGAACACTTGGGTATAGTAACAACACATAGTGTAGGGAAACTATGCCAGCAATGGTTGAAGGGTTCCTCGATGGATGCTGTCAAAGAACATCTATGTCCCCTGTCCAATAACACAACTTTATAGGATTTCCTGTTAGGCCCCAGGAGACAATGCAGAAAACACTTCTTATGTGCTGCATATAATGAAATATGGAAGCTTTCTCAACGAGAAGCAACCGCCCGGTTAAGACAAATAGATCAGGAAAATTTACAGAAAGCATCAGCTGTTGCAGATAATGGGATTAACACCTTGTCCAACTGAAGACACACCTTAAATAACATTCTATCCCCTGCAATATATATATATATATATATATATTTATATATATATATATATATATATATATTAGAGAGTGATGTATCATTTTTGCAACATGGACAAAGTCAGTTAAGATCCATTATGCAGTTAGGTTGGACACTAGAAACATTGAAGCAGGTCGCCTTCCCTGGCAACACGTGAGTGCAAGGGAGATTTTTTCAACATTTAATTTAATGCAACAACAACAAATAATGGCTAAGAAAAAAACAACATATGTCATGTTGAATATTGAAAAGTTAGAAACATTTGCTTTTACTGTGGCTAAAATACCATCTGCTGAATGGCTAATACATGGCGTTATAAATCTACCCATTTCAACACTTCAATTTACATCCTGTTTGAAATAAATTCCAGTGAGCAGATATGAAAGGCCGGGAGATAGTTATATACACGAGGTGTGGGAGCTTCCTTTCCTGTACAAATGTTTCAATGGCATGAAGGAGGTCTTTCTTAGTGGTAGTGAATGCAAGACCTCTGTGAGTCATTCCATGGTATGTAAACACCTGTCCTTGCACGTGTCATGTAATGCCTCTGTGTAAATTTGGCTTGTTATCTGAAGGGAGTCCCAGTCCCCTTGATTAGACCTGCATTCCAGGTAGGTGCTCTCAATTGGCAGCTATGTGCACCTTAACAGTGAGAGCAGTTGTGGAATGTAAACCGGAAGAGCTTATGTCGTTTTGGTCTCCCAAACTGTTACGTGTTGCGGGAATGTCCTTTTTACCCCTACGCAGCTTCAAGGAGTAGTATACGTTTGGCCCCATATTGCTACTTCTAATGTGAATTTTGACAAGTTGAGCAGACTAAAGGCTTTATTGTTTCAAAAACTTGTGGTGCTTGCATCTGCACGTGAGAGCTATGCGCTTCAGGTTGTGAGGTCATTAGCGGAGATTCAGTCCCTTCTAACTACAAACTTTCCAAGAAACTTTGGTGAACTTGTGGGATGTATAATTAATGCATCCAGTACTACTGGAATAGCCCACTTTTTTAAGGCTGTTGGATCTGGTTTTGTTCACATCTTCTCCTCTATATTCGGTTTAATACCATCAGCCATACATTCAATATTTTCTAGTGTTTTTCGGGGGATTTCCGATTACTTTGGCTATAATAGGTGGTATTTTGCTGTTGCTACTTTTTCTGTACAATGGCTGTCCCCTCTCAGCAAGGAGTACTGAAAGTGCTACCGCTAGAACAACTGTGTCGTAAACGCATGATGCAGTATTTCGGAGCATCGCTCCTGGAACAACTGGAGTCAGACTGGTCTTTGTCATTCCGACCGGTTTTGGATTGTGTGCAGCCAGTGTTTCAACGCCCTAGGTGCTTCTTTGAATGTGCACTGAAACTTTGTCTTTCTATGCCGTGCTTACTTTAATTGAATGCTCATCTGTTGATGTTTCAATGAGGGATGCTTATCAGACATGCACGTTGAGGGGGTGCTTGCTTCGGGAAGCTATTTATGAGTTGCCTTTTGTGGATTCTGCAACTCTTAAGTCTGTGGAGGGCATGACACGGAATGCTGCTGCCTCAGCTGGAGCTCAGGCTTTGGAACACAAATGCCCTGTGGCTTTCCTTGGATATGATCTGGATGTTTTACCACCTGCCAATGTAGAACGTCTCCTGGCTTCAATTGCCCTGGATGTAATTGGTGATTTCCAAAGTTACACTGACTAATGAATTCAGGTTTTTTCATCACATGTTCAAATTATCCTTTTCCTGCCCCGGTGCCTCTTAACTTGTCACCATTGACATATATACGTTTTTTTTTATATTAGCATGAGAGTTTATTAGATTACTTTTACCTTGAGCTTTTAAACCACCTTTGACCAGCAAGGGGAGGATGATGCATAGCTATTTAAGCAATGTTTTAGACACTGCTGCAGTGCTTTTTAATCCAGTTTAATTTTTATTCAGCATTGCTTTATTTTTTTAGCAATAGCCACATTTGCCGTTCTGCTTTATTTTCTTTATCGAATTGTACTTTCGCCTAGGAAAGCATCACGTTCCTAGTAGGACATTTATTTCACTTTGTGCTTTCTCCAAGGCTACAGTCAGATAGGGTAGCCTAGAAATGTGGTATGCAGTGTCTCCAACATTCACAGAAAAACGCACACTCATATGCAGGGATTATTTCTTAGAATGTCAGTTGTTTTATTATGAAAACACCCCTTTGTCCTAGACACGCTAGAGGGAGATTCCAGCTAGATGATCACGACTGTATGCTGATTGCTCCACTGCAGCTACTTGCTTAGATGGCCGGACCCCTGATCCACATGGGTTCAGTGTCTTTCTAGACTACAGGCATCTTCCTCCAGGTATGAGGGATGATGTTCCCGCAGAGGGGAAACCCAAAGGGCAGATTAGCCTTATTACGCTGTGCTGAAACATAGTTTAGGTAGCAGAAATATATCTAAATCACTCCTAGTGACAGTATGATAGGACTGTTCTTGTGTTTTACTCTGTTAGTCACATGCTTGCTTTTATTGTGTTTTATCATCCTAGTTAATGCAATACATGCCTTTTTATATAAGATGCTGCTTATTGAACTATATTCTGCCTCTTTTCATGCTATGAAAAATCCAAAAGTCTAAGAAACAAGGGCATCAAGTCTGAAAAGCTTTGCAGACATCCAACAAACGGGTGCAAAGATATTAAGGGAAAAAATCCCCCCCAAATCCCTATATATATATATATATATATATATATATCATTTTTTTCACTTAAAAAAACAAAGGTTACAGGGACGTTAGCTCATATTTTAAACGTACAAAATCTTAGAAATTTACCAGTTACAGTTAGAGTTACCTAAAGTAATTATAACTTGGGCCTTAAAGTAACTGTAACTTGCTCCCCCAGCATGCACAGTTTTTTTGTAAAAAAATGTACAGCATATATTACATTGATATTATCAATGGTACTATCAAAGAAGTCATGAGTGCTGTAATTTGTGGGGGTAATTAGCAGGGCATGGTGAGGGCGCAAGTCAAAGTTACCTTAGGCCATGAGTTATAGTTACTTGAGGTAACTGGTGAATTTCTATGGTTTTGTTCATTTAAAATGTGAGCCTAACTATAACGTCAACATAACCTTTGTTTTTTTAAGTGAATTTCTATATTTTTTGTTTAAAAAATCTATTTTGGAACTATAGCGTCCCTCTAGACTTTGGTCTTTTCACTGAATTTCTATGTTTTTTAACGTATAGTCATTTTCATGACTAAACATTAATCCAACCATTTGGCCTTTGGCCGTGCATGGTGGTGGTTGGCACCAGGGCCTGACCTGCAGCCAGGATCTGTGGCCAAACCCCTACAAGCACCCTACCTTCCACCATGCACGACCGTCACCTGTGCGCAATGGAGATTGCCTGCAAGACCTGGCCTGCAGCCAGACCCTGCAGCCAACCCCCCCCATTTACCCAACCCCGTGCTGTGCTCAGCCCTTTAGCTGTGCGCAGGGGTGTTGGCTGCAGCCTCTCTGGGGGTCAGAATAGGTGTGAGACAGGGTATCTGGGGTGAGAGTGGCAGTGAGAATGTTTGTCTGGGTGTGAGAGTACCTACATCAGTGTTTCCATAGGTGTGTCAGTGTGTGCGCAGGTCTGTGAGTGGATGCATGAGGCTGTTGGTGGGTCTGTGAGTGGGTGTGTGAGAGTCTGCGTGGGTCTGTGAGTTGATGCATAACTATCTGAGTGGGTCTGTGAGTAGGTATGTAAGGATCTAACTGGGGCTGTGTGTGTGTGTACATGGAACAGAGTGGGTCTTTGAGTGGTTATGTGAGTGTATGAGTGCGTCTATGAGTGGGTGCATAGGGGTCTGAGTGCATGTGTGGGAAAAAGATTGAAAGAGAGAGAGAAAAAGAGTGATAGGGAGAGAGAGAGATAGAGATATTTTTAAGTTTTGATTGATTATCAACTTAGATGTATTATCTAATTAGAATATGATATTTCTGTACAAATTAAAATTAAAGTATCTGTTATTTTTACAAATTAAAATAATTTGTAATTAAAACAAGTAGGCAACTCCAGCTAGAGTCAAAACCTGAGTGTTCAGTGTGAAGTTCCAGCTATTAGTTTTTATTTAAAAAAATAATATGTTTTAGCCCTTTATGGGCTACGTGGGACCACGAGGGAGCCCTTAAGGGCTCCTCCGTGCTTCCTCCATATTTATTTATTTATTTTATTTTACGAAAATGCTTTTGCTGGCTACATGGCACTGCGGGGGAAGCCATAAGGCTTCCCTTGTGGTGCCATTGCTTCAGCAAGCACGGAGCTGCTTTGACAGCAGCTCTGTGCTTGCTGAAGCATTTCATCCTTGTCTCCTTGCCCTGCACCTATGCAGGGGACAGAGATGAAAGCTTCAGTTTTTGACAGTGGAACCTGTCAAAAACTGAACTGTTTACTGTGGCTTGGCTGCAGCTGCAAAGCTGCAGCCAAGCCACGGCAAACAGCTATGCCCTGGGGTGAGCACCCCGAGACATAGCAGGAGCCGGCCCTGGGGGACGGTGGTCCCCAGGGCCATCAGTAGCTCCTTGAGGGGGTTGCACATCCCCTCTCCAATGTATGCTTAGCCCCGGGGAAGTGGCAGTCCCCAGGGCTTGTGGGTCCCAAAGGGACCTCCTTTCTTCTTTTAAATAATTGCCCTGGAAGGTGGTGATATCCAGAACAGCAGGGGGCCGTGTGCCCCCCCCCCCACATATCTAATCAAAGTCCTGGGGTGGCGGTGATCCCCAGGCAGTGGGGGGGCATGCATCCCCGCATATCAACTATAAGCCTTAGGGAGGTGGTGGTCCCCGGGGCAGTGGGAGGTGGCCAGGAACCCCCCCGCATTTTTAAACAATGCCCCCAGGACTTGGCCCACCCGGGGCTTTATAATGACAAACCACAGGGGACAGTGGTTCTTTTTGTTTTTTTGTTTTTTTTATTTTACAACAGATACATGGAACCACCACAACTTGGTTCCTGAAATTAAAACAATTTTGTTTTAACCCTGGGGAGTCCCTTTGGTACCCGACCACCAAAGCTAAGGGGTAAGGGTGTTCGGACCCTGGCCCCTTTTCTTTATTTTTTAATTTTTTTTAGAACTTGGTTTCAGCTGAGTCCTAAGATGGCTGACAACATTTCAATGGCTTCTGTTGTTGTAGTGTTGTCAGCCAATCAGATCTCAGCACGAGATCGGAAGGGGTCGCAAATCCTTTGCATCCCTATATTTACAAATTTGGATATTCCTTAATTTCTCTAAAACTACTGAAAGAATTACACCAAAACAAAGAAAGGTCACTTCTGGACCAGGACTTACCTTTCTGTTAAATTTGTTGTAATTCTGTACAGTAGTTTTGCTGCTGTCGCTGGCCATAATCCCTATAGAAAAATGAATGGAGAAAACATGTTTTGGGACCCTTCCTTTTTCTCGGTCCCCCCTGAACAGATCACCCCAAAACTTTACAGATAGCAGCTGATGTGATTAGGAATTTTTTGGGGAAAGCTTTGTGTAGATTTGCCAAGCTGCACAAAAGATATAGGCAAGTAAAAAAAATGCTTTTTATATAGAAACTAGGTCCTAACTATGACTACCTAGTGGTGACCGCCACTAGGTAATATATATATACACACACACAAACATATATCTATATCTATATATATATATATCAATATATATATATATATATATAAATATAGAAGGTAGTTATAGCTAGGACCTAGCTTACATAGAAAAGTTGTTTTTTTCACCTGACTATACCTTTGGCACTGTTTGACGAATCTTCACAACATTTTCCAGAAAAAGTGCTCTCTCTGGCTTGTTGTACATGTAAAGACTCAGGATGATCCATCAAGGAGGGGCTCAGAAAAAGGTGGGGGTCAAAAAAGTGTTTTCCCATGTTAATTCCCATCGACTGTTTAGACGCCTGCAGCCCGAACTACTAGATGGAATTACACCAAATTTGGCAAAAAGGTAACCTTTGGTCCGCAAATGATGCTTTTTTTTATTTGGTGTAAATCCATTCAGAGGTTTTTGAGATGTTAAAGGGAAAATAAATGTGTATAGCTAGGGCTGCTGATCCAGGGAGTTCTCCTGTTAAGTGTTGGCAGCCATTTTGGGACTCAACTTCAACTGAGTACCAAAAAAACGTAAGAAAAGATCATGTAAACCCTAACTCCCTAGCCCGTGTCCAGTGGTCCATCGGGGACAATGCCTGGGCTAAAAGGTATTTTTTTAAATCTCAGAGAAATTCATGTCTGAACCCATGGACTTTGCCAAAATTGTAAAAAAAAAAACACTGGCTCCCTGCTTCTGAGTACATTTGTCCAAAGATCCTCAGGTGGGTTAGGTCCTGTAGGCATTGCAATTGTACAAAAGAGGGGGTGCACAGGGTCCCCCTCCTAGGGCTCCCCGGGGCAAATTATACTTAATATGCAGGGACTGCATGGAACCCTAGGCCCCAGGAACCACCACCTCCATGAGGCTACAATATAAAAAGAATATGGTGGGCCCTGTAGATCCCACCGGCCCTGGAGGCCAACACCTCCCCAGGGCTTTATGTCAAAGTGATGCAGCAGTGAGTAGACCCCTCTGGGCCCCAGGGACCACCACCTCCCCAGAGCTGGAGATTGTATATAAAAAAGGGGGGCCCTGTGGACTATCCCTGGGCCCAAGGGACCACCAGCTCCCTGGGGCCAATACATTTTATTAAATATAGAAAGGGGGTCATGTACCCCTCAGATAGGCCAAAGGAAGGGGGCTGAACAGCCCTCTCTGGGAGCAATACATGGCCCTAGGGACTTCCACCCCTCCCCCAGGGCTGGCTCCTGCTATCTCCCGAGGTGCCCACCATCAGGAGGTAGCTGTTTTCTTTTGCTTGTTGGGAGCTGACAGCTTCTGCCAAGCAATAGTAAACATAACTCTGCTCCCAGCAAGTGAGAGCCTTAAGGCTGCTGTGTCTTGCTGGGAGTGGACCCTGCATGCCGTCATGCGGGAAGGGAAAGAGTTGAAATGACTGCTCCTACATGCAGGGAGCTATATTATTAGCAGCTCTCTATTTGTGGAGCAATGCAGGCTCCCACAGGAGGCAAGGAGCTGCCTGCATCTGCAGAGGCTTTGAGGCCTCCCCCACGGTTCCCATCAAGGAAAAGTGGGTGACCTGGGTGGGGCCAGGGCACCCACAAGAACATAGCCAGGACCCTGGGGATGGGCTCCCCAGGGCCAAAATTTGCTTAAGGAGGGGTGCATGCAGCCAACGACTTTGAGTGGCATGGAGTGGTTATAGGAGGTTGGCTGCAGGGCCGAGCTGAAGATCATGCACAGTGGTGAGTGGACTAACAAATAGTAATAAACAGTACTTTAGGTTAAAAAAACATTGCAATTTACTGAAAAAAAGGTTACAGGGACATTGTAGTTAGGAAAATAAATTTTAAAAAACCCATAAAAGTTCACATGCAACACAAATTACCACCTTCAGGGAACAAACACACGCTATCACACAAGCAAACACTGCAGCATTCGACCCAGCAAACACACAAACACGTATCTGACATACCACTCACCACACACGCACACAGTCAAACCACACAAAGGCACACAATACTGCAACAAACACATGTCAAAACTGCAGCACTCATTGTGCCACCCACATTAGTAGCCCTGTAAACATGGCTCAGACCTGCCACTGCAGTGTCTGTGAGTGCAGTTTTGATCTGCCAATTCGACTTTGCAAATGTACACACTTTCCAGGCCTAAACCTTCCCTTTTTATACATGTAACCCACCCCTAAGGTAGGCTCTAGGTAGCCCCATGGGCAGGGTGCAGTGCATGTACTCATGTGTTTTACATTTCCAGAGACCACAAAATCCAAACGTCTATCTGCTCCCAAAGAGAATCTCCACTTTATTAATATTTAAAGGCAGACCCCATATTAGCCTATGAGAGAGATAGGCCAAATAGTGAAATAGTGCCAAATTCGGATTTCACTGTTGCAATGCCTATCTCTCTCACAGGTTAACTTGGGGGCTGCCTT
This sequence comes from Pleurodeles waltl, assembly GCF_031143425.1. Taxonomy (NCBI): domain Eukaryota; kingdom Metazoa; phylum Chordata; class Amphibia; order Caudata; family Salamandridae; genus Pleurodeles; species Pleurodeles waltl. Next base: position 291,493,840 of record NC_090447.1, read on the forward strand.
TAAATATTAATAAAGTGGAGATTCCCTTTGGGAGCAGATAGACATCAGAAGTTTGGGGTCTCTGAACTCACAATTAAAAATCCATCTTTTAGTGAAGTTGGTTTTTAGACTGTGTGTTTGATAATGCCATTTTTAGAAAGTAGGCCTTTTTTTGCTTGAACTACTCTGTGACTATGCTTCTTTGTGGGTTCCCTGTTTGGGTCAGTTTAAAAGTTGGGCTGTTTGCACCTCTCTAGACAGTGACACAAAATGAGCTGGGGTGTAGCTTGCATATCCTGATGGGCCATCTGAGCTGAGGGAAGGGGAGGAGTGGTCACTTACACCTGAAAGGGCTGTGCCTTCCCTCACACAATGCATTCTCCAACCCCCTGGTGTGTGTCTGGGACCTGGCCTGGGCAAGGCAGGATCTTCAAAACAACAGAGACTTCTCTTTGAAGTAGGCCTACTTCAAAGGCAGGAAGAGGTTTGGGAAGAGTCTAAAAAACCCTGAAAATTAGGTTACTTCTGGAACCAAGAGGAACCTCTGCCAAGGAGAAGAGCTGGAAGCTGGAGGAGGAGTACTGCCGCTTTGCCTGTGACTGTGCTTTGCTGGGTTGGCCTGCAGTAGCTGCTTCTGCCTGAGAGAGGACAAAGACTGACTTTTTCTGTGATTTCCCACTGGTGAAGAATCTCCAAAGGCTTGAACTGAGCTTGCCTCCGGTTGTTGAAGTCTCAGGGACATCAACGACTTCTCTCTGCCAACACCTGGGCTTTCTGCTGAGAGTCCTACCTGTCAAGTGGTGCACTAACCTGTCTCTAGGCCCTGTAAAGGTGAAGCTAGTGGAAAAGGACAGAAATCCACGCAAAGACCACCATGCGGGGAAACTTTTGACGCACCACCCGCCTCGTGGTAGATAAACAACACCCCACCGGCCTCGCGGGTAAAATCGACACTACACCTGCATCGCGGCTGGAAGGTTGACACAACGTGGCTGGAGAAATGACGTGCAACGCTTGAAGCGGCTGCTGTTAACGACGCAAGCCCCCACGCAGCATGGTTTCTGGACACTGTGGGGGTCATTTTGACTCCCGCTGGCCGCGGTAACCGCGGTGCCGGCGGGAGCCGCCAGAATACCGCTGCGAGGTCAGAAGACCGCCGCGGTTATTCTGTGTTTCCCGCGGGGCGGGCGGGCAACTGCCAGAAGGCCGCCCGCCCGCCCAGCAGGAAACCCCCTTCCACGAGGATGCCGGCTCCGAATGGAGCCGGCGGAGTGGAAAGGGTGCAACGGGTGCAGTTGCACCCATCACGAATTTCAGTGTCTGCTATGCAGACACTGAAATTCTCAGCGGGCCCTGTTACGGGGTCCCCTGCAGTGCCCATGCCATTGACATGGGCACTGCAGGGGCCCCCAGAGGCCCTACGACACCCCATACCGCCATCCGTTGGCCGCCAGGAACAGGATGGCGGTATGGGGGTCGGAATCCCTATGGCGGCATGGAGGATTCCCCAGGGCAGCGGAAAACCGGCGGTACACCGCCGGTTTTCCGTTTCTGACCGCGGCTGTACCGCCGCGGTCAGAATGCCCTTGGGAGCACCGCCAGCCTGTTGGCGGTGCTCCGCGGTCCCCTGCCCTGGCGGTCCATGACCGCCAGGGTCGGAATGACCGCCTGTGTGACCGGATTTCAATGCAGCATTGCTGGGAGTGGAAAATCAACACAAAGACTGCCTGGACCAATCCAGATCAATGCATTGCTCTCTTGTGAGAGAGAAGAAATGACGCACGCCGACCTGACCAGAGAAGGAATGGCACACGGTCTTGCTTGCACGTGAGAAATCAACGCATCGCTGACATTTTTCAACACACACAGTCACCCGTGCTGCTTTATAGTGATACTACGCAGGTACTTCTGTACGCTAACAACGTTCTCACTGTTTTCTAAAGGATTTAAGACTTTTTTGCTTTTTAAATTCATATCTTGACTTGTTTATGTTGATTTTTGTCATTTTGGTCTTGTTGTGTTCAGATAAATATTACCTATTTTTCTAAACCTGTGTTGTGTCATTTTGTAGTGTTTTCACTGAGTTACTGTAGGAGCAGCAAGTTGGCAGGCAGGCACCTCAGGGATTACAGGGGTGGAGGGGGGATTTAGGTTTAGGCTTGGGAGGGGGTCCTTTGGGATTGGGCTTGGAAGGGGGTGGTTAGGTTTAGTCTTAGGGGAGTGTTGGGTTCTCTTGGGAGGAATAGACTTCTTTTTGGGGGAGGGGCATGGGTATGTTCATGGGTAGGAGAGGCCTTGGAGGTGGGAGGGAAGTGCTATGCGAGGGAAACAGAGCATTTAGGGTTCTCACAGGGGGGAAGAGGAGTATGGAAAAGGTCAAAACATGAGAGGAATACTTTCTTAGATTCACGGGGACGGACATCAGAAGGGGGTTTGTGAGTAAATGGTGAGGGAGTGGTTATCTGACATGTAGGTGTGCTCGTTATTGGTGTGTCTGTGTGGGAGGTATGTTTTTGGGTGGTGGCTGTCTGTTGGGTGGGAAAGTGAGGGTGTTTATGTGTACGCGGCTGGGTGATGCCATGGTGGTTGGGTGACTGTCTGTTGGGGTGGTGAATGCAGATATGGTGGGTGTCTTGCATGTAAGAGTGTTAGTGTTTGTGATGTCTGTGGGTCTGGAGATTGAGGTGCATGTCTGCGGGTCTACTGTGGTGCTGTCTGTGGTAAGATAGGTGTAGTGTCTGGATTTGTGAATGTTGGTGTGGTGTCAGCAGGTATGTCAGGTGTTGTATATGTGATGCTGGGGTTGGTGGGGGTGTCTGGGCAGGCAGTCACTGTTGGCGCATGTGTACAGGGTTATGTTGCTTTTGTACATAATGTTGATGTGTCTTGTGGTGCTTGTGTTTGACTGAGGTTCCCATGGATATTGATATGGATGCATGCTTGTCGTTCTGTGTGCTTTGCCTGGGCCGGGGAAGAGGGGTTTGGGATTTGGAAGAGGAAGGTGGAGGGGGGACGGAAGAGAAAGGGTGACTGGCTGCCATCAAGGTGTGGAGGCCAGAGCCTGAAATGATCTCTGATGGCCAGCCAGTGCACTGTGAATGCCTTCCAGGAACACATTACTTTGCTGGACTTGAGTTGCCAGTCCCACAATGGTCGATTGACCCACAGAGATGGACCTCAGGAGGTCAATAGCCTCCTCACTGAAGACAGCAGGGCTGACAGGGGCAATGGCAGAGGTGCCTGGGGCAAAGGAGATGCCCAGTCTCTTGGGTGAGCGGGCACGGCCAACTGGGTGGGGAGCTACAGGGAGGGCTGTGATAGTAAGGGCGGTGGCGGACAGAGATGCTGCTGGGGTGGTCCCAGATGGGTCCGCCACCACCAGGAAGTGTGCGTTGGAGGAGGATTCTGATGAATAAGATGTAGATCCTGTCTCCCCCGTGGCACTCCCCTCACCTTCTGGGCCACTGGGTCCCTTGGTAGTCTCAGCACTCCGGGTCCCGTGGCTGGCAGCTTCCCCACTCGGCTGTGCCCTGTTTCCTTCCCCTGCCGATGCTGATGCACAGAAAGAGAGAAAGTGAAAGAGAGAGCGAGTCATCACATTCTTCACACATTCATACATTACAACTGTTACAAAACATCTCTTGCTAATAAAGCCCCAGTCAGAAACCATTCAGAGTCTACATCATGTCACAACAAGATACTTCCAACTTTCCCATATGACAACAGTCTCACCCACAACATAAGCCAACCATCTGACCCCTAATTCACCATCCCACCAAATCAGCTGTAACTCAAAAGCATCATGTACAAGATGGATTGGCTACATCAAATTCGATCCCCAAACAGATCATCACTGTCCATCATCAATTCAGTGTAAGGAATTATAGTTGCCTGATAACACAATATCATGCCTACTCGTACTCAACAACTGCCCAGTACATCACCAAAACTCATGTTCCATGAAAGTAAATTCATCTCACTTCGCATACAACACAGCTTGTTGCTTTCCAATCACATGTCTATCTGATCATTCCGTACACAACTTACACAATGGCAAAAACCTCAGATGAGTACACTACATGTGGCATTCCCATACAGTGTACATCACAAAATGACATAGCATATCATTGAAACGTCTATCTTATTACTAGGAAAATAATCATTAGGAGTTTCTGCAGCTACTAATCGGATAAATTCTCACACAAATAACAGTCCTCTGTACTGGAATAAAGGCCTACCTAGCACACAGAGGGGGTCATTACAACCCTGGTGGACGGTGTTAAAGCGGCGGTAATATCGCAAACAGGCCGGCGGAAAAAAAAAGGGAATTATGACCGTGGAGGAAACCGCCAACATAGACAGCCACTTTAACACTCCTACCGCCACGCCGGTACAGACAAGCAGCACGGCAGAAGACAAAGTACCGCCCACAGTATTACAACAGGCCAATCCGCCACCTTTTCCGGGGCGTATTCGCTGTGGATAAAAACACGGCAGAAACAGCCATTTCAATGGGAAAACGCTCACCTTAACACACTCCACGAGGAAGGAGGGCACCATGGAGCCGGAACTCCAAATACTCCCTGCGATAGTGTTCCTGCTCCTCTACGAACATCAGCAACGCCGGTGCCGAAGACAACGGTGAGTACTGCACCTACGACATTGGGGAGGCAAAAGTCAGGGACACACACACGCAACACCCCCACCTCCACCCCCACCCTCGCACACTACAACACACACACCAATGCATTTCCAAACATCACAGTAACAACCCCCAACCCCCCCGGAAGAATGCAAAGACAAAAGGAAATGAGTACAACCATTGTAATGTATCAAAATAAAGTAAGCTAATATATACAGAAATATATACACATTCCAAAAATATACATCACGATTAGTAGTGCAGCATTCAATGTCTGTGGATCACTGGGCCCAAAATGCATGGGCGAGGCCCACACACGATACCTGTCCAGAAACGGAGAGAACACTGCAGGGGCATCAGATAGAAATACAACAGGCACCTCAGGGGGAAGGGAAGAGGGGGCACCTCAGCCGGATGACAGCACCACGCCAGATCCACAAAGGGGATCCATGCCCATTGATGTATCCTGGGGAGTGCAAAGTCACAGTCTCCCAAGTCTTTGCAGTGGGTGGTTTGCCCACTGTACCATCCTGGGGAGTGCAAAGCCACAGCCTCTCAAGTCTCTACAGTGGGTGGTTTGCCCACTGTACCATCCTGGGGAGTGCAAAGCCACAGTCTCTCAAGTCTCTACAGTGGGTGGTTTGCCCCCTGTTCGATCCTGGGGAGTGCAAAGCCACAGTCTCACAAGTTTTTGCAGTGGGTGGTTTGCCCACTGTACCATCCTGGGGAGTGCAAAGCCACAGACTCTCAAGTCTCTCCAGTGGGTGGTTTGCCCACTGTACCATCCTGGGGAGTGCAAAGTCACAGTCTCACAAGTGGATAACAGTCTCCACTGGTTCTGGTGGGGGACTGGTGCCCAGAGTGCTTAATCCTGTTAAGGACTCAGGTAGTGGATGCTGTTCTCCACTGGTTCTGGAGGGGGACTGGTGCCCAGAGTGCTTCATCCTGTTAAGGACTCAGGTAGTGGATGCTGTTCTCCACTGGTTCTGGAGGGGGACTGGTGCCCAGAGTGCTTCATCCTGTTAAGGACTCAGGTAGTGGATGCTGTTCTCCACAGGTTCTGGAGGGGGACTGGTGCCCAGCAGGCATCACTCTCCCCATGACGGTCCCAGTTCCGTCACTGCCTCTGCCGCACAAGGGCTAGCGATGCTTGTGTTGGCGGTGCTTGCCCTGTTCAGCGGTGCTTGCCATGGCGGTCTTTGCCCTGTTCAGCGGTGCTTAACTTTGCGGATTCTGACCTGTTCAGCGGTGCTTGCCATGGCGGTCTTTGCCCTGTTCAGCGGTGCTTGACTTTGCAGATTCTGACCTGTTCAGCGGTGCTTGCCATGTCGGTCTTTGCCCTGTTCAGCGGTGCTTGACTTTCTTGTCTCTGACCTGTTCAGCGGTGTGTGCCATGGCGGTCCCTCATTGCCCAGCGGGGCTGTAGCTGCCGGGGCCCTCCTGGACACTGACTCTGGTGGTGGTCTCCTGACCAGTGACGATTGTGCTGCCCTCCTGGGCACTGAATCTGGCGGTGGTCTCCTGACCAGTGACGATTGTGCTTCCCTCCTGGGCACTGACTCTGGCGGTGGTCTCCTGACCAGTGACAATTGTGCTTCCCTCCTGGGCACTGACTCTGGCGGTGGTCTCCTGACCAGTGACAATGGGGCTGGCGGTGGCGTCCTGGGCAGCGGGGATGATAGCGGCCTTCTCCGCTGTGCTGCTCTTCCCAGACTTTGGCGCTTTCTTCTACCCCTTCCCCACCTTGGGAGGAGTCACAGCTGAATCGACACTCCCCCCGGGACCCTTGTGAGCGGCTTTGCCAACAGGAGTCTTCACCCTCTCCCGTCAGGCACTGTCCACCTTCTGGTGCTTCACAGGGGGGGGACTAGCTGTGCTTTGGCTCCGTGTCACACTGGCTGCCCTGGTGCCCGGTGCACTCCACATACCTCTAACAGGCACCACTGGTACCGGACATTTTATGGCTGAGGTGCTACTACGGGACCTAAGAATTGGAGGGGGGTGGTGGGAAAGAGGTCAACGTTGCTCACGAAAAGTTTCTGACGAACAGTGGGACGGGTAGCTGGAGGGGGTCTGGGAGTGGAGGAGGAGGAGGTGGTTGTAGGAAGTGTAACTTTTGATGATTTGGGTGCAGGTGCATGTTCTGGAGGCTGTCGTGAGGTGGATGGATGTTGGGTGTGTGTGTGCCCACGTTTGTGTACTTTGGGAGGGGGCGTCACAGACACACTGGGAGAGGACACAGGGGATGTGTAAATGGTAGTGGGGGTGATAAGTGCAGGTGAGCGGGGTGTGGTGCTGGGTGTTCTGGTGCGAGTCCTAGTGGCTGTAGTGGTAGTGCATGCAGGTGAGAGTGTAGACAACATTGGGAGGGGGGAGGGAGACGATGAGGAGGGGGACACAGTGGAGGCAGTGGATGTTGCTATGTCTGTTTGTGGGTGATGCTTGTGTGAGTGCCTGTGGGATGTGTGGTGCCTATGTTTGCCTGAGCTGCCCTTGTGTGTTGAGGTGTGTGCAGGCTGGTCTGATGGTGTGCTTGGAATAGGCTGAGGTACAGGGGATTGGGTCTGGGTGGAGGAAGTTGGAGGGGGGAGGCTAGACACAGGGACAATGGCTGCCATCAGTGCTGAGGCCAGAGATTGCAGGGTTCGATGATGGGCAGCCTGACCAGAATGAATGCCCTCCAGGAATGCACCCTGGATGGCATTCACAATGGTAGACTGCCCAACAGTGAGGGACCTGAGGAGGTCAATGGCCTCCTCATTGAGGACAGCAGGGGTGACAGGGGCAGGGGCTGAGGTGCCTGGGGCGAAGGTGATGCCCACCCTCCTGGGTGAGCGGGCACGGGGCGAAGGCTGATGGGCTGCTGGGAGGGCGGTGCTGGTGGGGGGGTGGCTGATGTACCTGTAGAAGTGGGGGGCACAGATGGTGCCGCCACCACAAGGGAGCTCCCATCGGAGGACGAGTCCGTGTCGCTGGTTGCTGATCCGGTGACCGCCGTGAAGCTCCCCTCGCCCTCCGTCCCAATGGTGTATTCGGAGTCCGTGGTGTGGCCCTCCATGGCCATGTGGGATGCAGCCCCCTCGTGCTCCGGTGCCACTGTACCTCCGCCTGATGATGCTGATGCACAAAAGAACGGGGCGAGCACAAAAAGGGGTGGGGAAACAGAAGAAAGACAGGTTGAGTGCATGGCTTACTGCTACCATTGGCGGACAATACAGATACAGCAGCCCCCTGCACTACGTCGCGCTCTTGGGCTCTACAGATGCAGTTCCTGGGATATGGCCTACATGGCTATGGTGGACATCTGCACACATAGATGGCACAGGGGCATGTATACCTGTACTTGGCACTCTACAGAGGTGGGGTTGTGTGGCACATGGCCTGCATTACGGAGGGGCCTAGCCTAAGGAACTCGCCCTGGCCTAGGGAAACCCACAACCCTCCTCCCTCACCCAGACCCCTCCACTGCGTGCCAAGTCAGCAGAATGAGAGTGTACTCACCCCCTTGTGGCTGCTGTGATGCCCTCATGTGCCCATCCAACTCAGGGTAGGCCACCGCCAGGATCCGGAACATCAGGGGGGTCATGGTGCGACGGGCACCCCTTCCACGTTGGGAGGCCATCCCCAGCTGGGCCTCCGCCGTCTTCTTGCTCCAGCGGAGAATGACCTCCCATCTTTTACGGCAGTTGGTGTCCCGTCTCTGGTGGACACCCAGGGTCCGGACGTCCTTGGCGATGGCACGCCAAATATCCTTCTTCTGGTGGGCGCTGACCTACATGACATGTACAGGGGAAGAAGAGAAGTCATTAACAACTGCACCGTCGAAGTGAGTGGCCCACATCCCTGCCCTTGCCATGTGGCACATGCATTCACACTCCTTCATGCTCACAGAACTCTGCCCCCTTCCTTCTTACATCCAGCCCTCTCCACCCAGGCATAGCCCATACAACTTGCACCCTATGTACTCACCTGTTGGTCTGGCGGACCGTAGAGTAGCGTGTACTGGGGGAGGACCCCGTCCACGAGCTTCTCCAACTCCTGTGCAGTGAAGGCAGGGGCCCTTTCCCCAGACGCACCAGCCATTGTCTCTTCCAGACTGAGGTCACAGCAGCACTTGCAGTGTAGGTCCTCTCCTGTCGAAGATCAGGTATCGAGTGATTGAACAGATAGAAAATGGCGGTCACGTCTGCGGCGGTGACGTCCACGGCGGTGCGTATCATCACCACCAGCGCACTGCGTCATTGGCTCCTGGGACCCATAGGGTCCAATGTTAACCAATGCAGCATTGCGCATCGGTCTACGACCGCCTACCGCGACGGTGTACAACGCCAGCGCATTTACCTCACATCCCATTGTCCCACTTTAGAGGTCAGGCTGCCGCCATATCAGGGGCCCACATGGCTTAATTTTCAACTGCGTCACACATACCTAGGCCTGGACTCAACACACATACAGACAACTTTTTGGAGTTTGTTTCATGTTCTGTGTAGCTGTGGGTACATACCTCTGAATTGCTTGACTCTGTGGTCACTGTTGTCCTTCCTAGGCACCTTCAGCTGGGACATGTGAGGAGATGGCGGAATCCTCCGGTGTACCGACCGCTGGTGGACCTGTTGACAATGGAGGAGCGACATTTAATCATCACCTACAGGTTTGACCGTGCCACAATCCTGGAACTGTGTACCCAGTTGGAGCCAGACCTTATGTCACCAATCCGCCATCCCACAGGAATCCCCCCTCAAGTGCAGGTGCTATCAGTGCTCCATTTACTAGCAAGTGGGTCATTTCAAACAACAGATGCCATGGCATCAGGGATGTCCCAGCCTATGTTTTCCAACGTGTTGTCCAGAGTGTTGTCTGCCCTGCTGAAACACATGAGGAGCTACATCATTTTCCCTCAGGTGGAGAATTTGGCTACAGTGAAAGGTGACTTCTATGCCCTGGGACATATCCCTAACATCATAGGTGCCATTGATGGGACCCATGTAGCTCTGATCCCCCCCCCACAGGAGTGAACAGGTGTGCAGGAACCGGAAAAGTTATCATTTGATGAATGTACAGATGGTATGTTTGGCAGACCAGTACATCTTGCAGGTAAATGCTATGTTCCCTGGCTCAGTGCATGACGCCTACATCCTGCGGAATAGCAGCATCCCTTATGTGATGGGTCAACTCCAGAGGCATCGGGTGTGGCTATTAGGGGACTCTGGTTACCCCAACCTGTCATGGCTATTGACCCCAGTGAGGAATCCCAGGACCAGGGCAGAGGAACGCTACAATGAGGCCCATGGGCGGACTAGGAGGGTGATCGAATGCACCATCGGCCTCCTGAAGGCCAGCTTCAGGTGCCTCCATATGACAGGTGGTTCCCTATTCTACTCACCAAGGAAGGTGTGCCAGATCATCATCGCCTGCTCTATGCTTCACAATCTTGCTTTGCGACGCCAGGTGCCTTTTCTGCAGGAGGATGGTCCAGATGACGGTGTTGTGGCAGCTGTGGAGCCTGTGGACAGTGATGAGGAGGAAGCAGAGGAAGAAGACATTGACAACAGGGACTCAGTCATACAGCAATATTTCCAGTGACACACAGGTGAGAACACTTTCTTTACTAATACATTTACTTTCACACTTCTACCTCATCCTGTCTGTCAATTTCAAGCAGTATTTGGTAACTGAGTTGTACATTTCCATTACGGTTTCACAGGTGTGGTTACCAACGTGTGTCATCTGCTTGCATCCTTCATGGACTTGTGATGTGTGACATAGGTATGTTGACATTACTAGTGAGAACGGATTTTGTCATTGTCATAGCTAATACACTTATTCAAAATTGTTTTTTGGTTCAAGGGTGTTTATTGAAGTGCTAATTATTGGAGGTGGTGGTAAAATGGTGATGGGTGATGGTGGAGGAATGTCCATGGCAGAGTCCAGTCTATTAGTCCCACAGGTGCACTGCCCATATGGGCATAGGAAGTGGAGCTGGGGCAGTTCCAATATGGACAGGGTAACAAAGTGGGACAGTGGGATGACAATCAGGGTGGTCTAATTTTTTGGCGGGGGTCTTGCCATTGTGGTCTGTCCTGTTCCTGGATCTCAGGGACCGCTTGCGGGGTGGTTCTCCGTCTGCAGGGGGTGGGGTGCTGGTGTGGTGGTCCTGTGGCGGGGCGTCTGGTCCACTAGCGCCGGCAGAGGTGGTGGGCAGTTCATCGTCCATGCTAGTGTCAGGGGCCCCTTGGAGTGCCATGCTGTCCCTCATGGTGTTCTGTATGTCCTTCAGCACCCCTACGATGGTGCCCAGGGCGGAGCTGATGGTTCTGAGTTCCTCCCTGAACCCCAAATACTGTTTCTCCTGCATGCACTGGGTCTCCTGAAACTTGGCCAGGACCGTTGCCATCATCTCCTGGGAGTGGTGGTATGCTCCCATGATGGAGGAGAGGGCCTCGTGGAGAGTGGGTTCCCTTGGCCTGTCCGCCCCCTGTCGCACAGCAGCCCTCCCAGTTCCCCTGTGTTCCTGGGCCTCCGTCCCCTGGACCATGTGCCCACTGCCACTGCCCCCAGGGCCCTGTTGTTGTTGGGGTGGGTGGTTATCCTGGGTTCCCTGTAGTGGTGGACACACAGCTGATTGACGTGTCCTGGGGACGGAGGTATGGGCCCGCTGGGTGGGTGCTGTACTGGTGTTTCCAGAGGGTGGAAGGTCAGTGTGGGGCTGTGCCTGTGCGAGGGGAACCGACTGTCCCAAGGCCCTCGATGGTCCGGGCTGGTCATCTGGATCCAGTTGGCCAAAGCTGCTATCATCACTGTGGGCCTCTTCTGTGGGTGGGGTAGAGATGTCTGGACCCTCCTGTCTGGTGACGTTAGGTAGTGGTCCTGCAGGGGTATAAAAGCATGATTATTGCATCTGTGTGTGTCATGGTGTGCAATGGGTGGGTGAGCGTGTATCCCAGTGCTAGCATTCCTGTGTGGGGGCTTGTGTGATGATGGTTAGGGTTGTTATGGGTATGTGCAGTGGGCATGCTTTAGTGATGGATGTCCATGCTTTGTTGTGTCATGCAGGGCTTGGTGTTGGGATGTGTGGTTTGTGTTATCAGTACATTAGTGAGGTGTTGGAGTGATAGGGGTGGGGGGGAGGGTGGGGGTGTGTGATAGCATGCAGGGACAGTGGGGGATATGATAGTTAAGATTTGACTTACCAGTGTCCATTCCTCCACCGACTCCTCCGAGGCCCTCAGGATGCATAATGGTCAAGACCTGCTCCTCCCATGTTGTTAGTTGTGGGGGAGGAGGTGGGTGTCCGCCGCCAGTCTGCTGAACTGCGATGTTGTGCCTAGAGACCACGGAACGCACTTTCCCCCGTAGGTCGTTCCAACTCTTCCTGATGTCCTCCCGATTTCTTGGGTGCTGTCCCACTGCGTTGACCCTGTCTACGATTCTTCGCCATAGCTCCATCTTCCTAGCTATAGAGGTGTGCTGCACCTGTGATCCAAATAGCTGTGGCTCTACCCGTACGATTTCCTCCACCATGACCCTGAGCTCCTCTTCCGAAAACCTGGGGTGTCTTTGGCGTGCCATTGGGTGGTGTAGGTGATGTGTGGGGTGGTGTATGTGCTGATGAGTGTGGTGATGTGTAGTGGTGCGGGGTGTTTTGTGTGTGGATGTTGTGTGGGTGATGGTGTTGTGTGCCTCTGTGTGGTGGGGTTGTCTATTGCTGTGCTCTCTCTGTCGCCTTCGTCTCTATTTTTTGGTCGTAGGGGTTTGTGGGTGATGTGGGTGTGTGTTTTATATTGTGTTGGGTGTGTGGGAGTGGTGTTTGTATGTGTATCAGGTGTGTGTATTTTGAATTGTCCAATGTGGCGGTGTTTTGGAGATGTGTGTGTATTTTGAGCGCGGCGGTGTGTACCGCCAATGGAATACGGCGGTTGAAAGACCGCGCATGGATTCGTGGGTTGTAATAGCATGGGCATGTTTCTGTTGGCGTGACGGTGGAGGATTTGTTTTCGCCAGTTTATCACTGACCTTTGGTGTGGCGGAGTTGTGTGGGTGTCTGAATTTCGGCGGATTCCGTGATGTGTGTCATAATAGCTGTGGCGGAATTCCGCGGCCGCAGCGGTGTATTGGCGGTCTTCTGCACGGCGGTAAGCGGCTTTTACCGCCAATGTTGTAATGACCCCCAGAATATATCCACAGACAATCACAGGGAGCATAGTTACACCAACAACACAATGGACACCAAACAATGTCCATGAAGGGCTCATACCATTCCACCATACATGCTGAATAGTAAACTCTAAATGACAACATATGAACACCTACATCAAGAACAACTGTCCAGACAGTGATTCACACTACATAATTCAAGATCTAACACTTACACAACTGATTAATATTGTACCCATTAATGATACATACACTTGGAGTCAACCTATTTGAATGTCAACATATCCCACATCACCAACAGGTGTATGTGAAATAGAACACCTGCTACACCATTAAGTCAGGTAGAAATTAGCATAGCCATAACCAAAACTATCCAAGCAGCCTCAGATTAGCATACGTATATCTGGGAAAAAAGAGGCTACAATCTCAAATAAGACACAAAGTATCAACTGAGACATGATGTAGGCATAAAATACCATAAGTAGCTCTCACATAGATATGGGATTGGCCTACTTAGCATGGACAATAGACATGGACTAAGGGCTCAGGAGCCTAACCACTTACCTTCTCTATACCAAATTAATTAGGATAAAAGGTATTTGTAGACATGTCAATGTCATACCATGAAATGTCAATATCTTATTGTCACCATAAGTTCCCCATTGTAGGATGTCAACCCTTATCAAACTTCTGTTTCCAAATGTATGAATCTGACATGACAACGGGGACACCTCCACAGACCATGTGAGGAGTGTTGTAAGTTGGCCATACCAAAAGCCTTATTTGGATGACAGTCTCACATGAAGTGTCACCTATTTCAGGACACAGGATTACTTGGCCCTGATACTCATCTGTCAGACCCAATATTGCACATAGAGTAGATCCAGTGGAATAGGAGTGTTAAGACACCTAAAAGCTATACAACTCACCATTGGCTAAATGGATTTGGGAACACTAGGTGGGAAGGATGACAGAGCACATTACAGATATGTATGGCTGAGTAGGGTCACACATATGACTCATTCGCATGTTCATCTCCGCATGGTGTCATACTTTTTGGTAGACAAAACTGATTAACATGTTCCCTTGCACAATACAATGGCCACATCTGTGTTTGTATGTTGGCAACAGTTGTACCATGTCGTCCTAGCAGTCACCATACCTGTAGCATGCACCATATCATCACAGCTGCAATACTCAGATATCATACACTAAACTATCAGAGGCAAGTACATGGGTTATGTCAGTGATTACCCCCTTGTGGCTGCTGTGCTGCCCCCAAATGGCCATTCACATCAGTGTAGGCCACCGCCAAAATGCAGGCTATTAGAGGGGGTCAATGTCCTACAGGCACCCCTCACTCATTCGGAGGACATCCCTAGCTGGGCCTCTGCAGTCATCCAGGCTGGGCGTCTCAGGGCCTCCCACAGGTTCCTACATTATGCGCTCCACCGGCTGTGGATCCCCAGGGTCTGCACTTCTTGGCGATGGCACTCCAAATTCCCTTCTCCTTATGGGCGTTGACCTGCATGGATGACATAAACATAAGGAAAAAGTCATGCCCACATGCACCATACCAATAGTAGTGGACAGTACACATCAGTGACAGCATTATCATCTGCATGCATCAACACCTTCGCTACGTAAAAATTCTGTAACACCATCATTCACCACACCTATCACACATAGGTATTGCATTGGATTCACCTGCTCCTCTGGTGCACCATACAGCTGTCTATACTGGGGTAGGACCTCCTCCACGAGCTTCTCCAGATCCTCAGGGGTGAAGGTTGGGGCCCTATCACCTTCAGGACATGGCATGATAGCTTCCAGAGGCAGTACACAGGCGCTCAGGTAGTGGAAGTCTTGCTGGCAGCAGTGTCAGGAGTCAAGTGAGCAATACTGCAGAAGATAGAGGTTATGACCTCCACATACAGGACTGTCACCGCCGGCAGTCATTGCCAATGGGCCTAGTCCGCCAAAGGCAGCAATGTCTTCCAATGACAACTTCCACCGCAGTTGTGACAGCCATGACGAATTCTGCTGGAGGACTTAGGTCACTTCCATGTGTCCAGTACAGTAGGTCAGGCAGCTGCCATTTTTATCACATTGCATGTATGGAAGAGTTTTATCATCTGTGTCATTCACTATACCCAATATCATGCAGTACAACTGTAAGCACTACCTTTATGTTTAGTTGTCAATATGTGCATCTGTGCAGTAAATACTGTGTTACAGGAGAATCACTGGTGTTAGCAAAGTACATGTAATCTGATATTGACATGGTTTCTAGAAAACATAAATGATGTGCAACAATCAGTGTAAGACATGTCATATCGATTGGAGTGACAACCATGTACAGTAACTGATTCATTTTTATGTGTAGTTCAATAGTTGAGTGGGGGAATGTGACCCAATGAGGGTGTCATTTGGTTAATATCTATGTGCTGAAATGTAGCTAGCTGAGTGTTAGGACTCACACTTACACAGGCACGCTTCTTGCTGCTCCCTCACAAAAGAAATCAGCATGTATGAAAAAAGATGGGTAAATTACATCATCACATTTGAGAAGTCTCTTTTTTAAGTGTTTATTTTCAAACATGAATTTAGAAACCTTCAATTTTCCTTCCACCCTGACAACAATGCCAATATTGAACTAAGAGGCAAGTCAGATGGTATGTGTACTCTTTGGGCAGCCTGGATTCCTATTAAACACCAACAACACTAAAGTTTATTAAATCAAACACAGGAGAAAGTTGTTGTACAGTCCACATCTTGAAGGCATGTATTTTGTGATATAATAATGAAGAAAAATGAGGGAAAGTGGAATAAAATATTTTCTGAAGATCACACAGTTTGGTTAAGTGGGGAAGCTAGGATTAATCCCAACAATTCAGACAGTAGGGGGCATACTTATGAAAGTATGATTAATTCTCCACCATGCAATATGGTACATTTGTCACACAAAGCCCCTAGTCAGATTTTTGAAGACACACCAAGCTTTGAATGGTTTAAAAAATGCACTGAGTCACACTAATTCTCACAAAGAAGGCTTTCCATGTGCATTGGGAGGCTATTCCCACACAACTTCAATGGTTTTTGATGGATTACAAGATTTACCAAAGCTGATAAACCTGGGAATGTGCTAAAAAGAAATTCCTCCCCAGAAGAAATGTAACAAGGAGTAGTATCTTTATTTCTTCTAGTTACTTCCTCCTTCTACATGTGCTGCACTCTGTAGCACACATAAATAGAGGAATATGCCTCTACAGATTGCTTTTGTGCAGGATGGTGCCCCTTCTTAAACAAAAACAATCCTACATGCAACACAGACACCCTTGCTCCATGGTGCAAGGGGGCCTGCAGTGGCGCTAGGCAGCCAATTGTGTGTCAGGTCAGGGAGAAGGACAGGAAGGCACAGTAAGCCTTCAATACCGCACATTCCTGGCATTTTCCAGTGGCACAGTACAGTGCAGCAAGGTGACTTGCTGTGCTGCACTGTGCCACTTTGCCATAAATATTGCCCTAGATGTACATTTGTTGCTTTTCCTACATCCACTTTACAGCAAATCCCCACTAAACCTCGACTGCCATCCTGCTGGCTTCAGTGCAGCCCTCAGTCACATTACAGAAAAACTGGTTTATACCAACAACTGACTGCTCTCCTAAATTGGTAAGGTGCATGATTGCCATATACTTAGCGTCCTGTGCTGTAACTCCATGACATCTTATGGATAACGACTGTTTACACTGCAAAAAAAGGACAAAGCTGTTATTTGCTTTTTGTCCTCTATGTTACAGTGATTAGAATATCAAAAGTATTGTTTCCAAGACTATTTTTTGGGGCATGACATGGGGATTACTCTGATCCCTACTCTTATGTATATGGATATTTGTTTTTCTCAAGCATTAAAGGAATGAATTAATTCCATTCGTTTTTTGGTTTGCCTTAAACATCTGTTTCTTTCTATTATTTGAGGTACAATGTGGGTGTTGTTGTGAAGTCTAAGTAGTAGTGTTTTGCTTTTTCATTCCCCTAGGGATCACACTGCACTCTTAGGGTTCAAGTTGCTAGATTCTTGTTTGAAACATGGGTGGTATTAGGTAAGCAAATACACTTATCAATTTATGTTCAATTGCATGATTATGTTATGCTTTAGAAGGAAATGTCCTAAACAACACATATTATATTCTCATAGATACACAATTATACTAGAACACTGAGGGAATCTGCAGTATGGATAATTAAAGCTGTCATCTTAAAGGGATCTCAAGGACACCATCTTTGGTATTGACTCCACTTCCCCCTGTGTGCTGTTCTTGCCTAGAGGTAAATTTGTTTCTCAGGTGGTTGCAGGGTTTGGGTGACATAGGGAATCAACTTTGGCATTCTCATCTCACTACCACATGATTAATGCAGCCAAACTAGAATTAGTTGTGTCCAGATGTGGAAAAATTACAGGCCAAAGTTTTAAATTCTTGTCTGAGCAAGATGGAATCCCAGAACCCCTCTTTGGCAGATGTGATTAATGTACTAGTCTCTTCAAAAGGAAATCAAGGATTTACAACAGGCAGTACAACACTCAAACTGAAACATATCAGCTTGCACAGCACTTAGACGATATGCAAGGTGGTTGAGGACGTACAGGACTAGATCCAAAGTTATAGCTCACTCTGGTGTGGAATATGCGAACCAAGTTTTCACTCAAACAACCCACCTTTGATTATTCTGACTTCCTGCCATCAGATGTTGAGGGTGGTGCAGCTGGTGGGGAGGGAGTGTCAAACCCAGTAGTTTAGGTTATTGCCCCACAATACATTCTAGTGGCCCCTTCTGAAAGGTTCTACAGGGAATCATCTAAATGTGCTCCCTTTTTAAATCAACGTCAGCTGCATTTTATGTACAAACTAAAGAATATTCCCCAATAATCAATCTCGAGTGGCATTTACCCTTTCTTATCTAGGGGGAACTGCAACTACATGGTCAATTCCATTGGTAGGAAGGGATGATCCAATCCTATATATTTACGCAGATTTTAAGGCTGAGATCAGGAAACTGTTTGATAAACCGACCTGTATACAATACATGAAGAGGGTTGAGGCTACTAAGATCTGGAAGTCTGTTGAATCTGTGAAGGAATTACAAAGTTTCCTGGACTTCGCCAACTTTTACTAGTATTTGATTATTCAGTTTTCTAGTTTAGTGTCTCCTATTACGGTACTGTTAAAACATTGGTGAGGTTTCAGTGTGAAATGGAGGCAAAAGAGGTTTTTCATAGACTAAAAGAAATATATATTTCAGATCATATTTTCAAGAATTCTTATTTAGCACAGCCCTTTGTAGAAGAGGCTGATGCATCACAAGTTGTGGTGAGGGGAGTTTTGTCACAAAGTTATTACGCCAATGGTCAGTTGCATCTACTTGCTTACTACTCATTTGAAGAGTGACGTCATTACTTTCTAGGGACCCAACACACGCTAACTACAAGTAATGATCATCGCAACCTACAGTTTATAAAGTCTGCTCAGGCCTTGTCTGCTCAACAATTACAATGGACACAGTTGTTTCCAATTATGATTTTGTTATCACTTTCCAACCTGGGAAGAGAAATAGTAAAGCAGCCTCTCTCTCTCAATAGTGTTATGAACCATCTGAATGTACAAATAATTCTCCACATATAATAACTGCTGACAAAGTATTAGGAATGTTAACAACCCAGGATAGTTTGAGAGTAATACTACAAGACCAAAGAGCAAAGGAAAGTAAAACAGTTCTGGAACAACATGTCAGCCTTCTTAAAGGGTAATTTACACTACATAATCAGAGGTTTTGAGAAACTGGGTTGTTGATTGACTGGGGTGTGAGCACTGGTCAAGCAACAGTCAGAATCTCTTGTAGGGCGAACCACAAAAAGTCACTACATTAACCTGTACTTAACCCTTGGAGCTTGGCACAAAAGGCTGTCAGGCTTAAGTTACAGGGAATGTTTAAAGTATTTCTGCAGCAGTATACAGTAATAACATGAAAACTAAACATAAGAAAAATCTCACACCAATTTAGAAAAATAAAGTAAATTCTAATAAATTAGTTGATGCCAAGGCAAGAAACAAGCAATCATTAGAACCAGAGTTATGAATCTTTAAATTGTTTAGGGAAAACTATATCCTAAAACTGTAGACATCTAGTCGTGAGACCAAGCGACCGGTTCAAAGCCAAAAAATATGTTCAACCCGGATGGAGTGTATTGAGCCTGGTCTGCACTTACCTCCGGACCTGTAAGAATTTTGAGAAAAATGCCCTGAGAAGGTACATTTCAGCAGGGCAAGGCTGCAAAAGATGTCCGAGGAGGGAACATTGCCATTGGGTAGCCTTGAGCTGAAGCCACAATGAGGACTTCTAGATTCAAACTTAGGGCCATATTTATACTTTTCGACGCACAACTGTGCCAACGCAGTTGTGCGTCAAAAAATCTAACGCCGGCTAACGCCATTCTGAAGCGCCATGCGGGCGCCGTATTTATTCAATGACGTTAGCGGAGCTGCCTGGTGTGCGTCAAAAAAAATGACTTACACCAGGCAGCGCCGGCATAGGGGAATATGGAGCTTGGGCGTCAAAAAATGGGACAAGTCAGGCTGAGGCAAAATTTTCGCCTCAACCCGATTTGCGCCATTTGTTTTACTCCCAACCCCCATTGAAATGACTCCTGTCTTAGCAAAGACAGGAGTCATGCCCCCTTGCCCAATGGCCATGCCCAGGGGACTTATGTCCCCTGGGCATGGTCATTGGGCATAGTGGCATGTAGGGGGGCACAAATCAGGCCCCCCTATGCCACAAAAAAAAAAAAAAAATACTTACCTGAACTTACCTTAAGTTCCCTGGGATGGGTCCCTCCATCCTTGGGCGTCCTCCTGGGGTTGGCAAGGGTGACAGGGGGTATCCCTGGGGGCATGGGAGGGCACCTCTGGGCTCCTTCCGAGCCCACACGTCCCTTAACGCCTGCCCTGACCAGGCGCTAAAAAACCACGCAAAAGCGGCTGGACGTCATTTTTTTTGACCCGCCCACTCCCAGGCGTCATTTTTGCCTGGGAGTGTAAATACGGCGCACATGCCTCGGAGTCATTTTTTAGAAGGGAACGCCTACCTTGCATATCATTAACGCAAAGTAGTTGTCCACGCTAAAAAATTACGCAAACTCCATGAACTTTGGCGCTAGACGCGTCTAACGCCAGAGTATAAATATGGAGTTCGTTTTGCGTCGAATTTGCGTAAAAAAAAACGACGCAAATCCGGCGCTAACGGAGTATAAATATGGCCCTTAGTCTCTGAAATGGAAGACAGAAGTAAAAAATCTCCAGTTGGATGAGGCAGCGGGCTGTAGCCAAAGGCAGTTCCAGAAGACCAGGTACCCCTTTGGAGAAGGACTGCTGAAGGGGATTTGCTGCTGCAGAGAGGAACATAGTGCTTGAAGCTGTGAAGTTGAGGTAATGGGTAATGCACCTGGGCAGATAGGCTAGCAGTTCGGTCCCAATCTCCTCCTTGTTCTCAGAGCAATTTTTGGACAAAAATGTTTTAAGTCCTCAGTTTAGGAATTTTACCATCTGGGCACATTTAGCACCAGAACCAAGGGTCCGGGACTGGTGAGATGCCACTTAGGGGTTCAGGACTAATGTAAGCCTGAGTAGGGGTGAAGGTTCAAGACATTAGGAGACTTTTTTATGCCTGTGGATCTGAACAAGAGGCCAGCAAACTAGCCCTTGGAATCACTTTGGTAGTCCTGGATTCAGGTGAAAATGCAGGGCTCAAGGGCAGGATTGGCCTCTGAGGTTTCAAGACAGGCCCCATACAGCAAATATGTTCTTCCAGTTATAGCATCAGTCTTGCAGAGTGCACAGAAGGTGAGCACAGCAAACTGTCCCCTGAGAGTCCTTCTGTGGGTCCAGTAGTGAACTGAAGAGTTGGTGTCTGAGGTCTTATTTTTATACAGTAGTGCCTTCCTTCTGGAAGGAGGGAGAAGCTACTAAACAGTGGCTTTGAAGGTCATGGGATTTTCTGTCTATCCTGCTCTGGCTGCAAGCTGGCTAAAGTGACAATGTGGAGATGTTAGGTCCTCTGTGTGAAGGCAGAGCACTCCCTATTTAGTTGCAAGTGGGCAGTGGGCAGCTCCATCCTGCCATCCTGCCAGCAGATAGCCCATCCAGGCACACCTAATCCCTCTATTCTGTTACTGTCTGGGAGGAATTCACATAGTCCAACTGCCAGTTATACCCAATCAAGTGACCTAGGGCAGCCCGCAGGCACAAAAGGGCTAAGGGCAGAAACATTCCAATTTTCTAATAAGTGGCATTTACAAATTTGTAATAAAAACCTGACTTTTCCATTAAATATAGATTTTCATAACAATTCCAAGACAATAAACATGGCTTAGCTACCTTCTCCTGTGAGAAAGTCATCCTTTTAGCCCTGTTCACTACCATTTTTTGACTGATACTGTTGATAACTGACTCCGACTGTGCCCTGGGCGCTGCTAACTAGGCTCAGGGCGAGTGCTCTGGTTAGAAAGGTATATGGTAATTAGGTATAATTACAATTGGCAATGACAGACCCTGTAAGTCCCTAGTATATAATAGGCCAAGGAGGATTCAAGCTACCTATATGTCCATAGTTTAAAATAGGGCAGGGAGGTTCTTGCACTGGAATGTGCACTGCTGTATTGCCTACTTTGCAGACTGTCTTTAAAAGTAACATATATGCAATTTCGACCTTGGAAATAAAGGTATTTCCAAAGTGGTAATCTACCTTATTTTTACATATAGGTCACCTCTAAGGTCTCTCCTTAGTGCCCCAGGGGTGGGGTGCCATGTAACTATAGGCAGGGAGATTATAAAATATATTTTATATGCTCTGGATGACTGCCCATTTTGCTTTTCCCCATTGTTAATACTTAGGTGCAAACGCTAACAATGTAATATTTTATTTAAGTATAAATATTGCCAGGAAGGAGCTAAAAATGTCATTCAAATGCTTAAAAGATTGATAATGATAAATCCAACAACTTGTCACTGTTGAATTTATCATAACTAATACAGAAGAGAAGTTATAAGGCTTGTTTTCTTTTCTGTGTGTCAAAATATAGCCTTCTGGCAGCCTCTCCCTATTGGTCAGCCTTAACAGGCTTAGCTAAGCAGCATTGATGAGGTGATGAGTGGCCTGCATAGAGAGGAGGTTATGCAGAGAACAGGCCAGAAAGGGGGTTGGGTATATCAAACTGGGCTCCAAAGAGAGAAGGCCCATAAGGAATGCCAGTCAGGCCTACTCCCTCTTGCTGTACCCCTTCAGCTAGATGTCAGGCCCAGGAATGGAATTTGCAGACTGTCTAGAGGCGGAGTGTTAATGAAAATAAGCCACACCAGTAGGTTGGTTTAGCCAGGTCTTAGTCTCCTGGGGAGGAATTCCCTGATCTTGAATTTTAAATTGCAGTTCTTTGTGGGGAAAGAATATGCCATACTTTGGAGTAAGCTGTCATTCTTTTAGGTGGCACACTGTACCTCATTAGTCAGTAGGTTGTGTCCCCCAGCTTGCCATGCCAAATCATTGAATAAATGTTTGTGACCTGCATAGCAACTCTGATCTTGTGACTGATACTACAAGGAGAAGGACCTCCTTGCTTGACCTCTGTTGTCCATCCCAAAGGTTTGCACTCTAAAGGACTGCTTCTGCTGCACACTGGAAACTACATCCCTTAGGACTTTGCCTTGCTTACAAAATGAGTAAGGATTGGACTCCTTGAAACAACCGGCTAACAGAACCTCCCTGCACGATCTCCCTCAAGTAGTCCCCACCCTGGAGTGCGTATAGTGGACGTTTAAGGATTTGGCCAGGTACATTGTGCAAATTGCAGTTCTAAACTTCCAAGGAGAATCTCAGAGCTTCCATACCTTTGGATTTGTGTTTTGAACACTTTGAACCCTCAAGGAGAACTTCAGGAAGAAGTTCTAGACGTTTGGAGCAAATTTTGGAACAAGCACTATATATAAGTGGACCGACCTGATGTCAGGAGTCAAGCTTTCAACTACAACCCGTCCTGGATTTAAGATTCATCTCACTGAAAGCTACTATCTCCAGATTTCCAGGATATGATCAGTGCCTTGCGGAGAAGCAGTCCGACGGCATCGCATTGCTATCTGCCTGCTGGTGGGAACCCCACAATGTCAAGAGAAACTCCTCCAGAAAACTTTCTAAGTACAAAAGTAACATTTTGATCAGGGCTTTCTGCTTAGTCTTTTCGACCAGGGCTCCATTGTGGTTGGCCACAAACGTTGATTTTGTCTTGGTTAAGCTCAACCAGATGTCACAAGTTGGCATTATAGGTTTTAAGCACTAGAAAGTGTTTAATCTTTAAAAAATAATTTCTATGGTTCCCTATATTGGATTTTTGTCATTTAGATGTCATTTTAAAGATAGAAATATCTCATATTCTTTTATGCATTGGTGTGGGATTTTTATTGTGTTGTATCTTAATTATTTAATGTATTGATGTTTTTAAATGTTTTACATATCTGTCTCCTGAGTTAAGCCTGCCTGTTCACAGCCAGCTACCAAGGGTTGAGCCAGGAGCTAATGTACTGAGACCTTGACTGCACCTCATATTGCATTGGTGGCTATATTGCTAGTGGTAGTTGCATATTTGCCCATAATAATATACCATCTTTCAACAGCTCCCAATTTGAAATTACAGCTTATTAAATGTAACCGTGGAAGGGGTAGGCCTCACCATAGGGAAAAAACAATTTGAGTTTTTCACTGCCAGGACATTTAAAACTAAATAGAACATGCCCAACCTTTTAATTAGAAGGTACCCTGCTCCATGGGCTACTTAGGGCCTACCTTAGAGGTGATTTATCTGTAATAAAAAGGGAGAATAAGGCTTGGCAAGGTGGTTTTAATTCCAAGTCAACAAGGCAGTTTAAAGCTGCACTCAGGCTGCAATGGCATGCAAAGTACATGTTTCAAGGTGCTACTTAAGTTGGTGGCACAAAAAGTGCTGCAGGCCCACTTGTAGCATTTAATTTACAGGCACTGGGTATGTGGTATACCACTGTGCAAGGGATTTTCAGTAAATTAAGTATGCCAATTTTGATGAGCGAATTAAACCATGTTTAGGGAAGTGAGCACAAGCACTTTAGCACCCGTTAGCGGCCCTCTGGACAAGAAAAATAAGTTAAGCAAAATGGAGGAGGAGTTTGGGTGAAGACCGCCCAAAGGCTGACAGGTCTAACAGTGGTCGGTATTTACCTACTTTCGGTGTATAAGAACATGCTCTTGATTGGAGTCATGATAGTAAACTGGCTGTCCATCCAAGAAAAAAATGTACTTTAGACATGTTACTGAGACATTTCTGTTGGCCCACCATGTGAAAAGAGTCCCAAATATTTGTGGACATTTTTGCCATATGTGATTAGCAAAAAATTAATCATGCTGCTCCTATTGGGTTACTTATTTACACAAGCTCATAATCTGAGTACATGCAGTATATTCCATACTTTTTTTCGAACATGGTTCATAATTCATCTCTTACTTATGAAAAACCCTATGTGATAAATGGGCATTAAGTTACAACTTTGCTCGAACCATCATCAACAGACTGATGATCAGAGTGGGAAAGTGAATCTAATCACCGGAATCCAAGATGGCGGACGGATTTCCCGGCTGATCACCACTACTGCTCTAGCCCATCCCCAGACTACACGCGGCTCTCGCTCACCTGCGGCCGCGGATGCCGCGGACGCTGTGCGCCGGCAGCACGGACCGCTGCAGGCGCTTTTCGGCTTTCTGGTGGTCCTGCCAGGATCGGGGCCGCAACGGCAGGCACCGGTGGGCCCCGCAAGAATATGCGAGCGGGACGCTCGCTCCAGACCCGCGCTCTTACCCCTCTCGGCTAAGAGCGATTCCCGCCGCTTCCTGGCAATATTAGTTGGTGTTTGGGGCGTGTGGGACGCTCGGATGGCGCCGAAGATAAACAGGACCCCTCGCTCCTTACGGGCACAGCAGAACCAAGACCCAGGAGGAACCAGAAAGTATAAAAAGCTACCGGTCCCCGGATCAAAGGAGCACAGCAATCTTCAAGTGAAAGGGGGCCCGCACAAAACAACCGACATGGAAAAAGACGCAAGGTACTCTGTTCCAACAATGTTTTCTAGCGTGATGCGGCCTAAGCAAAGGTCCACGGAAAAGGCAGCTTGTGATGCGCAACCAAACGTGTTAGGAGTCAATGATGAGCATGTACCTGTTGCATTTACATCTCCTGAAGCATTCACTCCTATGTTCGATGCAGGGGGGAGGGAGCCACCCTGTCAAGAGATCGTCAGTACAAGCCCAGGAAATAGCGGGGAGGGGGTGGCCCTCCCCCCAATGGGGTGTGCGAAGCTATCCGAGCAGGAACTTAAGGAGTCAAATCAGAGGTCTCAGGAATCCATTCCAGAGAAATGTGTAGTACAATCTAGTCCATCAAGCTGCAAGTTAAATTTGTAACAAATTGACGATATGGCCAAGTCCTTAACGATATATGAGACTACCCCCCCAGCTCCTGCCCAGAGGGGAAAACCAACAAACACCGATCCGGGGCCATTTGATACAGCAGAGAGTTTTTTTTCTCTCTCCGATCAGTCTAAAGACTCAGATTTGGACGAAGAAATTCCTTTAACAGATTCAGATATCGAGAGTAGCTCTGCTGCAAGTATCTGGGTATCGAACTACTTAACATGCAGAAGAAAATCAGTTGAGCAAACTGAAGCCAGGAGCAGCTCAGGGGCCAAGCTTAGGAGAGACCCGATCAAGCCTCAAGAGGAGGATGGTGAAATGCAGTGGGATTATACGGCCACCCAACAGGCCTTTTCGAAAAGGGATTCGGCCTGTAGTACTCTGGTGCCCCCCCCCCACGGGCGACCTTGCAGAACCTCCTTCTTTGGATCTTATCTACAGGACAATGGTTCAGAATCATGAACAGACTCAGAGGGAGAGCAGGAAAATGAAAGCAGCTAGCAGACAGCTACAACTATCTATTAAAAAAGTGGTCAAATCCTGCCAGGATATTGGTGTACGCATCGCCACCATGGAGACTCGAACGGAGGAGCTGGAAATCGAAGTTAAAGCAGCAACAGCACAGACGACGACACAAGGGCAGCAGATCTCAGATATTCAATGGAAACTGGAAGATGCTGAAAACCGTCAGCGGCGGAATAACTTGAGGATCTTGGGTATAGCAGAGGACCTCGAGGGGCAGGATACTAGGGCTTATATAGCTTCACTTTTTAAGCAAGCATTCCCAGACTTGAATGGTTGGGATTGGGAAAAGGAGATTCAGAGAGCACACCATTTTCCGTTAATGAAGAAAAAACAAGCTTTGACTGCTACTAATAGAGACCAGAGTTACCCACGGGCCATTATAGTGTATTTTGGTAATTTTTTACTGAGACAGGCTGTGTTTGAAAAAGCTCGCCACAACTCAAAGGTGACGGTGGAAGGTGTATCATTCTTTAGTAGGCCAGACTTTGCACATGCCACTGTAGAAAGACGGTGGCGACTTAGGCAGATGATTGCTCAATTTCAAGAGTTGGGGGCGGAAGCCTACTTGCTAAGCCCTGCGCGTCTAAAAGTTGTCTACAAAACAACTAAAAGATTTTTTATTTCAGAAATTAAGGCGGGGGAATATGTACAGCAGCTGAAAACCGGTCAAGTGCAGGGGGTACGGGAGAAGGGGGGGGAGGGACTGCCGTGAATAGTTGTTTATATGTAAATGTATGTGATGCTGATTGGGGTGTTTTTTTGAACATCTATCGGTTAAGGGTTTTGATCGGGAGGGTGAAGATGAGGGGCCGCGTGTATTGATTGGCAAGCCATAAGTGTGTGAAGGTGTTTTACGTATGGGTGGGCTAACGGGACTGGCAATTACCATCTTACAGGCTCAGAAGCCTGGCGATTCCATTTGTAGGGGTAAGGGTTGGGGGGTGGGTTAGAGGAGGGTGGGGGGTCACAGGGACAAAAAGGATAATGGGACATGCAGCAGGGGGTGCGGGGATGGCTCTTATCAGTGGAAAAGGTGTCAGGGTGTGAAAGCAGCAAAGTCGAACAAGGCATACAGGGGAACTAGAAGGATCAGCATCCATAAAAATGGGACAGCAAAGTGAAATACGTATCGCCACAGTGAACGTTTGTGGGCTCAATAATAACAAGAAGCGGCAGTTTGTAGGAGAGGTTTTCAAGTCATGGAATGTCGATATTATTTGTATGCAGGAAACACATATTCCAGGTACACAAAAGCAGCTAATGGAGTTTTATGGGTGGAAGCTAGCGGTTTTTACACGACAACACACAACCACTAGAGGGGTAGCGATATTAACTCGGATCAGTACTCTGGTTATACATAAACAATTTGCTGATAATCTTGGCAGGCTTGCTCTGTTGGAATGCTCGGCTAAGGGACTAAGGTTCACTCTATGTTCTATTTATGGATCTAACACAGATGATCCAGAGATACTGGATTGGCTTAATTTAGAACTTACAAATTGGGCAACACCTATCATAATGTGTGGAGATTTCAATATACATTTAGATAGTAAAGAACCCATTCAGGAACAAACACTCTACCTGGGTAGAAAAAACAAAGTTTTTAGGGCACTTCAGTCATTGGCCATTAATCATGGCTTGATCGACGTCTGGCAGTTGTGTTGCCCGCAGGATTCAGGGTCCACCTTTTTCTCTGCTCCGCATAAGAAATTAGTCAGGTTAGACTACTTTTTTGTGACAGCCTCTCTACAAAACCAAATAGGGGTCAATAGACTTCCTAGAATTATATCAGACCACAACCCATTGGTTTTGGCTTTGGAGACAGGGAGAAAGGGCCCGCAGCCGAGATCTTGGACATTTGATAGGACACTATTAGCTGATCCAGTGTATATCCATAAAATGAAGGAATGGATCCCCGAATTTTTTAAGATAAATCAGGGTTCTGCTTCTTGTCAGATAGTTTGGGATACTTTTAAAGCTGCTGTCAGAGGAGAAACCCTGAGTTATGGGTTAAGAAAGGAGAAAATACGCACGGATCAACTAAAATTAGTTCAGACATAGCTGGTTAAAGCTGAGCAGCGACTAGGGGAAGTGATCCGCAGTGGAGTAGATATTTCAGACATTCTGTGTGATGTGAATATCATTAAGGCAGAAGCCGCCAAGATTTTCATGGATAAGGCTGCTGCAAAATGTTTAGTATACCGTCAGAAATGCTATGAGTATAGCGGGAAAGCAGGCCAACAGCTGGCCTTAAGAATAAGACAAAAGCAGGTATTTGGGAGTATTAAAAGCTTAGTGAATGAAGAAGGGCGGATGGTACACAACGGTCCTGAGATTATGGAAGTCTTTAGACAATTCTATCAAAAATTAAAAACCCAGGAAGAACAGCCCCAAGAAGAGGAAGGGATCGATGCCGCGGGCAATGAGATATCAGGTCAGTTAAGAGAGGAAGATAAGGCAGCTTTAGAAGCACCTATGACATTGGAGGAATTGGATGTAGCAACTCGTGCCTTGGCAAGTGGGAAGGTGGCAGGGGGGGATCTAATTCCACTAGAATTCTATAAAGTTTTTTTTGTGGAGATATGTAAACAGCTACTTAACTTATTTATTGAAGTACAAGCAGGGGCTCCTCAACCGGCCTCCTGGGGGGAGGCTAAGATAGTCGTTTTTTTGAAAAAGGACAAGGAACCCACTCAGCCTGGTTCATATCGCCCAATCTCTTTAATTAACAGCGATGCCAAAATCTACGCTAAAATACTTGCTAGCCGCTTGAGTTTGGTAATCTCAGGCTTAGTATCTCCATGGCAGCATGGCTTCATCCCGGGGAAAAGCACGGCAGATCATATAAGACGAGTTATTACGTTACTTGATGTTAGTGCAATAGCCAGGCTTCCCATGGCAGTAATCTTGTTAGACGCGGAAAAAGCCTTCGATCGGGTCCATTGGCCCTTTTTATGGTCTGTCCTGCGTGAAAATAACATCGGTCCCGGGTTTGTCAAGGCAATTCAACAGCTTTACCAAAACCCAACGGCTACGATACAAGTTGCCGGGCTAAAGTCATCCTCAATCAATATTCAGAGAGGCACGCGACAAGGGTGCCCGTGTTCACCACTGCTTTTTGCTCTATATATTGATCCCTTGATCAGGAAAATGATCCGGAATGGTCGGATCATGCCAGTCTCATTGAAAGGGGGGTGTACTAATATTTTAGCATATGCAGACGATATCGCAGTGGTGACCACAGACCCCAGGACTGCTATATTGGAAATAGAGCAGGAAGCCCTGCAGTTTGGGAAAAGATCTGGTTATTTGCTGAACAAGAGTAAATGCCAAATATTGGTGAATGAATCAGTAGATTTTAAGGACGAGCGGGTGCTGACACAGGTACAATATTTTTGTGTTAAACTTACAGCAAACCTTGACGAAGTGGTGAAAATAAACATGGGCCCAATTTTAACAAAGACTAGGAAAGATCTCGCTCGCATTAACAATCTACACTTGTCACTCATGGGACGCTGTAATGTGATAAAAATGGAATCTGCCACTACACTCCCTTGTGGATTACCCCCACGCTTCCAGCAATATTTAAAGACCACTATTGCTTGAGGTGGAGTAATCGGGGTATTCACAAAGTCGGGGACTTGTTTCACTCTGGCAGCCACCTCAAATCATTTGAGGAACTGAGTGCGGAATTTGCGCTGGAAAAAATAGACTTTTTTAAATTTTTACAGATTAGAGCCTTTTTACTAACTAGTATGACCCAAGGTTGGCACACGGATAAGATTAAGCTAATGGAAGTCTCACGACACCCCACTAGCTGCGGTATTAAAAACCTGTATCCACTGCTTTTAAATTCTATACAAGATGACCTGGCGACATTGGTTAAAAAATGGGAAGCACTGGTTGGAGCTAAAGAGACAGAGGTTTGTGAGTCTATGGAAATGGCACGGACTGTTTTAGTGTCTGCTGGCCCGCAAGCTCAACATTTTATGGTATTGTATAATTTATATTATACACCTGTTAAGATTGCGAGCTGGGGCAAAACGGCGGGAATTATGTGTCCACGATGCGGTTGCCCGAAAGCAGATCTCTGTCATATGTTCTTTCAGTGTGTAAAACTGGGAAGTTTGATTACTGGGATATCCGATATATTGAAGAAAATCTTGAAACAGTCTATCTATCTGACACCTCAAATGGTTTTACTGGGAGTTGATCATTCAGTCTGCAATAGTCGAGATAGATACTTTCTGTTCATAGCAATGTCAGTATTTCGTAACTGCATAGCATCTCTGTGGCGTGATGTTGATCCCCCACGGTTCAATCAATGGTTTTCACAACTCTTATCTATGTATCACCTGGAGAATAGCCTGTATGAACTAAAAGGAGCAGCGGCCTGTAAAAGATTCACTAGAGCTTGGGCACCTCTCTCCCTATGGCTCTTGGGCCCCGAGAACGTGCCGACTATATAAGTAAATTTATGAGATTCCTAAGAGTAGAAACTATTATCATTGACTCTTGTTTAGAATGTTTGCTTCACCTGTACGACAATATTGATGTATTTATGCTTCTTTTTTTTTGTTTTTTTCCTCTTTATTATTGCAAACATGTAACCCGCTGCGTGTCCTTAAAAAAAAAAAAAAAAAAGTGAATCTATGTTTGGAACCGTATATTAGGTGCCAAATCTTACAATGTAGCTCGAATTGGGCAGACTCCTTGTGGGCTTCTGAATTCGCATATAACAATTCCACAAATTAATCTCTGGGTTTTCCCCATTTTTTGGTACATATGCCCTTCACCCAAAGTTGATTAATAGCAAACTGCAAACTTCTCACTTAGCATCTGCTGCATACAATTTTCAGGAACATGTTCTGAAGCAGCGCATCAAAATTCATAACAAGAAAAACAAAGATAAAATAATTATGCCAACAGATACAGATACAGAACACCAGAAAAGGCATATTCAGTTGGGAATCAGTTGTGGTTGTCCATCTAACATTTCTGTCTTGAGGGGAAAAATAAATAATTTCAGCCCAAATTTGTGGGGCCTTTTAAGGTGTGCAAAATAATCAATTCCCTAGCCCTTAAATCAGAATTTTCTAATACTGTACTAGCACACCCTGCTTTTTATGTGTCTTTGATCAAACCAGTTACTGCAGACACGCGCTTGTAAAGTATATCACCTCCTCTGGAGGTGGGGTACTAATCTGAATAAGAAGTGAAGGCAATTTTGGATTCAAAGAGAGTGAAAGGGACATAGTCTGTCTCATTGATTGGAAAGGTTATGGCCCAGAAAGTAGATCCTAGGAGCCTGCAGGGTAAATGTATGCACCACAATTGGTTAAAGAGTACCATGTGCAATATCCAGCCAAAGTCAAGCCGGTGGAGAGGGTTTTGGGAGGCATGTACTGGTGCGGCTGTGGTTGCACATCCCTGCTCAGGGCAAATGGCACAGGCAAAACAGGAAGTGAGGAGAAGGAGGTGGCCAAGCCAGGGACACTGTCTGGTGTTTTTGGTCCCCCTGCATTGGACCACCTAAAGGAAGTCCGCACTTGTTAGAGGGTGAGATTCTTGTAAACAGCAATATGAAAGCTGTGTCTGAGAGTCTTCTGTTGCCTGTAATTATTTAGAACTTCTGCACTTACAATGTTGCAGAAGGCTGGTTATTGTAGACTCATCTTCTTCACTGATAGGTGGAAAAGAAAATTGACATTTTTAAAGACTGTTTTTGGCTCTCCATGGGCATTACTCAACCCCCTACACTTATAAAGGTTTGTTTTTGGGGGACATTGAAGGAATGATTTAATTTCACTTGTATCTTGTCTTACTTAGACACCTATTTTTACTTGGTGAGGTAATCTTTGCTTTGGGTGTTGTAGTGAAGTCGTAGCACTAGTGATTTTCTAGGTACTTATTAAGCCACATTCTATTCCTTGGAGAATTACACTTCACTCGCTGGATTCTAGTGGGAAAGTGAGAGGTAATAGGTAAGACTATACACTCACTAATTTTGGTTCAATTACATGATTATGTTTATGCTTTAGAAGGGAAGGTCCTAAACAAAACATATTATATTCACATAGATGTGTTATGATAGTAGAACACTATGAGAATCCACAATATTGAGAACTGTAGCAGTCATCTTGAAAGGACCTCAAGGACACAATCTTTGTTATTTTCTCAATTTCTCCTTTCTCCTGTGTGCTGTTCTCCACTGGAGTTATGTTGGTTTCTCAGATGGTTGCAGGGCTTCGGTTACAAAGGGAATTAGCTTCTGACATTTTCCTATCACTCCCACATGATTAACACTGTCAAATCAGGATTGGTTATGCCCAGATGTGACAAGTTTGCACTTAGTCAGGTCTTGGCCACCTAATAGACCGTGTGTGTCTAGAGGCAGTGGACTACATTTTAAACATTTTAGTTAAGCACAAATGTTTATGAAATGTCTGCTTTACATGATTTTGTGCCATTTAGTACTGATATACACAGTTCAATGACTGTTCTAGTTTGTAGATTCATTTTCTCAGCAGTATGGTATGTGACTGTCATTGTGTAAAATTGTTTCTCTAATAACTTTGGCACTTGAGGGAGTGTCAGAGAAATTTCCAAAATAACTACAACACTATTAACTTAATTGTGAAATGTAAATGAAACACTATTAACTTAATTGTGAACTGTAAATGAAATCAAGCAATGGCATTTGATTGAATTAAATTAAAATACTTTTTCTCAAGTTTAAATTAAAAAAAAAATACATTCCTACCTAAAGTAAAAACAATGTTTACTATGCAATAATAACTGGTAATACTTGTGTATAGTGCAATAATAATTGTTAACCTGTTGTGTGCCCAGGACGAGGTGATCTCGTCCAAGGCGCCGGTTCCCCGGTGCCTTGGACGAGATCACCTCGTCCTGCTATGGGCCCCCAGGGGGAGCACTAGCGCTCCCCGATGGCCAGGCACACCCCTCCCCTAGGCAGGGATGGAAGGGGAATCGCTTCCCCTTTCACCCCCACCCTCCGTCTGATGACGTCAGCGCGCTTTGAGGCCTTCCCTCCGGCGCTGGAAGCTCAGCTTCCAGTGCCCGATCGTAGGAGAAATGATCACGTGGAGGGGGCAGAGAAGCCTGAAAGGAGAGGAAAGGTCTTTTCTCTCCTTTCAGGCTTCTCTGAGCATTTCTGCTGCCCAATCGCAATGCGATTGGGCAGCAGAAATGCCACTAGACACCAGGGTTTTTTTTTTTTTAACTTACTTCACAAGGAGAGCGGCCCCTTGGGCAAGGGCCGCTCTCCAGGGGGGCAATTAGTTTTTGGGCTGTATTTATTGGTGTTTTTTTTTTTTTATGTTTGGGGAGCGACCCCTTGGGCAAGGGTCGCTCCGGGGGGCAAATTATTATTAGGTCATTTCTGCCCCCCCGGGGGCAGATCGGCCTTGCGATCTGCCCCCGGGGGGACAGAAACCACTAGACACCAGGGAATATTTTTCTGTGTGGGCTATTTCAAGTAAGGGGAACAGCCCCTGGGCAAGGGCCGCTCCTCGGGGGCAAATTATTTCTAGGACATTTCTGCCCCCCGGGGGCAGATTGGCCTAATATTATTAGGCCGATCTGGCTCCGGGGGGGCAGAAAACCACTAGATACCAGGGATAATTTTGTTTTGTTTACTTTTATTTTTTTAGGTTTGGGGAGCGACCCCTTAGGCAAGGGTCGCTCCCAGGGGGGCAAATTATTATTAGGCCGATCTGCCCCCAGGGGGCGCAGAAACCACAAGACACCAGGGATTTTTTTTTTTTTAATACTAACGCATAAGGGGAGCGGCCCCTTTGGCAAGGGCCACTCCCCGGGGGAGCAAAATATTTTTAGGCCTTTTCTGTCCCCCCTGGAGGCAGATCGGCCTCATATAATTAGGCGGATCAGCCCCCGGGGGGGCAGAAACCTCTAGACACCAGGGATATATATATTTTTTTATTTACTTTATGTTTTTATGTATGGGGAGCGACCCCTTAGACAAGGGTGGCTCCCCTGCGGGGGCAAATTGTATTTAGGCCATTTTTGTTAGGCCAATCTGCCCCCAAAGGGTCTCTCCCCATGGGGGCACATTACTGTTGGCCATAACTGCAAAAGGCCTGTGTGCCCCCAAGGGGGGCAGAAAGCCCAACAGAGACCAGGGAAGATATTTTTTTCAAAATAAGAGGTTGGGGGTATGGCCATACCCCCACCCCAAATAAATGGGGACAAAGTTGTTCCGTCCACCAGTGGGCAGATTGGGAAATTAACCCCGATCTACACCCCAGGGGGACAGAAAGTCTACTAGATGCCAGGGAATAAAAAAAATAAAAGAAAATAGTGGGGTGGTGGCTACCAACCAGTATGGGCCTGGTTATGCCCCCACCCGAACTGAAGGGGCTAACAGTCTTTCAGCTCTCCGCCGCACACTAAAACATCTTATCCCATGGCAAGCAAGAGGATGTTTGATTATTTTTGTTTTTTGTTTTACATTTGGGCCATGAGAGCTTGGTAACTCTCAAAATCGTCCCACTTGGAATGGTGAGGGCTGCACTTTTTTTTACTTTGGGACGCTGCAATGTAGAAAAATCCAAAAGACCTAGACACATCTGAAAACTAAACATCTAGTTGATTCCAGGGTGGTGTGCTTCACATGCACCCCGCACCATTTCCTTACCCACAATGCCCTGCAAACCTGCAACTTTGCTGGAAAGGACACATTTTTGTGATGGAACCTTCTGGAATCTGCAGTAATCCACAAAATTCCTACCACCCAGCATTGTCTCATCTATACCGATAAAATTTCTGCTGCTCTTGTCAGCCGAAAAATGTTTTTTTTCAATCTGCTCTTTTGGACCCACGTTGGTTCCCCCTCAATTTCGAGGTGTTTTTGGCTCTTCCCTGTCACAAACAGTTGGCCCACCTATACAAGTGAGGTATCATTTTTACCGGGAGGCTGAGGGGAACGTTGGGTGGTAGGACATTTGTCCTGTTGCAGTGATCCCACACAGAAATGTGGGAAAAATGTGATTTTTTAGCTAAATTTGCGATTTGTTGAGGATTCTGGGTAAGAAAATATTGGGGGATCCACGCAAGTCACACCTCCCTTGACTCCCTCGGGTGTCTAGTTTTCAGAAATGTCTGGGTTTGGTAGTCTTAACTAGAAAGCTCCTGAGCCCAGGACCAAAAACGCAGGTGCCCCCCGCAAAAAGAGGTAGTTTTCTATTTGATAATTTTGATGTGTCCACGTTGTGTTTTGGGGCATTTCCTGTCGCGGGCACTAGGCCTACCCACACAAGTGAGGTACCATGTTTATCAGGAGACTAGGGGGAGCGCTGGATGGAAGGAAATTTGTGGCTCTTCTCAGATTCCACAACTTTCTGTCACCGAAATGTGAGGAAAAAGGTGCCGGATGAGCTAGAGGCCAAAATCCACAGGTAGGCACTTTGCAAAAAAAACACCTCTGTTTTCTGTGGAAAAATGTGATGTGTCCACGTTGTGTTTTGGGGCATTTCCTGTCGCGGGCACTAGGCCTTCCCACACAAGTGAGGTACCATTTGTATCGGGAGACTTGGGGGAACATAGAATAGCAAAACAAGTGTTATTGCCCCTTGTCTTTCTCTACATTTTGTCCTTCCAAATATAAGACAGTGTGTAAAAAAGACATTTATTTGAGAAATGCCCTGTATTTCACATGCTAGTATGGGCATCCCCAGAATTCAGAGATGTGCAAATAACTACTGCTCCTCAACACCTTTTCTTCTGCCCATTTTGGAAATACAAAGGTTTTCTTGATACCTATTTTTGGCTCTTTATATTTCAGCAAATTAATTTTGTATACCCGGTATAGAATGAAAACCCACTGCAAGGTGCAGCTCATTTATTGGCTCTGGGTGCCTAGGGTTATTGATGAACCTACAAGCCCTATATATCCCCGCAACCAGAAGAGTCCAGCGAACGTAACAGTATATTGCTTTCAAAAATCTGACATTGCAGGAAAAAGTTACAGAGTAAAATGTAGAGAAAAATTGCTGTTTTTTTCACCTCAATTTCAATATTTTTTTATTTCAGTTGTTCTTTTCTGCAGGAAACCCTTGTAGGATCTACACACCGATTGCTTAGGTCAGAATTTTGTCTACTTTCCAGAAATGTTTAGGTTTCTGGGATCCAGCATTGGTTTCACACCCATTTCTGTCACTGACTGGGAGGAGGCTGAAAGCACAAAAAATCATAAAAAAGGGGTATGTCCCAGTAAAATGCCAAAATTGTGTTGACAAATTGTGTTTGTTCCTGAAAGCTGGGAAGCTGGTGATTTTAGCACCGTAAACCCTTTGTTGATGCCATTTTCAGGATAAAAACCACAAGCCTTCCTTTTGTCCCATTTAAAAAATAAAAAATAAAACTTTTCAATGAATTTTGGCTAATTTCTTGGCCTCCTTCAGGGAACCCACAAAGTCTGGGTACCTCTAGAATCCCTAGGATGTTGGAAAAAAAGGACGCACATTTGGTGTGGGTAGCTTATGTGGACAAAAAGTTATGAGGGCCTAAGCGAGAACTATTCCAAATAGGCAAAAAAAGGCCTGGCACAAGAGGAGGAAAAGGCCTGGCAGCGAAGGGGTTAATACTTGTGTATAGTGTTAGTTGAAAGTATTTATCTAATATGTATAATTTTTAATTTAATCATACCTTACATCAATTTTAGTAAATCAAGTATATACATAATTTATAATTTAATAATAAATAACTATTTATTTGTATATAACATGCACTAAATTATATGTATTATATGTTTAATTATTTAAACCAATTTGACATTATTTCCTTTTGGGTTTTGCTTTAAGTCCATACCTCCATTGATTTCTATGGCAGGGTGTTGCACTAGCAGTGGTTAACCATATGCAATCCTAGACTTACTTTAACTACTCTGAGTTGGAATAATTTATTTCCATTTTGGGTCATTTTTCAGCTGTGGCAACTTTAGAGGAAAATGTTGTGAGCAGCAATGGACTCACTCTTTTTTTTGGTGGGCATACATCCATCTCTCCCCCTATCCAAGCAAGGACCCTCACTCTAGTCAGGGTAAGTCACACACAATCCAAATTATCCTGTTCCCACCCTCTTGTAGCTTGGCACTGAGCAGTCAGGCTTAACTTAGAAGGCAATGTGTAAAGTATTTGTGCAATAAATCATACAATAACACAGTATAGCACCACATAAATACACCACACAGTGTTTATAAAAATATATAATATTTATCTGGATAAATGCAGGTCAAAACAATTAAAATGCAATAAGTATATGTTGAGATATCACTGTAAAAGTGATATAAAGTGTCTTAAGTCTTTCAAAATCAATCAAAGTCTCTTTCAAGCACCAAGTACCTGGTTCGCGTGCAAAATCCCTGCAAAGAACCGCAGAGGAGGAGATGCATGGAAACAAAGGTGTGTGCTTCAATTTCTCGGGCTGCACACTGCGCTGCCTTGTTTAGTTTTCATGCAGGGATGGCTGTGCGTTGATTTCCGGCTATCGGTCATGGATCCTCTTCAGCTTGCGAGGTTTTCGGACACCCCAGGAACGATACATGGATTTCCTGCACTGGCAGAACAAAGTCACAGGAGCTGCGTCGATTAGGTGGGCATTGCGTCAAATTTTGTACCGCACGGCAGGCGCTGCGTCGATTCCTCTCTGGAAATCGGGCTGCGTCACTCCAGCTCGGCT
This sequence comes from Pleurodeles waltl, assembly GCF_031143425.1. NCBI lineage: Eukaryota > Metazoa > Chordata > Amphibia > Caudata > Salamandridae > Pleurodeles > Pleurodeles waltl. Next base: position 291,531,399 of record NC_090447.1, read on the forward strand.
GTGCTTCGATCCAGTGGGCTGTGCGTTGCATTTCTGGTTGCTACGTTAGCGCTGCGTCGATCTTCTCGATGCAAAGTTGTGCTGCGTCGCTCCGGTTCAGCGTGCAGTGAATTTTTCACTGTGGTGCAGGCTGTGCTAGTTTCTGGCAGGCTAAGACTTCAGGAACAGGAAGCAAGCTCTATCCAAGCCCTTGGAGTGCACTTCCTCACCACAGCCAGAGGGCAGCAAGACAGCAGGGCAAGAGCAAGGCAGCAGTCTTTCACAGAAAGCAGACAGGTGAGTCCTTTGGGCAGCCAGGCAGTTCTTCTTGGCAGGATGCAGGTTCTGGTTCAGGTTTCTTCTCCAGGAAGTGTCTGAGTTGGTAGGGGCAGAGACCCTCTTTAAGTACCCAAATGTGCCTTTGAAGTAGGGGAGACTTCAAAGAGTGACTTAGAAGTACACAAGGTCCCCTTTCAGTTAAATCCTATCTGCCAGGGTCCCAGTAGGGGGTGTGGCAGTCCTTTGTGTGAGGGCAGGCTACTGTCCTTTGACATGCAAGTGTCAGGCCCTCCACCCTCCCAGCCCAGGAAGACCCATTCAAAATGCAGATGTATGCAAGTTAGGCTGAGTATCCTGTGTTTTGGGTGTGTCTGAGTAAACGCACAAGGGAGCTGTGAACTAAACCCAGCCATACGTGTATTGTAAGGCACAGAAGTATTTAAGTGCAGAGAAATGCTCACTTTCTAAAAGTGGCATTTCTAAAATAATAATATTAAATTCAACTTCACCAGTCAGCAGCATTTTGTATCACCATTCTGGCCATACTAAATATGACCTTCCTACTCCTTTCAGTTCAGCAGCTACCACTCAAACAATATATGAGGGCAGCCCCAATTTTAGACTATAAAGGGAGCAGGCCTCACAGCAGTGTAAAAATGAATTTGGAGGTTTTACACTACCTGGACATGTAAACTACACAGGTACATGTCCTGCCTTTTGCCTAAACAGCACCCTGCCCTATGGGTTACCTAGGCCATACCTTAGGGGTGACATATATGTAGAAAAAGGGGAGTTTTAGGCTTGGCAAGTACTTTTAAATGTCAAGTCGAATTGGCAGTGAAACTGCACAGACAAGCCTTGCAATGGCAGGCCTGAGACTAGGTTAAGGAGCTACTTAAGTGGGTGGCACAATCAGCGCTGAAGGCCCACTAGTAGCATTTAATCTACAGGCCCTGGGCACCTATAGTGCACTTTACTAGGGACTTATAAGTAAATTAAATAGTCCAGTTGGGTATGATCCAATGTTACCATGTTTAAAGGGAGAGAGCATATGCACTTTAGCACTGGTTAGCAGTGGTAAAGTGTGCAGAGTCTTAAAAGCAGCAAAAAGAGAATCTAAAAAGTGGAGGGAGGCAGGCAAAAAGTTAGGGGTGACCGCCCTAAGGCTGTCAGGTCTAACAGTGACACTACTAAAGTGTCATGTGAAAACATAACTCTTGGCTGCCACAGTATGCAGTTTTAAAATTGCCCTTTCAAACTTTTGAAATTGCCATTTCAACAGGCCTAAACCTTCCTTCGAAATACTTCTAAGCTTCTGCCCCCCAATGTGGGCCCTACAATCTCATGGGGCAGGGTACATGGTATTTGAAAAGTAGGTCAGTTGTTCTTAAGTTTACATGTACTGGCAGTTAAAACTCTCCAAATTATTTCTCCCTGCAGCAAGGCTGGCTCTCCGAGAGAAAAGCACTGGGTTACATTATAACACCTTATAACGCATAGCTTCAGTTTGGGAATAGCTAGAACCATGGCTCAAGGACTCAAACTGATAGACATTTAAAATCCATTCTAATGGTCGAGTGGATGTTTTCATTATTATTTTGAAAATGGCACTTTAAGAAAGTTTGCATTTTCTTGCCTAAATCCTCTAGCAGTCCTTTCAGAATTAATCTCCACCTATCACCTGGTAGCCTCTGGGTGGTATGAATGGCTATGAGGGAACAAAAGACCCTTGACTGGAAGGAAATTTGACCTCCTCCTGAAAGGTACCAGGCAGAAATATAATTTTACTGACAGGTTTGGCGAAATTCGGGTAACTCCGCATTACGTGTACAATGTAGACTTCCTGTCAAATGTCTCCATCTGATGCATGGTGGAATTATCTTCCAATTTGCACACAAGAAGTTCAGTAAACATGTACCTGGGAGTATACACAAAATTTGCCGCCTGCTAGCATGCTACCATAGAGCCTTCCAGTGCCATTTCATGATACAGGGTTGGTGCAGCTGCTTCTCGAGTGGATTTTCAATTAAAAAAGAAGCTAAATCAACTCGAAAACACCTTTTCAAGTTCATAGTCTATTCAAATGTACAGGTTTGGTTGTCTATAGTGCAAAAAGTATTTTTTTTTAAACTTTTTTTCAGCATGAAGGAAGTCCCCCACATACATCATCTTCTTCTTCCTCCCAATGCTTTGTCCATCTCTTGGTCACTTTTGATATGGATTTCAAAGTGAAAGGATCATTATGTTTGTCCGCATATCCTGCTGCACATATACTATTGGATTTTAGGGACTATGTATTTGGGACATCACAACAGGTAAGTTCAAAAACTTTCGGATAAAGGTGTTGTTTGATAGAGGACATGCACCAGTATTTTTAGTTGTACTTTTGTTCAATTTTTAAGTTTGATTGTAGTTGAGGTCGGTGGCCTAGATTTGCAGTAGGGGTCTAGTAATTTTTTGCAATTCATTTTAAAAAAAATATTTTATAAAAGAAACGGGTTGTACAGTTAAGTACATTTTCTCCAAGTTAGTTTAATATGCACTGTTCATTCATTTTACCATGTGGTCTAGTCTTCCTACAGGCCATTAAGCCAGTACGAGTCATTGGGTATATGAAACAACTGTTTCTGTGGTATAGGTCAATTTGTGAAAAATCACAGCCAAATTTAAAAGTCATCGTAGGCAGTCATGATGTTATCCAAAACATCAATTGTAAGGGAGTCCAATGAGGATCCGATAGTCATAGACAAGAGAACCATTAATGTCTCAGTGAGCAAACTCAAGGAACAGACATGATCCAGCGCCTCAGCCTCCAGCGAGGAATTATCAGCCCGCACGTCTGCAGTTGTTGAGCCAGATGAAAACATACGTGGAGCCATTGAGTCCATATCCACATAGAACTGCTCATAAAAGGCATCAAGAAGCAACCGCAAACTCATAGGACAACTCCAGGAATTCACCCTCGTTGAAAACACAAAGGCCAGTTTTTGTTTAGTTCCTCCAACAAAGACACTCCTAAGTGCTTTATTATGCGTTCATGACATAGCTGGTTCGGTAGTTCCACCAATAATCAGCTTTAAGATGGGACATCCATTGCAGAAACACTTGAAAAGAGAGAGTATATAAATGATGGTATCACTCCAAAGACAGTTTGGAAAATGCTGACAAAACCAAACCCAATCACTTTTAAAAAAGTGCACAACTCCAGCACAATTGGAAGCATTAAAAAATGCAGCTCACAAGTTCTCCAAAGTGTCTTGGGAAGTTGGCATTTAAAAACAACTGTATCTCGGCAGATGACCTGACCACCTGCACATTATAAGCGCCACATGTTTCTGAAACAATAATGCTTTTAGTCAGCTCAGCTTGTCAAAGTTAACATTAACATAGGAATTCGAGACAACAAACTCGCTACCCTCATCTCATCCATGGGGGGAATAACACATTACCACAGCAGGCCGCTATTTAAGAAACAGAAATCGCATATGGTAAAGCTGTTCTCATCACACAACAGCCTTGATCACTCAACCTTTTTTAGTAACTTCCATTTGAATGTACCTGAAACACTGAGAAAGTCAAGAGGACAGGAATTCCCTTCAAGAAACATTGAAAATTAGCTGCCAATTAATTACAACCACCGTGCAGTCTCACCTGTTTACAAATTATTGAGTGGCTTAAATAAGTTTAAAAATCATTACCACTGAGGAAGACTGACTCTTTCTTGCGCACACATTTGTAATTGAGAGGCAATTATCACACCTTATGAATAAAACTCTCCCTAAACCCTCAAACCTGCCTACCAAAAAATGTTTCAAATGCAATGTGAATTGAAATGTGGAAAATGGCAGGGATATTACTCCATGTACTAACCAGACTGCTGATGGTGTCTCAGCCACTGTGAAGGGCAACTTTTCCAACTTTTCAGTATTTAGAAATGTGTATGTTGCATCCTCTTAGCCATTATCTTTTGTGTGTGCAATAGATTAATGCGCAAAAATACCTCTGTCAAGTTCACATGTTTCCAGGGCACGCAGTTCAGTTTTAGAACCTATAATATTCAACTCAACTGCATGATGGACTTGAGCTGACTCTATCCATGCTATAAAAATAACATGACATTTGATGTAATATCAATTGTAGAAAACGCAATGCTATTTAGTGTGAAAATCCTAGAGGACAACTTATTCATCTCATTATTAACAAAGGCTAATGCATTCTCTAAATATGCCTGAAAAAATTGTCTTAAACAAGAAGCAGCTTCCATTTGAGAAAGCTTCCATATTTAATTTTTATGTTGCTGACACGACTTCCCTACGCGGTATGTAGTGACTATACCTGAATGTTGTGTCTCGGTATAACAAGGAACCGGTCTGCTTACTTTAAAACCCTGTGCTGGGTTAATAAAATGTGCATGGCAACTACTTGTGTCCACTGGCCACAATAACCACTCTTTGGGACTTGAAAGTGTTGAATTAAATGCATCATTCCTGACCATACCATTGAGCTGATCTTCCGTATAATTTACAATATATTGTCAATTGCTACATTTTGAAACTGAAGGGATACTGGGCACATTCAGGGGCATATTTATACTCCGTTTGCGCCGAATTTGCGTCATTTTTTTCGACGCAAAACTAACTCCATATTTATACATTGGCGTTAGACGCGTCTAGCGCCAAAGTTCATGGAGTTAGCGTCATTTTTTTGCGTGAACACCTTCCTTGCGTTAACGATATGCAAGGTAGGCGTTCCCGTCTTAAAAAATGACTGCGATGCATATGCGTCGTATTTATACTCCCGGGCAAAAATGACGCCCGGGAGTGGGCGGGTTTAAAAAACCCACATTTTCGCCGGATTTTAGCGCCTGGGTCAGGGCAGGCGTTAAGGGACCTGTGGGCTCAGAATGAGCCCAGAGGTGCCCTCCCCTGCCCCCAGGGACACCCCCTGCCACCCTTACCCACCCCAGGAGGACACCCAAGGATGGAGGGACCCACCCCAGGGACATTAAGGTAAGTCCAGGTAAGTTTTATTTTTTATTTTTTTTGTGGCATAGGGGGGCCTGATTTGTGCCCCCCTACATGCCACTATGCCCAATGACCATGCCCAGGGGACAGAAGTCCCCTGGGCATGGCCATTGGGCAAGGGGGCATGACTCCTGTCTTTGCTAAGACAGGAGTCATTTCAATGGGGGATGGGCGTCGTAAAAAAATGGCGCAAATCAGGTTGTGGCGATTTTTTTGCCTCAGCCTGACTTGCAATATTTGTGGACGCCCATACGCCATTTTCCCCCTACGCCGGCGCTGCCTGGTGTACGTCGTTTTTTTTAACGCACACCAGACAGCTCCGGCGGCTAACGCCGGCTAACGTCATTGAATAAATACGGCGCCCGCATGGAGCTTCAGAATGGCGTTAGCCGGCGCTAATTTTCTTTGACGCAAAACTGCGTTGGCGCAGTTTTGCGTCAAAAAGTATAAATATGGGCCTCAATTCTTTAATTATTGCTAGACCCAGGCAAGTAGTCTGTTTTCTTTAGAAAAATAATTTATGATGGAGTCAGACATGCTTTAAATAAAGCATCCAAGCTCTGTACTTACCAATGAATTTGTTGTTCCCCAAACTGATTTCAAAGCAAAAGTAGATTTTCAATATGCATAACCTTTAATGGCTAGTTGTGAAACAAATAAATTTGAGTAAAATAATTTAGTAGGGGTCAGCATGTGTTTCCCTGCTTTAGTGGAAGGTAATTTGAAATATTAATATGAGGGATCAGTAACATCATGCCCAGAAAAGTATGTAAATGTGTCTGAATATGTGTTAGAACTCCCCACAGGTCATGTTCCCATTGTGTCTAATTAAAAATCTTATATGCCATATTAGTGCTGTGTAGGTAATGGTGTGCATAGTGGTGATAACAATACATTATTCCGAAATTTGCAGAGTTCATATACATAAATTCACTTTAAAAAACATTGCAATATTCAAGCTCAGAGTGCATAGAAGAAACAGCTTTTACACCCTGTTGGACCTGGACCTTTTTGCTGGGTCATCCCCAAACTTCTTACCTACTTCCTCCTTTTTTTTCTGACCAGTTTTAGTTGGCTTTAGGACTTCGGGCACTTTACCACTGCTAACCAGTGATAAAGTGCATATGTTCTCTGTCTAAGTTGTATGGGTGATTGGTTTATCCATGATTGGTATACCTGATTTACTAATAAGTCCATAGTAAAATGCACTAGAGGTACCCAGGGCCGGTAAATCAAATGCTACTTGTGGGCCTGCAGCACTGATTGTGCCACCCACATGAGTAGCCCTGTAAACATGACTCAGGCTGCCAACTGCATTGTCTGTGTGTGCAGCTTTAAACTGCCCATTCGGCCTAGCAAGTATACCCACTTGCCAGGCCCAAACCTTCTCTATTTATACATGTAGGCACCCCTAAGGTAGGCACTAGGTAGCCCCATTGACATGATGCAGTGTATGTTAAATCTAGGACATGTAGGGCCAGATGTAGCAAAATCCGATTTTGCGAATCGGAAATTGCGAGTCGGTGCGATTCACACCGTCTGCGAATCTCAATGGGGTCGCAAAGACCCACCTCATTTATATTAATGAGGTGTGACGCATTTTGCGACCCCATTGAGATTCCCTGCACTCACAGGAATGGTGGCCTGCTGGAGACAGCAGACCTCCATGTCTGTGACTGCTTTTTAAATAAAGCAGTTTTTTTTTTTGTATTGCAGCCCGTTTTCCTTAAAGGAAAACAAGTTGCAATACAAAAAAAAACCTAAACCATTTGGTTTTGGTTTTTCAGAGTAGGCAGTAGTCCATTGGACCACTGCCTGCTCTGAAAAAACATTAATAGTGTCATTCACAAAGGGGAAGGGATCCCATGGGGACCCCTTCCCTTTTGCGAATGTGTTACCTCCAGTGTGACACTGGTGGTAACTGCGAATTGCTTTGCGACCGCGTTTGGGGTCACAAAGCAATTCTGCATTGCGGTGCGAGTTGCAAATAGGAAGGGAAAACCCCTTCCCATATTGCGAGTCGCATTCCCATTTTGCGAGTCGGGACCGACTCGCAAAATGTGAATGTGCATCGCGATGCGCGTTTTGCATGGCGCAAAAATTTTCACAGTTTGCGCCTTGCAAAACGCTTCCTACATCTGGTCCGTAGTGATGTGTTTAACATGTCTTAACAGTGAAATACTGCCAAATTTGTTTTTCACTTTTGGAAGGCCTATCTCTCTCATAGGTTAACATGGGGGCTGCCTTTAAATGTTTTTTTTAAGTGCCATTTCCCTTAGGGAGCAGACACAGGTGTGGAGTTTGGGGTCTCTGAACTCACAATTTAAAAATACATATTTTGGTAAAGTTGGTTTTTAAATTGTCAGTTTGAAAATACCACTTTTAGAAAGTGGGAATTTTCTTGTTTAAACTATTATGTGACTCTGCCTGCGTGTGTATTCCCTGTCTGGGTCAGAGTGACAGTTGGGCAGTTTGTGAATCACCACTAGACAGTGACACAAAGGGAACGGGGTATAGCCTACATATCCTGATGGGCCATCTGGGCAAGAGTGGAGGGAGGAGTGGTCACTTACACCTGAAAGGGCTGTGCCTGCCCTCACACAATGCAGTCCCCAACCCCCTGGTGTGAGTCTGGAGCAAGGCCTGGGCAAGGCAAGATCTTGTGAACAACAGAGACTTTTCTTTGACGTTTGCCTACTTCAAAGGCAGAAAGAGGTATAAGTAGTCAACCCAAAACCCCAGATTTTTAGATTACTTCTGGGCTCAAGAGGAACCTCTGCCAAGGAGATTACCGGAAGAGCTGGAGGAGGAATACTGCCCTTTTGCCTGTGACTGTGCTTTGCTACTTTGGCCTGCAGTTGCTGCCTCTGCCTATAAGAGGACAAAGACTGGACCTTGTGTTATATTCCTGCTTGTGAAGTAACTCCAAGGGCTCTGATGGAGCTTGTGTCCTGTGGTGAAGTCTCAGGGCAATTAAAGACTTCCTCTGACAGCACTTGGACTCTCTGCTGAGACTCCTGCCCTGCCAAGTAGGTTCCTATCCAGTTCCTAGGCCCTTGAAAGGTGAAGCTTTTAACACCAAGACTGAAATCCATGCACAGGAGCCGTGCAGTGAAAATTTTGACGCACAACCTGCAACACAGCTTTAAAAATGATGCACCACCTGCATTGCAGTTGAGGAATTGGCGCATTACCTGCATTACAGCTGGGAAATTGATGTATCACCTTCATCGTGGCTGGAGAAATGACGCAACACCAGCTTCCAGCTGCTGAAAAAGACACAACCCCCACTCAGCGCGGTTTTCCATCACTGTGCGGACAGATTTCACACACATCATCCCTGGGCATCAAAATCAACGTAAACCTGCTCGGATCTGAGGTGCCTATCTGGTAATCAATGCATTGCTCTCTAATGGGAGAGAAAAACGACTCATCACCTACTCGACCAAAAAAGAAACAATGCAAATCCTAACTTGCGAGTAAGGAATCGACGCATCGCTGACTCTTCAGATACAGGAGCTGGGCACAGTTTGACCAGAGGGCAGAAACATGTGAGAACACTCACAAAACTCTCTGGCAACCTGGTGGACAACATGGATTTACTCCTACTACAGCTTGGGGCACCAAGAAGACCACCTAAACCCCTACCATCATCAAGACATCCACCAACATCACCACAATCACCACCACCCTCACCACAGAGGCAGCATTGGAAAAAGAGGGCCCTACCCACCAGCGGGCATCCCAGGTGGCCCTCAGGGAGGAAGAGGTCATCAACTTCTACTTGCTGCACAGGGATTCCATCATCCAACTACTCCACCTCCTTGTGCCCACACTGCAGGCTATGGTCAACAGGTTGACCAGCAAAGCATGACTGACCAAGCTCCTGGCTGTGCTACATATGGTTGTGTTTAGCTCCTTCTAGACCACTGCAGCACTAGTGGGAGGAGTATCACAGCCATCCCTGTCAGCATCTGCCCCCCTCTGTCCTTGATGCAATCATCTGCCTCACACTCCCTTCCATTAACACCCAGCAACTGCAGCAAGAAAAAAAGAAGGGCTTCTACGCCATTGCTAGATCTTTGCATGTGCTGGGTGCATGGAGTGCACACATGTGCAACTTGTTCCTCCTGCTGCAACTGAACACTTATATAGGAACCAGAAACATACTCACTCAATGAATGTACAGGCCACCGTTGACTATTCTGGGTTGACCCTAAATGTGGTGGCCAAATAACCGGGCAGTGAACATGATGCCTACATCTTCTGGCAGTCCATCATTAACCAGGGATTCCAGGATGGATAATATAGAAATGGCCTGCCTGTAGGTAAGAAAACAGCAAGTACCTAACTGACACAATAAATAGATATGGGGGACAAAATACAAAGATAAGTATCTGCCTACACAGATAGGGACTGCAGGATGAGGCCTCTTTCATATACATACACCAAGCTCCATTGCATATTTGTAATGCAAAACACCCTGACATACAGGTGAAGGCATCTCAACCCAGTTTTGCACATGTTGCATGATGAAAAGGCACACAACCATGCATGGCAGCTAGGAAATCTGCTCAACATCTCATTGTGGAAGGGAGTTGTACCATGTACACTGGGAGGTGGTTACATGCAACACACTTGGGCCATCAGCTGTGTCTTGACTCACACATCAGGGACTAGGGGTCTCATGTGCAAGGCCCTACCAGCACAATACGCCACTGTCCAGACGTTTCACTCACGCTCCTGTGGCAGAGTGTGCCAGTCAATATTAACAAGGCCATACAAAGCCACTTTGCATGGCTTTTCATGGCATTGTTAGTAAGGACAGCTTTCATGTATAACACTTCATTAAAGGGGCAGTACATGGGTGTTGCCTGGGGTGTACCCAAGCAGCTCTCATGATAGCTGAAGGTATCTGATGCATTCACAGGTTTACAAGGCTGGGAATGCAACAAAATCTTACTACACCTCAGGGGTCACATAAGAGTGATGCAATGGGGAGAAATATATATTTATTTCTCCCTGTATCATCCTCTTACTATGTGTTCTGCATTCTACAGCACACATAGAAAAAGGGAAACACCTCTTATGATGACTTTTGGTCAGGTAGGTGGCTCTTCCGGCACAAAAACAATCATCCCCACTCTGAAGGCACACTTGAACATGGTGTAAGGCTGCCTCCATTGGAGCTAGGGAGCAATTTGTGTGGCACTGCAGTGGGAGAGGACAGAAATACTCCATATCTTGTAGATACAGTGCATTTATGCCCTTTTCTGGTGGCTCGTGGCAGGACAGCAAAGCACTTGCAGTGCCTTCCTGTGCCATGGGCCCCATAAAGGAGGCCCTTTGTGCTAGATGACATACTATGGCCCATGTGCACGTGACATGTAACTGTACAAATGATTAATGGTATGTAAAATAATTCCCATCTCACATGTGTGAAGTGTAATGCTACACACAGATATCACTTACCATGCTTGTGAGGCAGCAGCCTTGGCTGGAAGGTACTCCCACATACACAATTTCTATCCTGAAAGCAAAGAAGAACATCTACAACCCTTAATGCAAGAATGAATGTGTACTTGCTAGCAAATGTGCGTGAGTCTTGTTGTAGGGACTCTAAATCTGCAGGAGGCCCCAAGCTTAGTGTAACAGTTTCCCTTCCTAGAGAAGTAGCACAGTGCAGGAAGTCTTGTAGATGGACTGCATATGACCACCAACAAATCGGAAGGCTACATGTATTGTGTGCACAAATTGGTCACAGTGCCATCACACATGTACACAATGTTCCCCCACCATGACATACAACCATGTATTGGGAAATGTCAATAGTCATATCATGTCGCTCAGCTGAGATGTGTGAGTGCATAATGTGTGGATGGCATCATGTCAACTGTCATTGACAATGTAGGGCAATCACAGGCATGGAGAAATGCAATGTATGGCAACACCAACATCTGGAAACGAGCATAAACCTATACATGTGTCTGTGCCAGCCATGTCTGACATGTCACCAACAACATAGGCTGGACCTACAAAAAAGATTCACATCCACATTCTGTCACACCACATGTATTGTGAACACAGACCACTGAGTGGCTTAAGCAGTGGGAATCAGCCACCATCTAAATCTGCTGCATAAATAAGACAGCCAGGAAGTTGAATTATATGATGTATCTGCTTATGCACTGCATTTGACATACTGTACAGTGAGTGAACAGGCCCTTGGACAGTGCAGTACACTGGCATGATCAACATATCGTGGTCATAACTGGGAGAAGTGCATGATAAACCCAAGACTCATAACACACATGGGCAGGACAAATGCAATTTCAGTAATCCAAAACAATGACCTTTTTTCTTTTCTTTTACATTTTAGCTGCACAAGTATATAGCATCCGATGATGGGTCATGACACCATTTGGAAACCTACAAACTGAGGCAGAAAAGGCCTACATTCAGGCACACAGTTGTACGAGAAACATTGTTGAGTGGAGCTCTGGTCTACTCAAGGGCCGGTTTCACTGCCTGGACGATTTGGGTGGGAGACTCTTGTATTTCCCCCCCAGTCTGCAAGATAATATTGGCCTCTGAAATACTGCACAATATTTGTGTCAGGACATATGTCCCCTGGGACGATGAACAGTGGGCACCAAGGGAAGAGGAGGAGAATGAGACACCATATCAACCTGACCTCCAGAACACCACTGCAGGTACATGGTGACATGCACACATCGTGCAGAACTGCTTTCGTCAAGCACATGTGACTGAAGGCAAAACTGCCAAACATGTAAATAAATGAGTCAATCTAACGTATGTCTTGGAGTGTTTGTCACAGTCCCACTTAAAAAATAACACACCCACATATGGAAAACTATAAGCAGTCTACAACATTTGTCAATCAAGTGTGAACACTGTCATCATCCTCAAAGTACCAGACACAATGCACTGATCTCTGAAGAGAGTGGTGTGTAATGTATGCATTTCCTGTCGAACAAACATATTGAACTGAAAACACTCATATCCAACAATGAATAGTTGGTACAAAAGGAAAATGGATAGATATGAATCACTATGTGATGCATTAATGCTAAACGGTATGCCAAGGTATGTAAATGATAGTCATAAACTGCAACAGTGGCTTAGTGTGAGATATTTCTCAACTCAATGGGTGAAAGATTCATGACACTGGTGACAACTCACAACATTCACTTTTTTCACTCACATGTATGACAAATAGTAGATTTATCACAGTATACAGTACACCTGTATGTGTAGCACAGTGTCTGACAAAAATATGATAATTGTGCATGTATGTCAATCAATGACACAGCACATCCCATACTGTGACCAATAAGTTTGAGTACATCAGGACACGAAATGACTTGTAAATATATGTGGGACCATTAGCTGTAATGTCCATTCTCCCAATCTACCTCTACTCACTGTGCACCTGACAAATGATATAAACTTCAGCTGTGGGTGAGTACTCCTCACAAGCACACCCATACGCAAGCCAAGCAGAGTCATAATCATGTCCTAAACAGGACCTGCTACATTGTGGAGGGGACTTCCAGAGTAAACAAGTATTACTTCACAATTCAGGATATGTTTGGAGGCCAATTAGCCTACTCACCACTAAGAGCAACTAAACCAATGCTAGTGTGCTACACATTGCAGAACACATGTTCAGGGCATAATCTCAAAAGGCCCAATGACAATGAGGAGCATGAAGAATGGGACGATGAGTATGGTGAAGATGGGGAGCAAACACAATATGTAACATCAATAGCAGCAACTTGCTGATGTTTCATGTACTAGTCATGTGTGCGGTGCATGTGTGAGTAACTCACACAATGTCAGAAGAGTGTGATTACAAGAAAAAGTGTACCTATGTAAGATAACATATCATCACAACCATTGTGTAGCCAAATTACCTGCCCAGTCATAGTGTGAGAAAGTCATCCTGTTTACATATACAACCACATTAGGATGACTGAAAGTGTGGTGACTGAATTTGGCTGTACCCTGGGTCTGCTAACCAGGTCTATGGCCACTACTCTGAATAAAAGGCATATGCAGAAGTGGTACAAGTACAACTGCAAAAACAGACTCATGTAAGTTCCTAGTAGTTAATAGGGCAAGGGGGCATCAAACTACCTGTAAATCCCTAGTAGATAATAGGGCAGGAAAGTGTTGACTGTCTGCTGTATGTAAAATGTGATTCCAGATACAGAGCACATCTTTGGAGGCAAATTGGCAGTGTGTCCTTTGATGGTGGCGTCTAGATGGGGGAACATGAGCAAATTGCACCATCCACAGACTGTAACCCCCTCCTACATTGCCTGACAGCCTGCTGTCTGCACTGTGGGACACAGCACATATTGGCAGACATTTGTTCTGTCCTAGATGTAGGTGTGTGGCCCACATTCCAGGGCAAGTCCATGGCATCCGTGGGGGTAAATTAAGCAATGGGTTCAGGTGCCAACAAATAATTGGGACTTGGGGAAAACCTTCAAAGGTGTAGTATCAACAAAACATAGGAAATGTGCCCTATGGGTGTTCTGATTCTTGCAATTCATGTACTTCCACCCATGTACACTTCCAAAACATACATTCGGCACATGGAAAGAGAGGACAGTGTAAAACACAACTATTCACAGGCAACACAGCAACCCATATGATTATAAAAATGAATCCCACATGACACTATGCACAAATACACATATTTCATCCAATGTAACAAAATAAATAGACGCATTGTCCCAATGCATGTTTTTTCAGCCATCAAGTATGCCAAAAATGTACTCATCCCATGTGACGTGTTGGGATTTCCTCGTGTTGCTTTGTCATGCCTCCCCAGAAATACATGCATTGGTGTATAGTGTCAAAAAATGATTCATTGGCTCAAAATGTGCTTCATCAGCACATGAAGTGATGCAATGGATCAGCCATGTTGCAAACCAAGAACTATAAAGTTATTTTCACTTTCTCTTACACTCACAGTCTTTGTGTCTGTTCTTGTGGAATGTTGTGTGGTGCTGGAGTTCTGTTGAAGAGTGCTGTTACTGGAGCCTTTTGTGCTGCCTACTTTCTCTGTTGTGTCCCTGATTTCTGTTTTGTTGTGTCTATTCGTATATTGTGTTGTATTTTACTGTGTATTGTCTGGTGTTTGTCCTTGGGGTAGATTAGTCTGTTATAGGATAGTTAGTGATAGTTTGGGGTTTTCTTTTAGTATTCTGTTGATCGTGGGTTTGGGTTGGAACATGTTGGGGAAGGAAAGTGGCCATGGCATGCGTGCAGAGGAGTTGGGGGGCTTCATCTGACTGGTCACCCACTACCTGCCAAGTATGGTGGCCATAGGCAGGCGAGTGATCCTCGGGTACAGGACAGAGGCACGCAAGTTGTGGTGGGAGACGGTCCTCTTCTACATGCAGCAGATCTTCGAGGTGCAGCAGACAAACCGCCAACTCAAACGTTGATGGGCAGACATTATCTCACAGGAACATGACCTCCTGGATTACCTCAGGATACAGGTCAGTGGAACTGTTGGTAAGTACATACTCTTTGTGAGGGATTCCTGTATTGCATTTGCAATTAGATGTCTGCTGCCCATAGGGCCTCCTTTGCCAGGGTACTTGGATGCCAGGGACGAATGTATGTGTGAAGGAGCGACATATTCCTGCCCATACACAATCATTAATGGTATTGTCCTTTGTCTATTGTCCTTTGTCTATACATGCCGTAGATAGCAGCATGCATAGGAAGCAGGAAAACATGGATAACTAAGGTATTTCATTCCCATAGGACCACTGTGACGCTTTCCCTGATGTGACATATGACTCTGATGCATCACCAGCCTTGTGCCCATAGCCAGGCACACTCTGCCACATAAACTCACGAGACATGTTGTGCTGGTGGTGCAGAATGAAACGTGGGCTGGTAACTGTGGCCCCTTGTGTCAATGGTTGACATATTTCAGGGCTCAAATGCCATCACACCCTAAAAAAGTAATTTCAGAAATACGGCATGAAACAAAGGTTTCTGAAAACTGGGTTGTCATGTCCCCACACTGAGCAGTGTCTCTAGCATACCTGTTGGTCACTTTCTTGTTAGCACCACAGGGCACATGTCACTAAGGGGCATATTTATACTCCGTCTGCGCCGATTGTGCGTCAAAAATTTTGATGCACAATCAGCGCAAACGTTGCCCCGTATTTAAACTTTGATGCCCGCGGACGACAAATTTCCACCGTGTGCGTCATTTTTTGGATGCGGCAACCCACCTTGCGTTAATTATATGCAAGGTAGGCGTTCCCATCCCAAAAATGGCTTAAAGGGCCGTGCGTCGTATTTATGCTTTCGGACAAAAATGACGCACGGCCGGGAGGCGGAGCCAGAAAATGACGCACAGCCCGATTTGCATAAAAAATTAACGCCTGGGTCAGGGCAGGCGTTAAAATGGGGCAAACACACCTGTATGTAATCAGAACACACAGAACAAACAGCAGAGCAGCAGAGCAGCAATAGGGAGCCATGGAGGTCATTCTAATCCAGCATGCACGCAGACGCAGAGCCCAGCAACAACAACAGCAGCTACAACAACACCAGCAGGGACCCCAAAGGCAGCGCAGAAGGCAGGAGAGGATATTCCGCCCAAGAACAACCCTTCAGGGCCTCAGGGAACACGACATCATACAGAGGTACCGGTTGAACTGGCAGGCCATTCAGCAGCTGCTGCGAAACATTGAACTGCAGTTGGCCCCCACTTTGGTGACACCCCACACCATCCCAACAGAAACAAAGCTGCTTGCCGTACTTCATATGCTGGCAAGTGGCTCTTTTCAAACAACTGGTGCCCTGGTTGGCGGAATATTACAACCATAATTCTCTGCCTTTTTGCCCAAAGTACTGGATGCCATCATTCGACTGACACCCCGCCACATCTGCTTCCCTAACACACTGCAGAAGCAGCAGGAAACAAAACAGGGTTTCTACGCAATCAGTGGCTTCCCACACGTCCTTGGTGCAATCAACTGCACACATGTACACCTTGTGCCACCTGCTGCAACTGAACACCTCTACCGCAACAGGAAGCACACACATTCCATCAACGTGCAGGCCATTGTCGATCACCAGGGATTGATCACCAACATCGTGGCTAAATATCCTGGGAGTGTCCATGACTCATTCATCTTCCGTCACTGCACCGTCAATCAACACTTCCAGGATGGACGGTATGGCAATGGACTACTTGTTGGTAAGTACAAAAACCTACTCATATATACACTGCACAGCAACCCACTAGGACACACAGCACATACACCACAACAGCAACATGTCAACAGGAACACACTGAGGTCGTGACATCACTAGTCATGTTTCTGAAGTCACCATTGAACCTGTCACAAATCGGAAATTACTGTACAGCCTAATGTGAAGACGTCAATGAGTGTGGTTGCCTAACTGTCACCTTGCAAATTGTAAGTGTCCAAATGACCTCTACATTAATACATTGCCTAAGTCTAAAGGTATGGGATGTCCAGGGTACTTTCATATGAACGTGCTAACAACACTTTCAATTTTAACTTTGCATGGAACTATCATCTCACCCCCAGTGAAGACACACGGACACCTGTATCACAAGTTACAATGCTAGGGAAGGCACACTGTACTGAAAATCCCCAAACATATTGCTGACAATCGGTTAGCAGACAAACACTTGTTCAGCCAAGGAAACAACACAATGCAGATGGTATAGCCTACAAGCATAGGATGTCACATTAGTACACAAAAGAGACACAGACAACACAAGACAACTACTGCCATTAAAGGTCTTTTCAATAGTGCCAGCTACATCAACATGATCCCATTCATTTTCTATTGCAGCTGATCAGGGGTATGGCATCCAACCATGGATTATGACACCATTTGGCAACCAGAGTACAGCTGCAGAGCGTGCATACAACGAGGCCCATAGGAGGACACACAGCATTGTCGAGCGGACCTTCGGCATCCTCAAGTCAAGGTTCCGCTGCCTCGACATCACTGGTGGTAGCCTCCTATATTCCCCGAGATGGTCTGTAGGATCATCCTCACATGTGCAATATTGCACACCATTTGTGTCAGAAGAAACATTCCCCTCCAGGAACCAGAGCCACACATGCCTGAAGAGGAGGAAGAGGAGGATGATGGCCTGCAACAGGAGGGGGAACTACAGAACACAGCTGCTGGTATACACAGGCCGCAACAGATTGTAAATAATTTCTTCTGAATATGCTCACCTTCACCACTTTAGTTAACTATTTTAAATAAACACCTATTATAATCACCATATCATGGTCTGGCTATTCCTTTTTTACACAGCTTCATCTCTACTTATCAGAATAAGAGTGTTGCCTCATGGAGCATTGCTGACATACTGAGTAGGACACTGAACATCCCAGAGCTTATGTGATGCCTAACATTCAATGGTCACATACACACACACTCTTAATGACATATATCATGTACATATCTCCTTTGAAGGCCTGTAGCAGAGGACCACAACTATTTCACACATACATGTTGAAAGCAAGGTCCAACACAGCATGGTGGTCTATGGTTTCTCACTTCATCAGATTATTCCCTCCGGATGGGCAGAGTATGAGGCAATCATGGTCACTGTGCAGATTTCTCTAACTACATAATATCTGGACAGTTGTATTGAGAAGCTACGTTATTTGACAGTAGGGACATTCCAATTATCTACTGCGCAGTTGATATGTCACATTACCCAGAGACAAATTTGTGGTGTAAGTGCTATTTATTGAAAAGTGCTGTAGTGCTATATGTACATTGTCCATTTCTGTGAGTCCATTATAGTGACATTTTAAATTGGGATCCAACACAAGGGTTTACCAAAATGCTTTTGTCATGCTGGGGTTGCTGTTTCAGACAGTGCAGAGGGACAGGATTTGGCAATGAGTAGGAGAGAGACAATCACTGGGCTGGGTGACAAGATATACAGTGGTTTGCAGAACAGTGCTTGAGTACAAATGTTGCAAGACTGGCAAGTTACAAAGCGCAGGACCTTGGTAAATGTCGGCCATGTGGCAGGGACTAGTGCTTCCGGGTACTTTTCCTTGTGAATGTGATCTGTTCCATGTCTTCTTCTTCTGATGTGTGTGTTACCTG
Source organism: Pleurodeles waltl (assembly GCF_031143425.1). NCBI lineage: Eukaryota > Metazoa > Chordata > Amphibia > Caudata > Salamandridae > Pleurodeles > Pleurodeles waltl. The sequence goes on from NC_090447.1 coordinate 291,549,857, forward strand.
CTTTGTCCTTGTTGTTGTTGGTTGTGAAAGGGCAACACACACCTCAGTGTTAGAAGACGTGGAGTCAGACATCCCGGTCGCTGCTCCCTGTGAAGGTCTTAAGGGCAGTACTGCAGCAAGGAGGATTTGCTGGTTCTTGAGAATAGCAGCCACATCACAATGGTAGGCAGCCAGGTCGGCCCTGAGGGAGTCATGATTGCATTCGTGCATGCAGTGGAAGGTTTGGGGTGCGAGGTGTTGTGGCAACTCCCTTACTGCAGTGGTGAATTCCTTGACAGTTTCTTGTAGTCCTTGCAGTATGGATGTTAGGGCTTGCATAGCTGCTGCCTGATCTGCAGATGACATCATGCACAAATGCACCCCCTCAAGGCTGGCTGCCATATTTTGCATCCCACCCGCACCTCCTTGGCCAGCTCCCGCTGTACTCCAACTACAGTTCTCTCAAAGCTGGTGCCAGTGTTGTCTGAGTCCTCAGCTGTATTGGAGCTGGCAGGTCTTACAATTGGGGTGGAGGGTGGATCCTCTGCGATGGCTGCTTTTTCTGTGCTCCTCCTTGTGACTGAAGGTGGGGTCTGGAGGGTTTCAAGGACCTTTTGGATGGTCTCCTGGGGAATGTTTATCGACTCGTCATCCATGTCATCAGGGAAATCTGGGACAGGCATATCGGCAGGAGATCCATCTTCCTCTGCAATGAAACAGGGTACAATTAGTGTGTCTGTGTTGTGACAATTTTGATGTGACGTGCCTGCCTTTTGATGAATTCACTTTGTGATCTTGTTTTGTATTAATATCTGCAGTCCTTCAGATGGGCATTGTTTCAGGCCTATGGCCCACCTGTGTGTTACATGTATGTTATTGAGTTATCAGACTTGTCAGCCTCATTGCCTCTAGGTGTTGCTTTATGCCAAATAGAGAATTGCCACCTTTTTGTCCTACTCAACCCTCCGTGTATATCCATTCTCATGGTGAGACCTTTCACTGGCTGTGGGTGTTCTGATGGCCCTGGCAGCACACTTAACTATCAGGACCTGCCCCAATCCCTGATCTTTCACATCGACTTAATTGTAATTGACATGTAGCATATCCTATGGATGGCAATGTTATGATGTGATATGGATGTTGACATTGTTAATGTGTCCTGCTGATGTTGAGTAATGTGTGGTACATTGGATTGCCCTGATAATCGTATCAGTGTCCTATTCCCCCCTCTGACTGTGCAGGTGTATTTCAGTGACCAGTTACATGTGTCCCCTCCTCAATGCTGTTGTCTGAGCAGTATGACATTTCTGATGTTGCCTTGTTACCCAGGCACAGGATGGACCCTGACATATGCAGCATGGTGTATCCTTAGTGCTGTGTCGCTCCTATTGTTGTTTACATTGGCTGATATTTGCGGCAACTATGGGCATTGACATTTGAGTGTACTTGGGCCTTTGTCTCGTTTCTGGAGATTGTTGCAGTTGTCATCCTCACCCCCTAATTTAGGTATGTATGTTCCATGGGGAGGTTACTGCCATTGGCTACTTCAGCTGCACACAGATCAGAGGTGGTAGTGGCAGCTGTTGTTGCAGTTACATTGCAGTTTTCGGTTTGGCTAGAGGATTGCTAATAGGGCCCTAGTTAATGTAGGAGGTATGTTGGCTGATGAGTGCTAGGATGTCAGTTTGACGTAGTGGCCTTCCCTCCTGTCGTGGCTTTCCCTTTGCTCCATCGTTGGCATGACAGCATGCCCCCATGGGACTGTTGTTGGTGTAGTGTAATGGTGTGCCCCAGCTTATGTTTGTGCAGGCCATGCCCCCATGCCGTGCCCCTTTACCCATGCCACGCCATGTATATGATGACTTACATGCAATGTGTAGTAGGTATTCCCCCCCCCGGTTGCAGTTGACATTATTGCATTATAATTCCCCATGCGACTTACCCTGCATGTGCGTTGTCTCGTGGTAGTCTGCACTGTCCTGTCCTTGAATCCCTGTGACAATCTCCTCAGGGATGATGGCTGCAATCATCTCCTCCATGTGGTCCAGGGCCTCCTGGTGTGCTGGATTCCTCCCTCCAGTCTGCAGTGCTGCCTTCCTGTTCCTGGCCATCTTTTCCTTGGTCCTGCGTTTGCAGTCATGCCAGCGTTTCTTGCACTCGATGACTGTTCTGGGTAGTTCTGCCACACTGTTAATCTTGTCAACAATTTGTTGCCATATAGCCTCTCTCCTACTGATTGGCAACTTTGAGGTGACAAACAGTTGGTGCTGGTGTTCCGTCACCTCTTTAACCAGGATTTCCTGCTCCTCTGCACTGAAGCGACACTTTCTTTTCTTCTTATAAGTGTCCTGGTTCTTGTGTGGATCCTCCTGGCTGGTTCCTGGTCTGCTGTCATCTTCCTGCGGTCTGTAGTGGCATCTGGGATCCATTTTGGCTCTCCTCTGGTGAACTGGCAGTGTTTGCAGTTTTTTTGGACGCTATTGCGTCACAAAACGGCGCATATCCGGTTTGCGGTGTCGTAAATCGACCCACAGTCATTTCCACAGTGTTAACGTCGTTTTCCTTTACGACTTGACGCCGTGGTGTGCGTCAAAAATAATGACTCCCAGCTGTTGTTTGCACCGTCGTGCGTCAAAGTATAAATTTGACGCCCGCACGGCGCACCAAAATGGCGTTAGCCGGGGGGAATTTTTTTGACACAAAACTGCGCCGGCGCAGTTTTGCATCAAAAAGTATAAATATGGGCCTAAATGTGCTCTGGGCAGCCTGAGGAAGTGTGAATAATTTCAATATTTGGCCTGCTGCCAGGTCATACCTCAACATGTGCTGCCATGGGAGATGTCCCTTAGCATTGGAGATCCAAATTTGAGACACTTCATTGGATCACATATAATGTAGATGAGGCATTAAGTATGTGACTATGAACATTTTCATAACATGCTGAATGCCATACACCTGGATATGTCACAAACATTTGTACCTAAAATGAAAATGTAGTGGTGTGGGGATGGAGAAAACCTGTATGTTCATTGTCTTTAATCATAAAGTAATGACATCTAACGGTGTCTGTTAAATGAGGGGATAAGGATGTCTAACTTCTGTTGCATGTTCATAGTCATGTACATGTAATGACAAGAGAGAGGCAGGAGTATTGCTACTCAGTGTGTTCTGTGAGTCATGTAGGTGAAGAGTGCCATTGCACTCAGCTAACCTTAAAAAATCTTGGGGTAGTAAGTCATGTGAAAGCCTTACACTATGTACCTAAGACATGCATATATGGTCCCATGACATATGTCTACATATTAGCCTGGCCTACCAATGTATGACATTGATACATGTCCAATGGTCTATTTGAGTTGTTACAACCATGAATCGTTTATGGTCATGTGTAACGTGTGATCTATGACCACAGTGTCCATTGTTCAACATTCACAGTGCAATGCCCTCTGATATATTTTGCAGGTGGACCTGAGCCGTACACCACTGAAGAGGTTGAAAGCTTCCATGACACTGATGCTCCCAGTGAGTGTCATCCTTTATGTGTAATTGCTAATTCAAGGATTGTGTGTGATGTTGTATGCTGTGTGCAATGCCATTTACAAAGTGATATTCTATAATCTATACATGCGTATGAACAGTAAGGTGGAGGTTGGGTCCAGGATGTGCCTTTGTATCTGACTAATGTCAAGGTGGTTCCGACTGCAATCACTGAGGGCCCACAAATATGCTGGTATGATCAAAGAGAAATGACCACAATGCCAGGATCTGTGAACATATGGGTTGTGGAATCATAACTGAACATAGCAGGGTACTGTATAGCAGAGTAAAGCTTTTCATATGCACACAGAGGCTGTTGTTACTCACGGTGCAATCTACATCTGATGTGTTTGGCTAGTCCACACCTGGTGCATGAGTCAAAACACAGTGATGAGAGTAAGAACGTGTGTCAGAAGTACAGGGTCCTACACATCTATGCAGGGTGACAATATGTGGTTCACAGAACTTATTCCTGCTGTGTGTGCCAGAGGAACATCACAGTAAATCATGTACTTACAGGACTGAGGACTGTGAAAATAGGGCCCTAGGATTGGCATGACAGTGGTCAACACACCACACTTGGATTTGCAGTAGAATTGCCCACTCGTGGTGTGATGCCCCTTACTCTATGTTGTGTGTATCAACATTGCTATCCCCTGTCATCTTCAAAGTTCTGGAAATGCGTGTTAGACTACAGGGATGTGCGCACAACAGTGTCATATGACATGACAATACCAAATTCAGCTTCAGATTGTGCTGCCCATGATAGTCTACAGAATGTAATGCAAACAGGTACATACAATGAACAGAATTAGCCATTGCTGTTCCAAGATCCCTTTACAGATGAAATGTGGGGCATGCATGCACCCACCTATTAAATGGCTACTGCGTGCTGGTGTGCAGTAAGGTGACATGAATTGTGCACCCATATGTACAGGAAATGGGCTGCATAGTGGGACACATGCAGATACTCGGGGAATATGCTAGGATGTACTTACATGAGCGGATATTGGCATATTTTCATGCATGTCTTTGTGATGTGAGTGAGCTATCCACCTGTCTCGGACTGCAACCCACACATATCCCTTCGGTAAGCAGTAAGTGTTTTTGCTTCATACAATGCAACATGTTCATGTTGTGCCTGCTTCAGACACACATACAACACTAAGGTTGCAGTAAGTGATTTTATTTACATGTAGAACTGATGTACATTCTACGTAAGAACAACCCTAACAGATGTATTTAGCCTTTGGAGGTCCAGACACAGTCCATGGGGGTGAACATGCCATGGGACATGTGTGGGAGAAGAGTGCTTTAGTGAGGAGGAGGACCACATTGCAGTTAGAAAAGATTGGCCACAATGATAGTCCACATATGTGAGAGATTAACAATGGAAGATTCCAATTGAGGACAATGTCAAGTATTTTGACACTGGCATGATCCTACACACGGAGCAAAGGAGAACGGGGGCATATGGCACAGAGAAAAGTTACTGGGCATTTTTCCTGGTGAAAGGTGTTCCTTCCACATGTTCATGCTCAAATGTATGTGGCGCATCCATTGACAGGGGTGTTGTAGGTGCTGAAGAAAAGGGAGGCACATACACATCAGGGGCTGAAGATATGGATACTATATCCATGGCAACTCTCTTCTGTGGGAACACACAAGGTAGCACAGCAGCAAGGAGGAGCTGCAGGGACTGAAACACTGGAGCACCATCATGGTGAAGGACACCCTAGGCAATAAGGGAGTCCTGCCTCCGCTTGATGGACTCCAACATGTTTTGTATTGCCCCCAGCCCTTTGGCATCCTTGCTGGTGCCAATTTGGCTGAGCATTTTCTTATGCCTCTGCCTCATGACATCAGCCATGTCAGCCAGGGACTGCTGGAGGTCATGAAGCAGAGAGTAGGTGCTTTGAATGGAAGCTGAGTTATCCTTATTACAACTGAGCACTTCTGGACTTCTTCTAGGATACCCGCCACAGTCTCCATCCCACCCGCACCATATCTACCATATTTTCATACTGCAGTTTTATGGAATGTAAGTCCTAGGTCCCGGGAGTCCAGGGCTCCGGTTGAGCTGGCAGGTGGTGTATTTTGGATGTTGGGCGGATCATCTGGAGACCCTGCAATGCTGTCTAGCCTCCATGCAACTGGAGATGGAGTCTGACGGGACCAGGGATTTGCTGGATGGTATCTGGATGTATGGTTTGCAGCTGATCATCTGCATCATTTGAGAAGTCCAGGACAGACCGCTTGCCAGGAGGTGTGGTGTCATCCTCTGCAAGGAAATGGAGGTAAGCTAATGTTGAGCCCTGCTAGATGTTGACATGAGTGATCAGGTTTAGTATCAAGGTTTCCAAGGGAGCACTTTAAAAGCCCCATTTTCACGGCCCTAGCAGCACACTGCACAACTGGCATGCCATTGAATTTGATGCTCCAAAGGCACAGTATGCAGGCCCCTAATTTACATGGCCACACCATGGCATCTTGTGTAGCGTGTCATGGCCCTGTAATTGTGTTCCCATTTCATGCATTACACTGCATTGAAAGGGAGTTTCAATAGTGTTGCTGTGGGTGTTCCCCCGCAACATCCATTAAATCCAAAGGAGTGTGACACATTCTCAGATTTAGGTATCTGGACATGCATCTGATTCCTACACAACCTCTGGGGTGGCATTGAAGTGGTGCAATGGAGAGAATTGCCATTTTAGTCCCCTTTTTTTCCTATTTCAAGGTGTGGTGCATTCTGAAGCACACATAGAAGTGGAAGACGTAATTCATGATTCCTCACATTCAGAAAAGTGTCCCTTTCAGCAAATGAGCAATCATCCCTGCAAGCCAGGCAGCCCTACACCATAGTCCAAGGGTTCCTGTGCTGGCAGTAGGAAGCAGCGAGTACACATCACTGAGGAAAGGGCAGTAATGTGCTGCATTCTGGTAAACACAATGCATCCCTGCACTTTCTAAATGATGCAGCACAGCAAGATGTTGGGCATGGGTATTGATGCACAGTTTCCCAAGATTAACATTTCAAATGGATTGTTCTTAAACGCACTTTGTGCCTTCTCTGAGGGGATGGGCTCTATCCTACTGTATCTCACTGTAGCTCACTTACATTCCCCCATAATATCCCGAACTAAGTTGTTTATTGCAGAGTGTCACATGTTGTATGACTCAGGCCCACGCCAATGTATGTGCACAGACCTCCTCAGAATACCAACTTCTGGGTCCTGGTGCACAGGTAAGTGGCACGCAGTGATCCTACCCAAATCATACATTCATTCTCACATGCCTATGACACACTGATCATGCTTGTCCATATCCAATGGGACTACATGTTCTTTTGTTATAGACAGCAATTGTTGGGGCCTCACCCCACATTGTTGAGGTAGCAAGTCCCTACATCTGAATCCCACATCAGTAGGCACCCCCACTTCAGCCTGAGTTTCTCAATGGATCTCATAATTTGTGATCGCTAGGTTATTGTTGGTATCCCTCTGTCAAATCCCTGTTTGACATTCTCCAAATTGTACATGTGGCACCAAGAGACATTGTTGCATCATACACCTTCCTGGCATGTGCCACATGACCCCACTGTCCACATGACATGTAGGTTGTCGTCCACCAATGGGTTTTAATCTGCCATCCCTTCCCAGGTGTGCCATAAGCATTGCCCAGTCAGACCCAGTGCTGCATTTGTATTTGTGTAGGTACCATGCAGTACACATGTCCATTCCTACCTCCCCAATATACACAGACTCCCTGTTCAAACCAAATGTAATTTTGCCATGAGTCAGAACTTACCTTGCAGAGCAGTGTCCCACCATGCGCACTGTAAGAAAGTCCTCCTTTTTGCCCTGGTCACCCCTAAACCTTTTGGACACATACTGGCGGCTACTGACTCTTGGCTGTGCCCTGGGTACTGCTAACCAGTCCCAGGGCCAGTGCTCTGTGTAAAGTGGATATGGAAACTAGGCTAATTCTAATTGGCAAAATTAACCTACCTATAAGTCCCTAGTATATGGTAGGGAATGTAGGTTTAGGGACCCCAGCATACGTGGTGCCTTCATAGGTGTACTGCTGAGGTACCCAGTGTCATTTTAAAGCAGGCCTGCCTTGCTGGCTGCTTTTAAATTAAAGTTAAATGCAAACTCGACTTTGGAATTAAAAGTAGTTCCAAAGTCTTAAACAACCTTATTTCTATATATAGGTCACCTCTAGGGTGTGCCCTATGGACCCCTAATGCTGGGTGCCATATAACTATAAGCAGGGACCTCATATAAATAGTTGTATAATCCCTGCTGAGGTAAAACAGCCAATTTCATTTTTCCCTCATTGTAGTGAATGGCCTGCAAAGACTAGAAAGGGGATACTTTATTTTAATCTTAAAAGTCCCCTTAGGTAAAATATACATCACTTTTTATATCAAATTAATTGTTATAAGAAATCCCACAACTTCCAGTTATGGGATTTCATATAACTTGTTCAGGTAAAGAGTTTTAAACTTTATCTGAAAAGTTGCCAACTTCAACCCTCCAGTTTCTTTGCTGCTTTGCTCTGATTGGCCAGCCTCTGGCAGCTTGGCCCGACTGCCTTGATGAGTTGTGAAGTGGCCTGGCTCCACACACAGAGATGTGCCTGGGGTAGGAGATCTCCCTTCAGCAGATGGGGAAACAAGGAGGGGGAGGGATGCCAAACTGGTCTTCAAAGGCAGGGAAGGACATTTGGAGCAACCCAGCAATACCCTCATGTCCTGCAAACCCAGACAATTATGTACACTCTTGATTAGATTAGGAGAGGGCAGGAGAGGTGTGTGTTTAGGATCTTTAGCCACACCAGTGTGTGAGCGCAACCAGATGTAACCTCCAAATATCATTTCCAGCCATGATGGATTTTTGAGGAATGTTGCTCCTTGGGATTTATTTTTGCCACACTTCCCAGGAAGTGGTCATCACAAGGGAAAGGACCCTGCACCTGATTGGTGGACCATGAACCCCCTGCTTTTCACCCAGGAGCAAGGATACAACTGGCAGACCTGCACCCACACCTCAGATCCCTACAAGGAAGAACTACAGGAGAAGAAGGACTGCCCTGCTAGACTATAGGCCTGCACCTGGACACTGCACTCTGCACACTTAGGCTTCAGCACAAGAAGGTATTTTCCTAGTTTCAACTGGTTCAAGAGAGGACTCCCTGTTTGCTACAGGTGAAAACTTGCTAACCAGACCTCTGCACCAACTCCTGAAGAAACCAACCAGCTTAGCACTGTCCAGTGGCCAAAAAAGGAGTTTATGCCACCAAAAAAGGAGTTTATGCCAGGTGCATTGTGGGAGTTGTAATACGCACCCTCGGAGAGCATCTCAGAGCTTCTGGAACCTTGGAGTGAGCTGTGGACCTCAAATGAACCTTAAAGGAACATCTGGAAGAAGATCCAGAAGATTGGAGAAGTTTGGAGAACTTTTGGAAAAAAGCTCCATAAAGGGACAGACCCCCTGCAGCAACTCTAGCCTGCTTGCCTCAACCGCGACCCTGCCTGACATGCAGGTTCATACCGGTGAAGAAAAATCTCAGAAAAAGTGACTACATCTGAACGTAGGAAGTGGACCAGGACCTCACAGGCAGTGTATCCAAAGAGGGCTCCAGGGACGTCGGATCAAGATTCACATTTGCACCGGTCAAAGGATTTTCATCGAAAAATGACTACGTCCGAAGATAAAAATCTCCTCCGAGGGCTACCGCTACGCGTATCTGAGGAAGAGTTCCAAGAGGTCAGATTGGACTGGTGACTTGGTCCCGCTGAAGAAAATCTCTAGAAAATCGACTAAGTCCGAAGGTAAACTTTTGACCAGGTCCTCCCGCGAGCTGCAGCCAAGCAGGGCTCCATCAAGGTTGGCCTCAAACTTTGACTTTGCACCGGTCGAGGTAAGATCAGATGACCAGATTGGCGCTATTAGTGTCTAAGTACTAAAAAGCATTAATTATTTAAAGATTCATATCTCTGGTTCCCTTTATTCAATTGTATTTGTTTCAGTGTCATTTTAAAGCTACAATTATTTCATATGTTTATAAATGCGTTTTATACTTTTAAACTGTTTCCTGTGTTTTATTTAATTACTGTTTTGTGATATTTGAATGCTTTACGCTTTGACTCCTAAGTTAAGCCTTGTCGCTCATTGCCAAGCTACCAAGGGTTGAGCTAGGTTTAATTTACTGAGACCTAACTGGACCTAAGTGGAGGTTAGTGGCCTATTGCTGAGCGTAGGTACTTACTTGCCCTTACCAATAATCCATTTTACAACATTTGTTGGTGTGCAGTGGTGGGATCCTGTACTTGTGTTCAGTATCACGTTACAGTTTTAAGTAAAGCAAATTAAAAATCCCTTAAATTGCCTTAGTGCTAAAATTGTTTTTAATTTTTAATTTGGATTAATTTAAATGATTACATTTTTGTGATTTTTCTAAATTCTTGTTTCCAATGTTTGCAAAACGTTTTAGTTGACACAAAACTAGGGAACCATGGAGCTTGATCTGGCTAGCCTACCAACACTGACAGTAGTCCAGCTTAGGGGGTTGTATACTGAGACGGGGTTGTCTGCAACCACTGACCTCAAGAAGCATGTCCTGAATAAATCCCTTACAGCATGGGCTGAGGCCCAAGAAGTAGGTCCAGAGGAAGCTCCAGAGGATAAAGGAGCAGGGGAGGATGCTAGCTCCAACCACTCAGGGGAGGGAGGGCATCTGAGCGTAGGTGAGGAGGAAGAAGTCCAGCCCTCACTGTACAGAGTCTCTAGGGTCATACCCAAAGCTAGTTGTGGAAAGGGGGTCCTTTCAGAAGGAGAGAACCTGTCCCTTAGGGAAAGAGAGCTGAAGGCCCAGCTAACATTTATTGCTTTGGAGGCAGAGAAGCTGGCCCTAAAAAAAGAAAACGTGGGCAAGAGAAGAGAAAAGAGATGGTAGCTACGACAGAGAAACGGAGATGTCCGTGGGTGGGGTTTTTGCCCCTGATTACCGAAGGGGGTGGTTCCTGCCTATGTAGAGGGGAATGACATAGATAAGTGGCTCGGGGCCTTTGGGAGGGTGCTCCAGATGAGGAGAGTTAAGCCTCAGTACTGGAGTTCAATTCTTTGGGAGTTGGTTACCAACTCTTTGAGGGATAGGCTTCTGACCTTGAGGGGGGGAAGCAGATTCATACCCCAGTATGAAGAGATGCTTAACTAAAAGGTTTGGTCTGACCCCAGAGCAGTATAGGCTCAAGTTTAGGGACACCCAAAAGACAAGCACCCAGTCCTGGGTGGACTTTGTAGATATCTCAGTTAAAGCACTGGAGGGCTGAATAATACAGAACAACAAGGTAAGTACCTTTGAGGAGCTTTACAATTTGATTATGAGGGAGCACCTTCTAACCAATTGTGCCCAAAGTAAGCTCCACCAGTATCTAGTTGACTCTAAGTTGACCAACCCCAGAGAGCTGGGGGAGCCAGCAGATGACTGGTTAAGAACTAGGGTTAACCAGAGACCCCTAGGGGGCGATCAGAAAAAGGGAGGACATGGTTCTTCTGAGGGAAAGAACCAAAGGAAAGATGATAAAAAGCCCAAGGAGTCCTAACAAGAGTCCCCAAAACCTTCTCAGGGTGGGGGAGCCCCGAGCCATTCCGTTTCTAAGGGGAAAGGGTATCAGGGGAAGAATCATGATCCCGTTAAGGCAGTAAAGTTTCAGGAGCTTGCTAAGGCCGGCACGTGCCTTGAGTGTCATCAACCTGGACACAAAAGAGGAGATGCTGTCTGCTTCAAGAAGCCCCCCACTGGTGGGCAATCCCAGGGGATTGCTAGTGTAGGGATGGGGGTGGAAGTTGGCCCAGGGCTGGGATCAGGGTACAAAGAGGTCACCTTAGAATCAGTGGGTGGGGTGGACATTGCAACAATGGCCACCTTACCTCTCAGCATGGAGAGGTATAGGCAGAGGCCTAAAGTTAATGGTACTGAGGTGGAAGCTCTGAGAGATATAGGAGCCAGGGTGTCAATGGTCACAGAGAAACTGGTTTCTCCAGAACAGGTCTTACCTGTTGTCTACCACCAAGTAACTTATGCAGATAGCAGAACCAAACTCCATCCCATGGCCATGGTGAGCGTGGAATGTGGAGGTGTGATTGGCCCTAAGAAGGTAGCTGTAACTCCTGCCCTCCCAGTAGAGTGTCTGCTGGGAAATGATCTTGAAGCATCTGAATGGTCAGAGGTGGAGAGAGGGGTCCATGCACAGATGCTGGACCTCCCTGAATGGGTGTGTGCTATGACCAGGTCACAGGCAGCACAACAGGGAAGTGCTGGACACTTGGACCCTGGAACAATGGGCCAAGCCTCCAAGAAAAAGAGAAAGGGCACTGGGTCTGGCTTGCCAGCTCCAACAAGTACAGAGGATCAGGAGGAATCCAAACCTGTGGGGGAGGATCTGACCTCTGAGGTAGGGCCACTTCCCCTGCGAGCTCTGCCTGACTTGGCAGAACTGCAATGGGCAGGTGGGCCCAGAAGAGAAGAATTGTGCCAGGGACAATGAGAGTGTCCCACTCTTGATGGCCTAAGGCAGACTGCTGCCAGGCAAGAACAAGGAGATACCAGTGGAACCCCCAAGGTTTACTGGGAGGATGGAGTTCTCTACCCTGAGGCAAGGGACCCCAAACCAGGGGCAACAAGGACAGTGGTGGTCCTCCAGAAGTATAGAGAATTCCTTCTCGCGTTAAGCCATGATATTCCCTTAGCTGGACATTTGGGACTGATCAAGATCTGGCCCCAAATGTCAGAGAAAGTAATTGAGTTTTGCAGCTCCTATGTCACCCATCAGGCCAGTGGGAAGACAGGGGGCAAGCCAAAAGCTCCCTTGATACCACTGCCAGTGGTTGGGAATCCCTTTGAAAGGGTGGGGATTGACATTGTTGGCCCCTCAGACCCAGAAACTGCCTCAGGCAATAGGTAAATTTTGGTGGGTGTGGACCATGCCACCAGGTACCCCGAGGCAATACCCATCAGGACAGTCACTGCTCCTACAGTGGCTAGGGCCCAACTTGGTGTATTCACCAGAGTGGGATTCCCAAAGGAGGTGGTCTCAGATAGGGGCACACATTTTATGTCTGCCTGTCTGAAAGCTATGTGGGATGAGTGTGGTGCTACTTATAAGTTCACCACCCCCTATCATCCACAGACCAATGGTCTGGTGGAAAGGTTTAAGAAGACCCTGGAGGGCATGATCATAGGTTTGTCTGACATACTCTGTAGGAGATGGGATGTACTCCTCCCATGCCTGCTGTTTGCCTACAGAGAGGTGCCACAGAAAGAGGTTTGACCCAGCCCCTTTGAGTTACTATTTGGGCACCCTGTAAGAGGCCCATTGTGCTAGGTCAGAGAGTCTTGGGAGAAGCCTCTCAAAGAATCCAAGGAGAATGTGCAGGATTATGTGCTGGGCCTGCAGTCACGCATGGCTGAGTTCATGAAGAAGGCAAGCAGCAACCTGGAGGCCAGCCAAGAGCTCATGAAGCTCTGGCATGACCAGAAGGCTACCATGCCTGAGTATCACCCAGGTCAGCTAGTGTGGGTTTTGGAGCCTATGGCTCCTATGGCACTTCAGGCCAAATGGACTGGGCCCTATCCAATTGTGGAGAAAAAGGGTGAGGTCACCTACTTGGTGGACCTTGGCTCCCCCACCAATCCTCATAGGATCCTGCATGTCAACAGATTAAAACCCCACCAGGACAGGGCAGACATGACCATGCTGATGATCACTGACGCAGGGAAGAAGGAGGACGGTGAACCTCTGTCAAACCTCCTCTCCTCAAATGAACAAGATGGGTCAGTGGAGGGAGTGGTACTCTTCCCCAAATTGTCAGGAAAGCAACAAAAAGACCGTATAAACGTTTTGGAGCAGTTTTCTAGTCTGTTTTCCCTGACCCCTGGACTCACCAATTGGTGTGTCCATGACATTAACACTGGTGACAGCTTGCCTGTCAAAACAAGTTGTACAGGCTGTCTGATCAGATCAAGGCCAACATCAAAGCTGAAGTGGCTAAAATGTTGGAGCTCAAGATGATTAAGCCCTCTGACAGTCCTTGGTCCATCCCAGTGATACTGGTACCCAAACCTAATCCCCACGGTGGGAAGAAAGAATTGAGATTCTCGGTGGACAACAGAGGTTTAAATGCAGTCACTAGGACTGATGTTCACCCCATACCTAGAGCTGATGAGCTCATTGATAGGTTGGGGGCTGCCAACTTCCTGAGCACATTTGATCTGACCTCAGGATACTGGCAGATTGCCTTAAGTCTGGGAGCGAAGGAGAAGTCAGCATTTTCCAAACCAGAGGGCCACTTTCATTTCAAGTTGATGCCCTTTAGCCTGAAAAATGTTCCTGCCACCTTCCAACAGTTGGGGAATAGAGTCCTGTCTGGGTAGGAATCTTTCAGTGCAGCTTATCTGGATGATATAGCTGTATTCAGTTCCACCTGGAAGGACCACCTGGTACACCTGAAGGAAGTGCTTCAGGCCCTGCTTCAAGCAGACCTGACTATCAAGGCAAGCAAGTGCCAGATAGGGCAAAGCTCAGTTGTGTACCTGGGCCACCATGTTGGTGGAGGCCATGTACAACCTCTCATGCCCAAGAGGCTCCTAAAACCCAGACTAAGGTCAGGGCCTTTCTTGGCCTGACTAGGTACTACAGGAGGTTTATTCTGAATTATGGGACCATGGTGGCCCCTCTGAATGAGCTTACCTCCAAGAAACAGCCCAAGAAGGTAATTTGGACCCCAGAGTGTCAGAAAGCTTTTGACACTCTAAAGCAGGCTATGTGCTCAGCACCAGTGTTTCTGGCCCCTGACTATAGCAATGAGTTTTTTAGTGCCAACAGATGCTTCAGAGGAAGGGATTGGGACAGTGTTACCACAAGTTAATGAAGAGGGCCAAAATCAACCATTTTCCTTTTTCAGCAGGCAACAACTCCCCAGAAAGAAAAGATGGAGTGCCATTGAGAGGGAGGCCTTTGCTGTGGTCTGGTCCCTGAAGAAGCTGAGGCCATACCTGTTTGGCACTCACTCCCATGTACAAACTGACCACAGACCTCTCAGATGGTTGATGCAAATGAGGGGGGAGAACCCAAAACTGTTAAAGTGGTCTATTTCCCTACAGGGGATGGACTTAACAGTAGAGCACAGACCTGGGACTGCCCATGCCAATGCAGATGGACTTTCCAGGTTTTTCACTTAGCTGATGATGACTAACAGGGTGTAGGTTAGTACCCATCACCTTTCATCTGGGGGGGGGGGTAGTGTAGGAAAGTCCTCATTTTTACCCTGGTCACCCCCAAACCTTTTGGACAGATGCTGGTGGTTACTGACTCTTGGCTGTACCCTGGGTACTGCTTACCAGTCCCAGGGCCAGTGTTCTGTGTAAAGTGGATATGCAAAATAGGCTCATTATAATTGGCAAATTTAACCTACCTATAAGTCCCTAGTATATGGTAGGGCATGAAGGTTTAGGGACCCCAACATAGATGGTGCCCCCATAGGTGCACTGCTGAGGTGCCCAGTGTCATTTTGAAGGCAGGCCTGCCTTGCTGGCTGCTTTTAAATTAAAGTTACATGCAAATTCGACTTTGGAATTAAAAGTAATTCCAAAGTCTTAAATTACTTTATTGTTACATATAAGGCACCCCTAATGTGTGCCCTATGTGCCCCTAGGGTTGGGTACCAGGAAACTATAAGCAGAGACCTTATTAAATAGTTTTATAAGCCCTGCTGAGGTAAAACAGCCAAATTCATTTTCCCTCATTGTAGTGAATGGCCTGCAAAGGCTAGAAAGGGGAGACTTTATATTAATTTTAGAAGTCCCCTTAAGTAAAATATACATCACATTTGATATCAAATTAATTGTTATAAGAAATCCCACAACTTCCAGTTATGGGATTTAATATAACTTGTTCAGTTAAAGAGTTTTAAACTTTACCTGAAAAGTTGCCAACTTCAGCCCTGAAGTGTTTTGCCTGGGGGAGGAGATCTCCCCTCAGCAGATGGGGAAACAGGAAGGGGGAGGGATGTCAAACTGATCTTCAAAGGCAGGGAAGGACATTTGGAGCAACCCAGCAACGCCCTCACATCCTGCAAACCCAGACAATCAGGTCCCCCCTTGATTAGATTAGGAGAGGGCAGGAGAGGGGTGTGTTTAGGATGTTTAGCCACCCCAGTGGGTGGGCTCAGCCAGATGTAACCTCCAAAAATCATTTTCAGCCATGATGGATTTTTGTGGAATTTTGCTCCCTGGGACTGATTTTTAGCCACATTTCCCAGGAAGTGTTCATCACAGGGGGAAGGACCCTGCACCTGATTGGCAGACCAGGACCCCCCCTGCTTTTCACCCAGGAGCAAGGATAAAACTGGCAGACCTGCACCCATACCTCAGATCCCTACAAGGAAGAACTACAGGAGAAGGACTCCCCTGCTGGACCCCTGGCATGCACCTGGAAACTGCACTCTGAAGGACTGCACCAGCTGCACACTTGGGCTTCACCACAAGAAGGTCTTTGGTTTAACTGGTTCAAGAAGGGACTCCCTACTTGCTATAGGTGAAAACCTGCTAACCAGAGCCCCCTGCACCAACTCCTGAAGAAACCAACCAGCTAACCACTTCCCAGTGGCTAAAAAGGAGTTCGCGCCATGTGTATTCTGGGAGTTGTAGTCTGCACCCTCAAGGAGCATCTCAGAGCTTGTGGAACCTTGGAATGAGCTGTAGACCTCAAAAGAACCTTAAATGAACATCTGAAAGAAGATCCAGAAGTTTGGAGAAGTTTGGAGAACTTTTGGAAAAAAGCTCCTTAAAGGGACTGACCTGCCGCGCCAACTCTAGCCAGCTTGCCTCAGCTGCGACCCGGCCTGACTTGCAGGCTCGTCTTGGTGAAGGAAGTAGCTAAGTCCGAACGTGGGAAGTTGACCGGGGTCTCCCGGGCAGTGTATCCGAAGAGGGCTCCAGGGACGTCAATCAAGATTCATCTTGGCCCCGGTTGAAGGATTTTCATCTCCAAAAAACGACTAAGTCCGAAAGTAAAAATTTCCACTGAGGACTACCACAACGCGTATTCGAGGAAGAGTTCCAGGAGGTCGGATTGCACTGGCAACTTAGTCCCACTGAAGAAAATCTCCCGAAAAATGACTAAGTTCGAAGGTAAAATTTTGAACCAGGCCTTGCGCAAGCTGTATCCGAGCAGGGCTCCATCAAAGTCGGCCTCAAACTTTGACTTTGCCCTGGTCGAGGTGCGACCATATGACCAGATGGGTTTCTAAGCTCTAAAAAGCATTAATTCTTTTAAAATTCATGTCTCCGGTTCCCTTTGTCCGATTTTATTAGTTTTGGTGTCATTTTAAAGCTAACATTGTTTCCTATGTTTCTAAATTGGTTTTGGATTTTTTAACTGTTTCCTATGTTTTATTTAATTACTGTTTTGTGATATTTGAATGCTTTACACTTTGTCTCCTAAGTTAAGCCTTGTCACTTGTTACCAAGCTACCAAGGGTTGAGCTAGGTTAAATTTACTGAGACCTAACTGGACCTAATTGGAGGTTAGTGGCCTATTGCTAAGTGTTGGTACTTACCTGCTCTTACCAATAACCCATTTTCCAACACCCACATATAATCATTAGGTTGTGCACACATGGTCCTGTGTTTTGCATTTTTAACATCACCTACCTTCCAATTGATTATTTGTGATCATGAGTTCCTGTAATCCCTTCCTAGGTGCAATTTATTTTCATGCAGGGTACAATAGACGTCTCTTGTCATGTCCCTATGTGTGTACGCCTCTCATCGTCCACACCTGACCCCTCTCAGATGAGCTGTTTGTCCTGTGACCCAACCATTCTATTCAGAGGATTAAGGGCCAGATGTAGCAAATTCCCAAATTGAGACTTGCAATTTGCGAGTCCCTGCGACTCGCAAATTGCAAGTCGCAATTTGAGATGCAGAAAGGTGTCTCAGACACCTTCTGCGAGTCGCTATGGGGTCGCAAAGACCCACCTCGTTAGTATTAGAAACCTTTAGTTTCTGTATTTTTCAGGGCAGGTAGTGGTCCATTGGACCACTGCCTGCTCTGAAAAATAATGTTTTGTTCCAGACACAAAGGGGAAGGTGTCCCATGGGGACCCCTTCCCGTTTGCGCCTGGGTTACCATCCACTTCAAGTGGATGGTAATTGCGCTTTCATTTGTGACCGCAATCGCGGTCGCAAATGAATATACATAGCATTGCGAGTCGCTAATAGGAAGGGAACACCCCTTCCTATTAGTGAGTCGGAAATGCATTTTGCGAGTCGGTTCCGACTCGCAAAATGCATTTCTACATAGCAATGAGGCTTTAGCGACTCGCAAACAGCGATTTTCGCTGTTTGCGACTCGCTAAACCATTGCTACATCTGGCCCTTACATCCTAGATTAGTGTGCATAGTCTCAAGTGAGACCAAGTAGCTACATGGTGCCAGGATGCCTGCATTAGAGCTAGGCAGTACAGGGATGCATTGAATTTCAGTGAATACAACACATCCCTGCACTTTGTACATGACGCAAGCAGCACAGCAAGCTGGATGGCTAAGCTGCACTGCGTCATTTCCTCATACATGAGGCATAAAGTGAGGTAAATGTGGAATGATGCTGCACTTCCCAGAGTGAAGAAAGAAAGGTGATAATTCTAGCCTTGGGATGTGCTAATTGTGGGAGGTCAGTGTGCATTACATCTCTTTGCTGTTTAACCATAAGTGTGCCAGCATATTACCCTTTAGCCTGCAGACAGTGCATTTTAGTGCTGGGTCATGGCTGCCGCCTCCTTTGACAGTTCATAGTTACCACATTGGCTACTCCTGGGGTGCTGGACTTCCACCGCTGGTCTGCAATGCTGCCTTGAAGTTGCTGGCCAGTTTCTCCTTTTTTTCTGCGCTTGCAGTCGTACCCATGCTTCTCACAGTTAATGACTGTCCCCTTCAACTCTGCCACACTGTTTACTTTGTCCACTATGGCGTGACTTATTGCCTCTTTCTTCCCTGATGGCAATTTTATAGTGACAAAAAGCTGTTGTTGATGCTCCATAACCTCAGTGAACAAATTGTTGTTCTCCCCCTTACTAAACCTTTACTTCCTTTTTCTCTTCCCCTTCTCCTGGGAGTCTGTCTGGACATCCTGGCTGGCACTGGGGTTGTCTGGGCTGTCCAGGGGTCTCGGGTCTCCTGGCTTCAACATTTCTGCTTCTGCAGTGTCTCATGTTTGTTTTTTGTTTTTTGTTTTTTTGAAAAGCAGCATTTTGCTGCTGTTTTTCTGACGCTTTTAGGCACAAAAGCGACGCTAGGCTGGCTAGCTTCAGAATACGTTCCGCTAATCACTTTTGCAGCACTAGAGTCATTTTGTTACGATGCTGCACACAGGCTAGCTTTTTTTTTATGCTGCCCTGATCCTAGCGCCATGGTGACCGTTTTGTAAATACGTTGCAAGCAGGCTGTTAGGATCTTGTTACACAGCGTTAAATATTTTGACCCAACACTGTGCCAGCTGTGCCTCATTTTTTATAAATAAAGCCCAAGGTGTTTGAAGGGCTGTGACCCAGAGGTCTCAGAATTGGATTTGTTGCCACAGACAATGGCAGTAATATAGGTATGTCCATGGTAGATGGATATTTCAAGGTCCTGTGTTTCGCACATTGCATCAACCTGATTATGCAGGACTTTCTAAAAAAGGAAGACATTGTCAGCAACATACTGACCACCTGTAGAAGAATCTGCACTCGTTTCAGCCATTCTTTTAAAGCCTGGAAGCAGTTGAGGATCATGAGTACCAATTAAAGTCATCATACAGGAGGTGCCAACATGTTGGAACTCTACCTACTATATGTTACAACGCTTGTTTGAGCAGTACAGACCAATCACTGACTGTGTCCTTCAACGAGGAGTGGATGAAACCTGGAAAAACATAACCAGGGAGACGGACAAATGGACCGCAGTCAAATGCATGACACAAGTGCTACTTGCTTTTGAAGTTTTCACATGGGAAGTCAGCAAGTAAGACAGTACGACAAGCCATGCTATCCTGTTGTTTCATCTGGTATAGTATCGATTTAAAAAGGTGCTGCAAAGTTTTGCTGGTGAGAACAGCAAGGCAGAAGCACAAGTTGTTTGAGAATTTCATCCTTTGCTTGCTGTTCATCCAAGGTTGCAAAACGAGATTGTGTCCTCCAAAGAATACATTTGTGCCACAATACTTGATCCATTGAACAAAACAATACTGCCCACTTCCATTCCTTGTTCAGAAAGGGCTGTTTCACTATAAGATGTGGATTGCTGAGCAAGCAAGAGACCTGGAGGAGAAGTGACTGGAAGTTAGAGTCCCAGGCATAAGTTCTGGTATGCAGCCTTCAAATTCCAAAGAGGGTAGTGCTGTTGTCTCAGAGCAAGACCAGCAAGAGCATCAGAAACAAAACCAGCAACAGAAGAAACAGACTCAATCTCTGCAATGGCTTGGCTTTAAGTGGCAGGGCTTAACTTGAGTGCAGAGATGAAGGCAACAGAGGTTGAGAAATTGGCAGCAGCAGTGAGTATCTTGATGACCCAAATGAGAACTTTATGGACCAAATGCCATTTGTCTCTTGGTATGGGAAGATGCAGCAATGACAAAAGCTCAGCAGATTGGTAATAAAGTATCCGGCTTGTTCAGTAGCCAGCGGGTCTGCTGAGCATATGTTCAGTGCAGCTGGCACAGTTGTGACAACTAGAAGGACCAGTCTCTCTCCTCAAACTGTGTGAGAGATTGACCATGATCAGAATAAACCTGACTTCCCATACCAAGGATTATACTGTTTCTGACATACCATAAGAGGTGGATGAGGGTGAATGGTCAGGCTCAAGTGTACTAGCGGACCAACCTCTGGGCAAACCCCTTTAGTTGTGGACAAATTGCCTTCCTAACTGAGTAAGTCACCCAATGAACTTTGAGATGATTGCTTCAAACTGCTTTGTCAAAAAATGGCTATATCTAGAACAAACAATGTATGTGTGACTTATGCAGCCCCACCATTTATTCACATGTATGGCTGGATTGGAAGTAGACCAGTATGCAGTGAAGAAGCCTTCCCATTCCCTTCAAGGATATTATAGACAATACCTGCCTCCATCACCTGCCTATCCTTCTTTATTTTCATTCCCTAGCAAGACTGTCCCAGAAAAGATCATTAGTTTGCAAGACTGCCAATGCATTGCTTCCATGGGAAAAGAGGAGATACAATACAGCAAAAGTGTACCACCATGCTTGGAATGCAACAGGTAACTAACCATTGTGCAAATGAGTGATATAATATTGAGTGACTGATATAATATTGAGAGAGACAGTGAGGAAAATTTGTAAACTTCATTTTGATAATTTGCAATGTTTGTGGTCTGATTGGTAATTGTTCCTGGAGGTGATTGGCCCTATCACGCCTAGTTAGATTTACTCGCATAGTCCACTTCTTTCTGTACTTTTTGTCTGGTTCTTCAGAGACCAATCCAGTCAGTTTAGTTAACAAATACAAATCTATACAAAATGCTCAAATTATTTTGCTCTTCTCGTTCATTAACAGCAGTGCACTACAGGTCTATCTCTCTTTTGGGTCAGGAGTCAGACTGATTCATTATCCTGAGTCAGGACTCAGGTTGGGACTATCTCAACAGCCAGAAGAAGGAAGCTATCTACTTCAAGGAGAAACCAACATGATGATGACTCTAAGAGGCCTACTCAGCCCTT
Organism: Pleurodeles waltl; assembly: GCF_031143425.1. Classification (NCBI taxonomy): domain Eukaryota; kingdom Metazoa; phylum Chordata; class Amphibia; order Caudata; family Salamandridae; genus Pleurodeles; species Pleurodeles waltl. The sequence continues at coordinate 291,571,158 of NC_090447.1, forward strand.
TCAGCTTGAGAGAGGTGTGTTGATTTGGGAAACAGTGAGTAGTGTGCTTGCTAAAACATCAAACTCCTTTATTATGTAGTTGTGGTTGGGGGCTATAACTGGGGACAGACACATGATATCACATCATCACATGATAGATGCATTTGGTTAAATGGTATGACAGTTGTAAGATTGATCAGCCAGGTGCATGCAGCTCCTAGTTTGGGATTGATCGTAAAAGTTTTCTCTTCTCAGTTAGTCACACATGCGTCATCATGAATGAACGCAGCATCCTATGGTCTTGCTCTGCCTCTTGGTCCACTCCTCATGAAGCTTACCTTCTGTCCTTCGCCTTGACTCTACAATATTGTTACTATTATTAAATCCCCAGGCATACTTTTCTCCTGCATGAAAGATGAAAGCTCCCTAACACTGCACTTACCTTACTGGAGCAGTTCAGCCAGGCACCGTAGATGGACATTCCAAGAATATAGAAGCACTGCCCAATTTGACATTGATAAAATGATAATTTTTTTTAGAACTGTGTGGGTTTGCTCCTCTATAATTTGTATTTTTCAAACCTAGATGACAGAACATTTAGAAATATAATAACTTTGGTCTCTGGGGCTGAAGGACTGTTTTCAATGCATTTAATTGAACTGTTGTTCCTTCATTTCCTTCCACAACAGATTTGATGATGATGTGCTGCTGATCGAACTGATGAATATTGTCATTGTGTAGTGTTTGTCACCTTTCCCCAACTACCTGTTCCTATCTATTCAGCAAGCCCTTAACCCTCTCCCCCCCGCTCTGTGATGTATTGAGGGATGACTTATGTATTTATGCCATACATGGATCACACACTTGGTGGGGTGGATGCAGTAAAAGAGACAGCATCTCAGTGTGGGATCATCTCTTACCTGAGCAAGAGACCATGGCAGCTCCACTTACCCACCCACTCATAAAAGGGATGCATATCATATAACATTATTGATCAACATCATCATTTAGGCCTTTTGTTGCTTATATGCTTCACCTTCTCTTGTCCTGGGTCCACTACTCCTGGCTTGAGAATTTCACAAGTTTAGTTTTTCACATTTTTTAATGAATGAATTTAATACTAGCTCCTTGTTTGCTCAGAAGTTGCTACTTGTAGTTTTTGCAATAATATGAAGTCTTTGTGTCATGGTGGTAGTCTGGTCTAAGTCTTTGAAAAGTTATGATATAAATAATCCACTATGTGTTATTTTCAATATAGTTGCCTGTGATGGATAATCATTCTGAATAATCCCACAATTGGAGTTCACTGAGGTGGGACCTTGCATGTGAAGGCTTCCCTGTTAGCGTGCTAGCTTGCTACAACCATGACATTAAGAAGGCATCTTGGGAAACCCTGTAGTAAGGTTTTCGAAGATTGAGAGAGGTTGTAGCCATCACTTCATCTTTTCAGGTCAGAGGACTAAAAAGTAAAGTTAACTAGTTTAGTTAGTAATTTCTACTGAAGATTAATATTTTTATGTAATGATTTAGGCAATAGGTATGCCACCCTAATGAACAATATAGATATAGAGAGCAGTAGGACAAAGGTATAACTAACTGGTATAAACTTTGATAAGTGGCTAGATGCTGAAAAAGTTAATATCATCCAGCAGTAAGACAGACCAAGTCTGTGTTGTTCCCATACTAGTAGAGTGACACTGTTTAGGCATAAGTAAAGCAAGTAACCTTGCAAATAATTAAATGGCACTGGACTTCAGAATCAGCTAGGGAAATTCTAGGGGGAAATGTTGGTTTGCTGTATATGAGTATTCAGAGGGCAGTCTTTTAAGAGTAAAAACCCACCCACAGCAGGCCTATCCCTCTCCCCAAACAATGAAATAAATCTCCCCAATGTCCAAAGTAACAAAATAGTCTAAACGTTCTAGCCCAAACTGCCTGCAACAAAAGTCCCTCCCACCAAAGAAAATATATAAAAAAAGGCTTGTAGGGCATCCAGTCGGGCATGAAGGCATGCCACCTCTGGCTGGAGCAGCACCAGCTCCCATAGGATGTGGTAGGGGAGGTGTTCTGTGGATGGTGATGAAGAGGTGGGGCAGCAGTGGTGGATCCCGTCTGCCAGTTGTGCTAGTGATGGTGTGACCAAGATGGAGGCACTGGCAGCTGGCCGGAGGGACTGGGACAGTGATATTTGCCTCTGTCTCCTCCTCCTCCTCCTCCAAAGCCACCATCCAGAGAAATTTGGCCAGGATGATCTCAATCCAGTGGTGCAACAGCCAGGCAGCTATCTCCTGCCATGATGGTGGACCAGCAGGAGGATATATATACATAAATTAAAAAATAAAAAATAAACAAATTTCCAATAGTACTTGGTGCAAATACTTGTTTATATTGTGAAACAGTAGCAGAACATTGTTGGTCACTTAGGACCATTGAAATGTTTGATGTGGTTAGTCACAGGGCCACGCTTTTCCCACACATGTATTACATAAAGCACTGAGTGCAAGGAATTAAGCCAGAATACCACCAGGATAAAAGTGATTGTTTTCGTTTAAAGAATTTCCTAGTAAAAACTAACAGAAACTCTGTGTGTAAAAGAAAGATTACCTCTCATTAATGAGTAAGACAAATATGCAGCACAATTATTAGTATTCTTGTTGTACAACATTAATGGAGGCATGATAGAGTTGGGTCTTCCTCTCCCTGCAGTCTGCAGCATTTGTGTGGGACAGCTGTAATGGCAATTTATTATCTAAAGTTAGTGCCAATGGCCCTGCTCTTCTCTAACTGCCTTGCTATTCTACCATAACTCCAAAGAGGCAGAGGAATAATAATAATAATAATAATAATAATAATAATAATAATGCATCACATACATGATACATAATGCGGATAACCTGTCTGCCATAAGTGGACAGTGGAAAAAAGGATGCACATCAGTAAAGGAAAGGGAATGGGATATATATTGTAATTGGCACATTCATCACAGAGTATCCTATCCACCAAACTCTAAATCAGGGACTTAGACCCACTTTTCTTCCTGGCCTCACCCTCTACCACAAATTATTTTTCAACAAATACATCTACTTGGAAGTATGGAAGGATATTCTACTGTAAGGTAAGAGAGATTAAGTTAGGTAGAGGTTTTGTTTTGCTATAGAATACTGGGGTGTCACTGATCATCATGTGCTAAGCGTTTGCTTAGTCAGTCACTATAGTTGACAAATGACAAAAGGGAAATATTTGAATAGGCATAAATCGGTTGTGGAAGCCATGAAATGTATACACATAAATAAAAAATGTGGCACAGGTCAAGAGTGGATTTTTCAATATTTTGGTAGGGTGAAACAGAAATTAGAAAGGAATATTGGAGTGATATGCTAGTAGGAGGTGACTGAATGGGCACTGGGAAGCACACCTTGTTTTCAGTTTGTAAATGCATTGAAAAATGTGTAAAGCTGCATCAACTGAAGCAGACACACATTGTACAGCCAACACTGCAGTGTGGAATTGAACCATTCTGCAGTTAGGTCACAAGTGGTAAAATACCATGGGCAGGGGTGTGATGATTAAGGGTGGGATATCTGGCTCACTTAACAAATATGGAATACTTAATTTATCAATAGTAATCAAAGTGACTTACCACCCTTTTCCCTGTCACCGTTGGGACTCCTCCCCATCCAAACTCCTGGGCCTGCTTTGTTGCACTGCTGCTGCTGGCCTCAGCACTGGTGGTCTGTGCGGCTAAAAAAAAATACCCATTTTAGATACCGGATTCACTTCCTAAGTCATTATTAATATTTTGTACAAAGTACAACAGCAAATGCTTCACTACAATTCGGTTAGCAGTATCTTGTAGCAAAACTAGCACTTAAGGATGTCTGTTAGCTGACATGTTAGAAAAGCCAGGTAGTCAACCCTACAAAAAACGTTTTTCTCGCAATGGAGGGACAGGGCTATGAAGCGCAATAAAGGAGTGGAATGGTCGCTGACGGACACATGTTCTTGGTTGGTTAATACAATGGAATCTCCTGCACTGCCATTGTGATTGCTGGTATACTGTTTAAATGAATGATAACACTGGGTATGTATGCAAAGGTGTCTTTGATGGTTGTTTTGTCATGCGTGCAGAGCATGAAGTTCATATGTTCCATGGGGGTGGTGTTGTTGTCGGTGGTGGTGGTGCACTGTATGTTCTCTTTGTGTATGATGGCGGTTCCAACTCCTGGCTTGTTGGTGCGGTGCACAGAACAGCAGAGAAAGCAGGTAAAACATAATGTCTGTGCTCATGCACACCCTATGGTAGCGTTCATGCCAATTGTCAGTGAGAAAAGCACTACTGGTGTAAAAAAAAACAGGACAAAGAGCCAGGCAAGCCACATCTCGTAGAGTTGTTTCGTAACTCAGTTTTTTAAAATTCCGTGGAGCAACTCCGCAAGGCCTACTGATAGGATGGTCTGGGGAATGATGCCACCAACTGCACAAATCTCAAAGAGGCATCCCCTGTCATAGGCAAATGTAACTCACACCTAGGTCTGTCCCTGCCATTGTCTAATTAGCCAGAGTGGTACCAATCCCAGTAGGGGGGACCTGTTCCAGAACTGGTTTGCAGGGAGAGTTCTACATTTCCATAAACACCCCTCAGGGGAATGCTCAGAGCTCTGACCTGGGGAATGCATATTCTGCCATGTTAGATTTTGACAGAGATGGGCAATGTGGGATTGTTTAAGGCCAACACCACAGGGTATTAAAGTGGGTAGGGTAGCCCCTGGGAACATTTTCCCCTTTGCCAGGGAGTTTCTCTCACCCACAAGATAGTGCCATTCATATAGATGTCACTCCCCTCTGGATACTTTCTCCAAAACACTGCTTGACCTGAGGAAGACAGAAGAAGGGCTGCACTTGCTAAACGTTTTAGACTTCAGAAAGAGCACTGCACCTACTGTAATCTGATTGACTGTTTAGAATACTTTTGGGAGCATCACACAGTTTTGTAATACCTTAATAAAGGCTGCTTGATGAGTTAAATGTTTTTTACAAGGCCCCATTCATGAGGGATCTGTGCCTGTAACATGTTTGCTTGCTGCTTAAAGAGATGCCTACAGATGTTAGCTTATAGAATATCCAAAATCTTTGCATCATTTCTGAATCATAGAAATGAGGGGATGCACTTGCAGTTGATTACTGTAAGCAAGGAGATCAACGTTAGACAGCAAAGAACTAAAAGCAAACAGCAGAGATCTTGCTTTTCTCCTTATTGATTGTAGGTGGACCTTGCAGTTGTTGTTGTTATTGAAAACCACTCCTAAATATGTGTAAGGTGAAACTGCAACAATTTTCTCCTCAAGGAACAAGTTGAGTGTTTTTATCTGTGTGCCAAATGGCAGAACTTTAGTAGTTTCTCCTGTTTATTTTCAGCCTGTTTGTTATGAAAAGTGGGAAGGGAGTCCTAGAACTGCACCTACATGAATCCAGGACAGGAGAGTGGATTCCAAGGGTTAGTTGGCTAACCTCCTGATAAACTACAGTCACAGAAAAGCTACAAGAAGCCGCCTTCCTGAAGAGCCCAGCTGAACAGTTCCAACTGGATTTACCCTGGACCTTGCTGTTGGCTTTCCCTGGAGTGAGTCCTGACCACCAAGTGGTGCCCCTAAGGTCCTGGGGCCCCATGGATAAGTGTCAGAGTCCACTACTCCTGCTTAACTCTGCCATCTGGGACTTACAAACTTTTCCAAGTATTTTGGTCAAAAGAACCAGAGGCAACCAGCGAAGCCCCACTGAGCTGCAGTAGCCGAAATCTCATTGCCGGTCAAGCTTAACTTGCTGAAAGGATCCTGACTACCAAAACATTTTTAAGTTTGAAGGTAGAACTCTCTACTGGGCAAAGATGCCAAAACTATTTGTCCAGCAAGGTTCTTTCCTTGGGCATGAATTTCAACTTTCTCCCACATGGAAATTTCTAGTCAAAAGTAACCAGCTTCACCAAGAGATTGTCTGATGGCTACCCAGTCTCATGGAACCCATCTCAGCTGCAGCCTGCTGCTGTGCCCTGCTGAGGAGTTTCTACTTCCATTCCAGAAACCAAGTTAGAAGGTACACCTGGGAGACCAGGACCAACCTGCCAAGCTGATCTAATGAAGGTTCATTGCTGCTGAGTCAAAAATTAAGGTTGTTCCCTCTAGATTGTTCTGCACAGCAGCAAATCCAATTCAATGAGACTTTGTAGAGAACGTGTCCTGTCTAATAGAGCCCTCTTCAGCTACGTCCCTCAGCCTTACCCCATTACAGGAATCTGAGCTCCAAAGGCAAGAGACTTTGGGCATGAAATTCAGACTTTTTTTACTCAGAGCTTTCCCACAAAAAGTAAACAGCTTAACTATGACCTCATCCAGCAGTTAACTTACAACATGGACCATCTTGGACTATTGCCTATGCCTTGCCCTGCTTAAGATTTGTTCATTATAATTTATCAAGTTTCAAAGTAAAAATTAAAACAAATAGCAGCCCTCTAACATGCCTATACTCCTCCCACATCCCCCTTCCTAAGGAGGCACCACATGACAACCAAAAAACACATTCTCCCAGTATCTTACAATGGTCTCTAGTTCCTGGTCATCAGTCTTGTCTCATAGGTCTGTGGCTGATCACTCAGCCCCTCGATCCTGCAGTTCTCATGGGACAAACAGCCCCATAGGACATTCTAGTGCAACAGGTCCCTGCAACCCCCAGAGGAGTTTCAGTCCATGTCCTTGCATCGGGCGCTCCATGCACCCCAGATTTTGTTCAGACACCTGTGTACCTTGTAGATGTGTTCTTCCACTCTCATACATCAGTCTATGTTGTTTTCCCACTCCTCCACCCTCAGAACCCCAGCATTGTTCGATTTTTGGATCATATCACGCCTGGCCACCATGTCGGCCACACAGAACATATGGATGTATTTGTCCAAAAATTGCTCACCCCAATTGCCTAACATGAATAATTTCAGTGTGAGGTCCAGTGTAATGTTTATAACTTCGGATACCCTGTTTCTTACACCCACCTAAAAGTGCCATAGCCTAGAACACTGTCATACTGTGTGAATAAATGTGCCCCCTAATGAGCAGCCCCTCAAGCACCTGTCAGATGGTCATCTATTCATGATAAAGAGTTGTGACCTCATGAAATATGCCCTATGAAGGATTTTGAGTTGGACTAACCTAAGGATCACCTGGAACGCCACAACCCAGGGTAATGTCAAGCCTCCCCCAGTCATCATCCTTGTGTCTGTCAAGATCACTCTCCCACCTGGCCCGGAGCGATGGCGGGCTGTTAGCTAACAGGGTGTTATGCACTGCTGATATTGCATGCCTGTGTGGAGGGGCACAGAGCACCCTGAATGCCAGTCGCCTGTCGTCTGGGAGCTCCTCGATTTGACCTGTACATCCTTGGGTGAGTTGTCACATTTGAATATATCGAAAGTATTGACTATCTACCAAATTATAGTCATCTGCAGTATTTCAAAGGGGATTGGGGCCTTGTAGTTCACACATCCCAAGCTGCTAGATCCCCAGGGTATCCCATTTGTCCCCCCCTCAACTCCTTGTAGTGGCGCCAGTGTGTCAGCCTCCCAGACGAGAAGGGGGTTTCTAGCGTGAGGGTACCCTGCCATGCGATTCAATTTGTGTCCCTTCTCCAAGCTCTGATGACCATGACCGTGAGCCGGTGGAGCTGTGTCTAACACCCTTCATCATATATTTGCCTAATGTAGCTCCCTTGCACCATTGTTCGCCAATCTGCTGTCAAAGAAGGATCCCTCTGCTCAGTAAACAACCAATCATTGACAACCACTAACTGTGTTGCCCAGCAATAGAGAATGAGATCTGGGAGGGCAATACCACCATCTGTCTAGTCAAAACTGAAAATGATATCCTAGAGCTTCCCCGATTTACAGTAGCTGTCTCATTGTGTCGGTCACATGTTTAAAGAAACTGTCCTGGACCTCAGACAGGGAATTCTGAAGGGTGTACAAAATTTTGGGTCAGTAGATTATTTTGTGGAGCACTTCACATCCTAGCAGTGACAACTGTAGTTTATGCCATCAACCCACATCCCTCAGCAACCTGCCCAGGGTATTACGGTAGAATAGCTGGTGGTCTACAGTAATGTTGATTCCCAAGTACCTGAATCCCTGTTCCTCAAATGGAACAGACAGCAGTTCCTGCTCTGCCCTCCTGTGAAGGAGTACAGGCAAGATTTGTCCCAGTTAACAAGTAACACAGAGTAGTAGCCAAAAATGTCAAAGATCTCCAGTATCCTTCTTTCTCAGCTAGGCATAGAAGGACACCATCTACATACAATGAGACAATATCCTCTCACCTGTGTTGCAAGCAGAGGCCACGCACCAGGGCGTCTCTGAGAAACAGCTCACCACTGGTTCCATAGCTGTTGCAAGGAGGAGTGGTGACAGCTGGCAACCCTGTGTCGTCCCTCTCTCTAATGAGAGTGTATTGTTGACCCTAACATGGGCAATGGGGCAGGTGTATAATAATCGAACTCAGGCTCTGAAGGACGGGTCAAAACCAATTCTCTCCACTAGAGCTATGAGGTATTGCCATTCTAACAAGGGAAATGCCTTGCCCGTACATAGTCCAAGGAGGGTGCAGGTTCAACTCTCATGGGTTAAACATCCGAGAGGTGTCTAAGGTTGTACCTGGTAGACCTGTCGGGCATGAAGCCTGTTAGAAATGGGGACTTTGGTTGACAGTCAGGTTACCCCCTGTTCAAGCAAGGACCCTCACTCTAGTAAGGGTAAAAGAGAATCACCCTCAGCTAACCCCTGCTTGCTCCCTTGGTAGCTTGGCAGAGCAGTGGCCTTAACTTCAGAGTGCAAGGTGTAAATTATTTGCACCAACACACAGTAACTTAATGAAAACACTACAAAATGACACAACACCAGTTTAGAAAAATAGGAAATATTTATCTAAACAAAACAAGACCAAAATGACAAAAATCCAACATACACAAGCCAACTTCTGAACTTTTAAAGATTAAACTCAAAAATAGTGCTTAGAAACACAAAATGCTTCAATGAGGTGTTAACACAGCATCATAATGGAGTAACTCCCAACAATCAGACACCAGCGGTGCCGGACACGGAGTCGCGTAGACCCCCAGGTACAGTACCTTTGTGAAGAAATGAAAACGAGCCGTCTGTGCGAAACGTTGAATCCGTACACTTTGAGCGGCGGCAGTCACAACGTGGTGCGGCGACTTCCGCGGAGTCACGGACTTCGGCGGGGCTGCAGCAATGTCGGGCCTGTGAAGGTTGTCGCATTCCAGCAAAGATCACGGAGTCAGGTGCAGGCGGCATCACCGGATTCAGCAGCGGCGTCGGTCCGAAGTCGTCCGAAGTCGATTTCCTTGGTTTTTCACCAGCTTTCCTTTCAAGGGCCCAGGGACTGTATAGGGCACCACTTGTTAGAGCAGGAGTCTCTCCAGAGACTCCAGATGCTGGCAGAGAGAAGTCTTTGCTGTCCCTGAGACTTCAAACAACAGAAGGCAAGCTCTAAATCAAGCCCTTGGAGATTTCTTCACAAGATGGAAGGCATACAAAGTCCAGTCTTTGCCCTCTTACTCTGGCAGAAGCACCAACTGCAGGATAGCTCCACAAAGCACAGTTACAGACAGGGCAGCTCTTCTTCCTCAGCATTTCAGCTCTTCTCCAGGCAGAGGCTCCTCTTGTTTCCAGAAGTGTTCTAAAGTCTGTGGTTTTGGGTGCCCTTCTTATACCCAATTTCTCCTGTGAAGTAGACCTACTTCAAAGTAAAGTCTCTTTTGAATGTGAAATCCTGCCTTGCCCAGGCCAGGCCCCAGACACTCCCCCGGGGGGTTGGAGACTGCATTGTGTGAGGGCAGGCACAGCCATTTCAGGTGCAATTAACCACTCCTCCTCTCCCTCCTAGCACAAATGGCTCATCAGGATACACAGGCTATACCCCAGCTCCCTTTGTGTCACTGTCTAGTGTGAGGTGCAACCAGCCCAACTGTCAAACTGACCCAGACAGGGAATCCACAAACAGGCAGAGTCACAGAAATGGTATAAGCAAGAAATGGCTCACTTTCTAAAAGTGGCATTTTCAAACATACAATCTTAAAATCAACTTAACTAAAAGATGTATTTTTAAATTGTGAGCTCAGAGACCCCAAACTCCACATGTCCATCCGCTCCCAAGGGGAATCTACACTTTAATCATATTTAAAGGTAGCCCCCATGTTAACCTGTGAGAGGGACAGGCCTTGCAACAGTGAAAAACAAATGTAGCAATATTTCACTGTCAGGACATGTAAAACACATCACTATATGTTCTGCCTTAACCATACACTGCACCCTGCCCTTGGGGCTACCTAGGGCCTACTTTAGGGGTGCCTTACATGTAAGAAAGGGGAAGGTTTAGGCCTGGCAAGTGGGTACATTTGCCAAGTTGAATTTACAGTTAAAACTGCACACACAGACACTGTAATGGCAGGTCTGAGACATGATTACAGAGCTACTTAAGTGGGGGCACAACCAGTGCTGCAGGCCCAGTAGTAGCATTTGATATACATGCCCTGGCACCTCCAGTGCACTTTACTAGGGACTTACTAGTAAATCAAATATGCCAATCATGGATAAGCCAATTACATACACATTTTGTAAAGGAACACTTGCACTTTGGCACTGGTTAGCAGTGGTAAAGTGCCCAGAGTAACAAAAACAGCAAAATCAGAGTCCAGCACACATCAACAACCCGGGGAACAGAGGCAAAAAGTTAAGGAGACCACGCCAAAGATGAAAAGTCTAACAAAGCCCAATTGGTCTGGGGCCACAATGGTGTGGATCACAGGCATCAAGCGATTTGCAAAGACCTTTGCCAAGACCTTAGTCTCGATATTAAGGAGAGAAATCGGCAGATATGAGCAGCCTAATTCTGAGGGGTTTACAATGCTTACAAATCAAAACTAATCGATTATAGAAATATTTTGTTTACATGAGCATTTGTTTGCCGATACCTTGAATCTTTCTAGAGAACTTAAGATCCAATCAGTTGTTGGAGTCTATAATTAACATTTCACATACCACCCTGATTTGTGCATTTGGAGAACCCCTTAATGTGCTTTCAGGTTTTGTTTGAATAAACAAATTCTCCCAGTCTTAATTGAAGCCATTGAAAAAAACTCCTTTGGACACTGCTATCACAATAATTTTCTCTTCCAGCTTTACATTAGTGGAACATAGTTTTGGAATATATTCATATAAACGTGCATTAACAGACATGAAAGAACCAATCTTACAAATATAATCGGCAGCAGAAAAAGCAAGCTAACTCAAGAAAGCTGACATCGAACATGCCATCTACTGCACACTGACGCCCACGTTACAGATTCAGTGTAACTCAAGCCACTTTTGATTCCACCACTGCTGAAATCCCGTACTAAATTGAAGGGATGGTGCTCAATTTCCTTTTGCTTCACAATCTTCTCTCTAATTTCATCTACGGTCTTGAAACCAATCTTTTCCCTTCCTTCGAAGGCTGGCTTTGATTTTCTTCCCTGCTCTTATATCACTGTTTCCATTTCATGCTTTCCTGCACAGCATGTTGCATTTAAAGGTGATCTGCTATAGAAATAAATGGCTAGACAGTGCATGATTCATACCTGGTGAAGACAATTCATTTTACTTGCTGGGTGATGCGTACTTCCTTCATCTTGTAGTGTGTACAAAACTGACGAAAATAGGAAAAGAAGTCTCTTTGTGTCGCTATCTATGCTCACCTACTGCATTAACGGTGATTACTGCGGCCAAATATCGCAATACATTAAGCCACGGACTTGTATAAATTGCACTTTCTAATAATATAACAGCATGAAGTTTAAATGTTGCTCTGCTTCATAGAAAGTCTGCTATTTCTGTTTCCCAGATATAAAGATGCATTGGTACCTTCTCAGTAAAACAATATTTGAATAGAAAGTAACTGGTGTATTCATGACATTACGTGCATGCCTTTTGGTGATTTCGGTGATCGGTCTTGGTATTAGTAAGATCTTGCAAACAGGAAACACTTCAGAATTTGGGAGGTCAAGGGGCAGTATCACGTAAAGTGAGCTCTAGAAGTGCTTCGACAAGATACAGTCTTAGCCACAGTTTTGGACTGACTGGTGTCTTAAGTGAATGAATACTGGGAGCAGTGCTATCTGACCACCTTGGGCAGTGGTAAACGGTTGCTTGCAGAGGGAACTTTAAGGTAATGTGTTGCTTGTGATTGGGAACGTAGCAGCATTTTTTGACATAGCAGACCTAAAAAAGCAAAACATAACACTATGGCACCCACAAAGCAACATAACATCATAATTCAAACATAACAGGGTACAGCATAACAAAAAATAACAAAACACAGGAACTAAAAACCACATAACAAATATGCACAAACTTTCTTGCATTGCATTGCCACCGCCAGAATCCTATTTTAATAATACGGGGGTTAAATTTGTTTGGAGCCAACATTGCTTTATCTTACCTCGAGGGAAATGAAATATCACCAGTCAATAATGTTTTGTGATTTTGCCAAATTCTCCGCGTTGCTAGACCTAAATTATGCCAGTGATATTGGTTTCATGTCTCACTATAGTGAGGCATGATTCTGGAATATTAGTGACACATTGACATTATCATAAAAACCTGCAATATTGTGTTTTTCCATGTCCCACCATTGTGAAATTTGACTACAAAGGCACCATGATAACCTTGTAAACCCGAGTGCAAAGGAAAATCTCCTAATCGACAAGACACTTTCAGGCATGCATGAACGGTTGAGAAACAACCTTACCTCCATGAACTACACTACTAGAGTACTGAAAGACTACTGTAGCTGTTTCGATGGTCGTCATTTGAAACCTGCCCAAGACAGAGACCAATAAAATGCAAATCAGCCATGGTCATACTCTGAAAGGAACAGTCCAGCCTGAACTACTAGGCCAGGTCCCCTCTAGGCAGCACTCCTTGTAGTGTTGTCATCAGCTGTATGGTCCAAAGCACTAATAAGACAAATTATGGGGCTTCTGTGCAATGATGGCATCGGCTGGATAATCTTCTGCACTAATAATCTAATGATACCTCCTGCCAGTGATGTCATCAGCTGGGTGATTCTCAGCACTAATAACATAGGAGTGATTCACAAACAGCTTTTGGTATTACTACAAAATAGTATTTACAAACCATTAAATGTAAATCTCCACTTCTACCTCTCCCATATTTTCTACAGGGAGATACTCACACACGTAGTTTACCAGCTAGTAGCAAATTAAAGAGGGACCAGGGAGAATGTCTTGAAAAAGAGGTATTGCAATAAACTGAAGGCATTTAGGGAAAAATAGGAAGGGTTTTAAGAATGGTTAGGAAGGGGTTTAAGGACAACAACACCTCAAGAGAGTAAGCTCAATGCTATTCACAAAGTGCTCTTCTAAAGATACTATAGTCAGAAAGTAATTCAAAACAGGAGTAAATTAGTCCAGCTCACAGCTGGAGTATTTTTAACACCACACATGACCAGCCACCCGATTACAACATCCTCACAAAAATGAATGGCAGTAATGATTAACCATGAAAAACATACAAACAAATGTTAACTTAAAATTTTATCAACCTACTGTGAATTTTTAAATTAATGGAACAGTGATTTTCATTACAGTATACTTAAATTATGTTTAATTAATTCTATACCTCAATTTTTTTAAAACAGTAATTTACAATAACAATCTGTTATTTTAGCTTTAGTTGGGAAACAAAATAATTAAAAAATCAGAAAAATGACTGTTTTAAACTTAATATATTCTATTTAAAAATGTAATTCAAAATTAATTTAATATTGTTATAGTATTTTTTTGTTATTGCAATATTTAAAATAAATATATCCAATAAATTTGCATTACGTTTTAACATAAAAATATTTTAAAATATGTTTTCAATAGAATAAACTTTTGTATTTTTCCTTATCCTATAGTATAGGAACATCGCACATTTGGGTGGAGTTCTCCACCTGGTAAAGTATAGGAGAAATTAAAGAAGGATTATTAAACTTTATAATACATTAGTAAAAACATGTTTAATTTGAAATATGAATGTAAATTAGTGTGGTATGTATGGATTCTAAATGCAGACACAATAAAGCCATTGATACATCACCATTAACTGAATTTAGACATGAAAATTCACTATGCATACATAATTAATAAATAATAAAAATGATGCCTACAAATACTTAAAAGTAGTTTATTTATATTTAAATAAAAAGTAAAGTAGCACACATGGCATACATTGACACTGCAACACTCAACATTCCTTAGAAAATAATGGAGGCAGGAACCTAAAATAAAACCTCCTGGGAAATGATGGTAAATAATATTAACTTATTTAAAATAGTTAAAAATATAATAGATTACATTTAGTGTCAAAATATTAAAAAATATAAAATATTTATGCTTAACTATAAAATAAGTAAGCAGCCTTCTTCAATGTAACATAATGTGTCATTAAAATATAAATAAATTACTATTAATTAATTGTATGCATCACATCACTTAACATGTATTCACACTATGATATTAGTGCAGATGAACACACAGCTGACTATGCCATTGCATGGAATTGCACTATTATGACATTTATGCAGGGAATCAAACTGTAGGATACACCACTATATCTAAGTGAAATATTTGGGCTATTCACAAAGGTAGCTTACACTTGTGAGTTATTTACACATGCAATTTACTCTTCCACTTTTGAGTAACTCTACTACTTTTTTCAGAAAATCCTAGGGTAAATTCACTAAAAGTGTAGGCTTAGATGTCTCCAACCCTAAGAAATGGGGTGTAGTCAAATTTATGAATGTAAGTTACTACTGCCAAAAAGAAACAACATTACTAACATCATAGTGTGACTTCAAGGTGGTGATGTTATCAGCTATGTGCTGATTTTGTTTTCCATTTGTCAGCACAGTTTGACTATCAGTTGTACATAGAGGAAAGGGAACACATAGCATACAGCAGAGGCTTGTGATTGCTGCATTACTCCAGACATGACTGCAATGGGAATGTAATGTAACACTACCTTTGTAGCATTCTCTTTAGCCAGAACCTGGCCAACAGAACCTTCATACCCTTTCACTTTTGGTGTGCTGTAACTTTGTGACTATAGTAAGGCATTACTCATGCACAATATAATTGGTGCATCTTGTCTGGTTTTGTTTTTCTTTTAATCCCTATGTTTCTTGCAGTTTTAGATAAATGCAACATAACAGCCAAATATGGGCCCATATTTATAGGAAAATGATGGAGCATGACGCTGCGCCAAAATTGGCAGTGCCGCGCTCCATCATTTTCACAACGCAGGGATGCGCTGTATTAAATTGAATGCAGTGCACCCTTGTGTTATCCCATGTGCTGGTGCTAAGTTTAGATGCCAGTCCCAACGCAGGCATCCTTACATCATTGTTCAATGATGTCTGCATTGTGGGGTGTGATCGTCCATGTGCGGGAAGGTGTCCCTTCCTGCACATAAACAATCACTAGTGGCAATTTGGCACACACAGAAGTGCCAAAGCTTCATTTTGAAATGATTTTTATGTGCAGGAAGGGACACCTTCCAGCTCATAAATAATCATGTCTGGCATTTACCACCTTCAATGCACAAAAAAAAAGCAAAAAACGAGGCGGAATAAAAGTATTCCTCCTCATTGCGTCTTGCTAACGCCACCCCTGGGCTGATGCTAGATTTTGGCGCTGCCTCAGGTTTACGAAAACTTGTAAATCTGAGGCAGCTTCAAAATGCAATGGGTGTTGCCGTGGCACACCCACAGCAACACCCATTGCCCACATCATCCACGCAAAGGGCTGCGTGTGAAGGGGTCGTATTTACAAGGTGGCTTTAAGCCACAAAAAGTGGCTTAATGCCACCTTGTATATAGGGTGCAGTACATAGTGCCACAGGAGCATCACGAAAAGTAGCATTAGGGGCTCGTAAATATGCACCTTGGTCTCCATTGATCTTGCGTTTATGCTGAATTTCTTTTGCCCTGTTATATGACATCACTTCACACAATGCTAATCATTATTAAATCCGACAGCAGAATTATTATACGGAGACGCAGCTCAACATTGGCAGAGTCAATAGGTCTGGAATGTAATGAAAATGCAAGCCAGCCCCTTGTTGGCTTTGGTAATGCTTGTATTTTTTTGTTGAGAAAGCATGGGAGTACAAGTTTGCTTGTTCCATTCCTCACTTGTTCCTCTGTCCCTAATAACTGTCTTTTGACTCCCCTTCCCAATGTTCCCTGCCTGGTTTTTCGTGATAAATAGTTAAATGTATTTATTTATTTATTGATTCATTCATTCTTTTTTTTATTTTTTTACAAGAGTCGCTTACTGTCTTTTGCCAGGCTGCCCTGCACTTTTTTTCACATAGCTCAGTATAAAAATAAATCAGAGACCTATTGGCTTTAGCACTGCTTGTCGTATTACTTAAACAAAGATGTGTTTAGAAAAAAGAACGTCATTCGGGAATATCCTTAATATGATCACTGCCAGGGCCCTAAACCGGATATTTGTTTCCTTTTTTCCAGCAAAATATGTTTTGTTTTATCCGGTTACCACTGACTTTGTGTTTGAACATTTCATAACGTTTGCTTTTGAAGCTTTCTCGCTGTCATTGATTGCACAAGAGGCATAGACTGATGAAACAGTCTCACATTGACATACAACGTGCTGTCTCGTGGAATCAGTTGATGAGACACTGTTGGTTTCAATTTATCCGTGCATGCACCAACATTGTAGGATCAATTTAGAAGGAAGCCCCAATGCAAAAATTTTAAAGGGTTAGGAGGGTCCAGGATTTAGTGTTTGTTAGACAACTGAACATTTGTGAAGTGTATGTGATTGGTACTGATACGTTCCTTTTTTTGCCTTCCCAAAGCTCTTTGTCTCAGTGCAAACTATTTGTCTATGTGTGTGAATACAATGCATTCCATAACAACTAATTTACTAATTGAAAATCTAATACTGAATGGCATATCATAAAGATTTTTGTGTGAACTCAAAAGATAATCCGTTGTACCAGGTTGGCATTTTATTTTAAGCTACGCGAGGAGAAAGCATGAAAATCTGGAGACCTGTTCTTGTCCTTAAACTGCAATTCATTTTAAAGATTTATGGTTACACTATTGCCAATGGAACAATGTAATTCTTAAATCATTGAACTAATTCCACACTTTCAGCATGGTTGCACCTGCACATAATCCTGGCTAGTACAGCTTTTGCTTGACCTGCTGCAAATGTTCTGTAAACAAGGAATACGAGGAGCAATAAAACCACTAAGGGACAGATTTATTGATGATTTGCAATGCCCCTGTGTCAGGCAAGGCACGGTTTTCTATTGGCAGCAAGTAAAATAAAACCATGATCAACTATTGCCTCTCCACAATTTTATGCCCCTCAAACTGTATATACAAAGTAGATCAACCAGCTGCACTCAAACCTCCTACTGTTGTTTAGGCTAGCCAGTCTTTGTTCGTTTTGATAATAGTTGTCAAGTTTGAACTCTTCCAATATATGAGTGCCTTTCAGCCTCTTAGGCCACCTAAGCTCCTGGAAGTATTTGGCCAAATAGTCTATTAGTAGCCCCCACAGTTTCTGAACTGAAACTCTCTTTCCTATCCCTGAGCTGTTATCAACAATTTCTCCATACTTAGGATCCGTCATAACCTCCCAATCAACATACTTTCCATTGGCATTTTTGCAGTATGCAGTATTTTTACAGTACTCAAAAGTGCAAAAATGTGCAAAAATGACGTGCTTTGCTGCTAAAAGTATATCGTATGCGATTTTCCACTTCCTTTTGTGTAAGGGTTATATGTCTACAGACAGAACCCCTAGTAAAATAACCACTGGACACAATAGTAGTTGAGATTCATTTAATGCCTCAATTGTTTGTAACACCGCCAGCCAGAAGTTTCTTGAACAACTGCAAGACAAGAAATTAAACTTCCCCAAAATGTTCTTTCCTAATGACCCATGGCACCTAGTTTAGATGCTGTATAATACCATTGATATAGTATCATCAAATGAGTTTCCTTCCTTTCCACATGACCTAGGGCCATATTGCCTCTTGCCAGGATGTCATCCCATTGATCCAAGTCTAAAGTTGTGTTGATTTCACTTTCCAGAGCTTTTTGGAACAGGAACGTGTTCCCCTGTCTGAGCTTCTTGAGGGAATTACATATTTTAAACAACACATGCCTCTTACACCATAGGTGAGGTTGTATTTTTAAAAGGAAGCAGGTCACTTTATGGATGCTTTTAAATGTGAAGCTGCCAGATCCAATGCCACACTTAGAAGTGTGAACACATTCTATTTCCTCTTTCCATACTCATATCTGAGCTGGTCTTAGGGCTTCCTGTCTCAAACATGTCCTTCAAAGTACTACAGCCTCCTTCCCATAAATTAAATATCCATGGAATACTGTGCATTCCTGTCTTTTCCCCTGCGCTGGTGCCCTTTACGCAGTCTAGCACCAACGCAGACACCCTTGCACTATGGTGCAAGGGTGTCTACGTTGCCTGCAGGATTGTTTTTGTGCAGGAAGGGGAGAGGTTTTTCCTCTTTCAGTGTGTGCTTCAGAATGCAGAACACAGAAAAAGTTGAAAGAACGAGGTGAAATAAACATATCTTTCCTTGTTATGCCTCTCCTGGGGAGGTATAACGTTTTGGTGAATTCCCAGGTTTACAAGTTCTTTTAAATATGGGAATACATCAAATTCCATGGATGTTGCATGAGAACACCCACGCAACACCATGGAAACATCTCACTAGGGCAGAGTAATGTAACTTATGTAACACAGTGATGTGCACTGCATTACATTACACAAGATTTAGGAAGCCACACAGGGCCACACAAATTTCACTTAAGGTTTGTGTCTCTATTGCATCATGTTACATGGTGCAAGAGCAACACAAACTGGGTTGAAAATATGGCCCTCAGAGTCCTCTGTATTCGATTCTGGTGATGCATTGACACATGTTAATCCATCCTTTTTTTACCAAATGTGTTACATGCAATGCAGTTGAAACCTCTCTATGAACTCCTTCTTTATATGTAAACACATTGTAAACACATTGTGTGAAAGAAGCAGTTAATTTTAGGCAATATCAAGGTCTTGGTGGCTGCAATAAATACCGGACATTCAGCTTGTTTTTTAACTCCACTCACTCATCTCCACCTGTACTGCCTTCTTCGGATTTTAAAAAAAGCACTTGCTAGTTACAGCTTGAGTATTCCCCAGGTCTGTATCTAAAGAGTTATAATTAATTTTGGAGTCAGACTACCTCTACAGTACCATTTTCCTCTCGACTAGGAGTATTTTCTTTGAGATTGTGATGTCTCAGCTCTCTGACTTACTCCAATGTATTTTGAACATTGTCACCTTACTATAGTATGTGAGTTGTTTGATACCAGAACATCACCGGTTTAAATTAATTGTTTTCCAGTTTTACTACTTTAATTGGTGGGTTAGGCCTTATCTTCTGCAGCAGTGGTTCTAGCTTGATGGCTAATAAGAGCGGCAAGAGGGGACATCCTTGCCTAGTTCTCTTCTCAAGGTACAGCCACTGTGAAAATGTATCATTCACTCTGACCTTTCTCTTTCGAATATTGTATCCTGCAATTATCTATCTCAGATATTTAATTCCAGGAAACATTTGTGGAAGTGAGTAATCCAGACAGTACAAACTACCCTTGATATTGTTTTTTTGGCATTCAGGGTGATTATATCCGTATTTCTCCCACTCATTAACTGACATTTTAAGATGCAAGGGCTTTCTTGATGTCATCCCTAGTCTAGCTCCATAATATAAAACCTGGTTGATCTGGGTTTGTCATGGCCTTTATGATTTTCAGAAATCTATTCATGGCTTTTGTATAGGTTTCTATAGAAATCAAGGAAGCAGATGCCATGTTTCTTGGTGTATATTACATTATATTTATCACAATTTTCCTCTGTATGTTTTCTTCCTGTTGTGCCCTGTTCCTGTTGTGCCCTGGGTAGCCAAATATTTGCTGGTTTTGTTGCCCAATACATAGAAGAGTTATTCAGTTTTTTCAATATATGATTTGCCTTATTTGTTTCAAGTATTTTAATCTGCCCCTTTATATTTAACACCTTCCTTCATATTTTGTCATACTGAGCCTGCTTGTGTGCCTCCTTAGCCCCTTGTATCCCAGGCCACAATTGTTTTAGGAGAGTTTCTTGTAATTTCTACAGGCAAGTTGCTTCCACAGGGAAAGTCCCTCTTGCCACTGCCTTCATTGTACCTCACAGAATACTTGCACTGTCTTCTACATTGTCGATTTCTGCTTTGCGGTCCTTGATGTTTTAGTGATATTGCTTATTGTGATAGGGTCTCTTAGGAGGCCCTCTTTGAGTTGCCAGGAATCTCTCTCTTTACTGAAGGGCCAGGACTGTTCCAGGACACAAGAAATGGGATCCTGGTCTGATTGAGTAATGTGTTCCTGAACACGTCCTGGACAACCAAGAGTAACATTTTGTCGAGAAAAATCTGTTTGATTCATGCATGACTTTTATGTACCAACAATTAGTGGGATTATTCCATTGAAAGTTTGTGTCTATTGTCTCCATCTGTCAAATAGACCCAGTTCTTCTGGATGGTCTTTGATTGATGTCAAGATTGATTCTGTACCCACATATTTATTTTAAGTTTTGTCAACCTCCCAACACATGACCATGTTTATGTCTCCCCCACCAGTAAGGGGCCCACAGCGTACTCTGTTACTGTGTATAGTGAGTGGAAAAATAATTGGTCCTATCTTTGGCTAGGGAAGTAGAACAAGGCAATTGTGAGGGGATTCCCTTTGTGGGTTCCTCACCCTGCTATCCATTTAACTTTTTACCCTTCAGATAATCTTTCACCTTAAAGCCACAGCTACCACATAATAGGATCAGAATTGCTTTTGTTTGTTTTTTTAGAGTAAGAGAAAAATTGGTGGGGGAACGTTTGAGATCTGAGTCAGGTTTGGACAGGGTGCCTTACTCGGGTTTCTTGCTCAAGCCCACATCATTGTTTAGGAGTGTTAGCTCACAGAGTACACTGTACACTTTTACAGGTCTGTTTATACCCCAAACATTATGTCATGTTTGTCAGATGAAATATCAATAGAATCCAGAAAAGTGGAGTTATTATCTGGGTGTCACTTTAGATGATGGATGTCTGATAGCAGAGTGTGATTTCTAAACGGCAAATGACAATCCCTACCAGTGTGTAACAGTCAAGAACAGAGGGCTGGAAAGTAACAAACATGATCTAGAGACTATTTTGATGTAGTAATAGTGTCTACCATTGAGTTGTCCTCAAAGAAATTCTTAGTCCACAGTATGCTTGTTAGGTAGTGATCAGTGTCCTACCCCTCTAGAGGATATGCTAACCTTGTGGTCGTAAAAAACTTGTTCCCCACAATTTATTCCTAACCCTTGCATTGCCTGTGTTATTATGGAGGTGGATCAGTGCTATCAATAGTTCTTGACTTATCTTCCTTGAGGAGTGGTCAATTGATGGACTTCTGTAGATATTCTGTTGCTGCTCTGGGGCATAACAAGATGTCATTTTATTCTGAATTCTTAAGGAGAAGCATAATGGAGTGTACTTACTGCTGGAAAGTGGGTTATTGGTAAGGGCAGGTAGGTACCTACATTTAGCAAGGGGCCCAATCCCCCACTAAGTCTAGTCAAGGTCTCAATAAATTAATCATTGCTCATCCCATGGTAGCATGGCCCACAAGCAGTTAGGCTTAACTTTGGAGGCAGGTGTGTAAAGTATTTAAATTCAACAAAACAGTGAATAAGTAAAACACAATACACAATAAAAATCTGACACCAATTTATTAAAATAGTAAATATTTGTATCTTTAAATTGACACCAAATGAACACAAATCTGATGTAGGATACCAGAGATATGATTTTTTAAAGATTAAATGAAAAAACAAATGTGTTCTAGTGCCTAAAAATAAAAACCATATGCTGGAGACATCTGGTTGTGCTTCACCGGGGCAAAGTCAAAAGTTGAGACTGGCCATGATGGAGCCCTCCTCGGATACACCGAGTGAGAGGCCTCTGTCAAAGTTTTACCCTCGCACTTAGAAATGTTTCTGAAGCTTTTCTCCCTCTATGTAATGCGGTCCTCTCCAGCAAGCCGATTCAGATGCAATGTCATCAGATTGCCCTTCTTCGAGACCTCAGTCAAAAAATAGGAATGTGGAGCTCCAGAAGTTTCAGAAGGAGGAACCTGAAATTCTGTCGGCTCACAATTTAATGTAGCCGGCTTGACTCACAACGTCGGGTCTGTCCAACTGTGGAGCTTTTTTCAAAAGTTGTTCCAAGCTTCTCCAAACTTCTGTATCTTCTTCTAGAAGTCCTGTTTGGGTCCTTGAAGTGTCTACAAACTTGATCCAAAGTTCCAGAAGCTCTGAATTGCTCCTTGGAAGTTGGGACTACAGTTCCCAGAATGCACCTGGTCAGAATCCCCAAATGGCTACTGGATACGGATCAGCTGGGCTCTTCTTGCATGACTTGATGCAGGGGACTCTGTGTATCTCCTTTGTACTGGTAGCTTACATGAAGTCCACTCCCTCTGTTGTGTAGCCGTTTTAGCTATTGCTTTATGCACATTATTTTAGCAAACTAGGCCTGCCACTGTATACTTTAACCTAGAAATATTTTATATATTTTATTCAGCTTTGTTTTATTATTTTAAAATTAGCCACATTTTTGTGGTCCTGCTTTATTTTCTCTATCTAGCTGTTCTTTGTCTAGGTCAGCACTGCGTTCTTAAACAAGACATTTCTCTCACTCTGTGCTTTTCTCAAGACTGCAGTAAGATAGGTTGCTGGCAAAAGTGGTACGCTTTGTCTCCAATGTTCACAGAAACATACACACTCTCACGTGGGATCAGATGCTTTATTAAAAAAACGCTACTTTGACCCATGTACATTAGAGGGAAGTTCCAGCCAGATGACCACGACTGTATGCTGATTGCTTCGCTAAAGCTGCTTATGTAAACTACAAGCCTCTTGCTCAGGTATGAGGGATAATGTCTTCCCAGGGGGAATCTGAAAAGCAGAATTAGAGCTTAACATGCTGTGCTCTAACATAGCTTAGGTAAGAACTATCCCTACAAACCTTGGTGACAGTATGGTAGCATCATTCTTGTGTTTTACTCTCCTTCTCACAATTTGAATCTTATTATGCTTCATTGTCCTAGTTATTGCAATAGAAACTTTATTGTCTAAGATTCCGTTACTTCAATCAAATAAAAATGATTGAATTATACTCTGCCTCTGATTGCCCTTGCATATGTGAGACTAATGAGAGAAACAGATGAGATCTGAGTGACCGCAATTCCCCTGAGGGGTCCTGTATGTCATGCGCCCGGTTGCCTCAATCATCCCTGCTCTTGGGTGGAGATGAGGCACTGCTAGTTAGCCGGAAAAAACCCGGATTAGGCTGACAGGTGTCACATGGTGCGGGATCAGACACAGTCCCCTGCAGTACAGATGATTCTGCCACCGGAATCCAGTACTCTCATTAGGATAATGAGAACTTAGGCAACACCTGTAAGAAAGGCAAAGTCCTTCTTGTGATGAAGCCCAGAGTGTGCAGTTTGTGCAGTCCTTGTGGGTGCAGTCCTTCAGGTGTTCAGCAGGGCAGTCCTTTCTCTCCAATACTTTCTTCCAGCAGGGATATGAATTGCTCGCCAGCTCTGCCATATTTTTCTTTCCTCCTGGGTTAGCAAGCAGGGAAGTACCCCTGACCAGTGGGATGCAGGGTAACACCCTCAGTGGTGAAAAATTCCTGTGTAATGTTGCAAAAAACAATCCCAGAAAGAAACATTCTTTAAAAATCAAGCATGGAGAGAATCTCTCTTTGGAGGTTACATCTGGCTGAGCCCACCAACTGGCTAAGATTCTCTCTGGAGTCTAGAGCTAAAGAGCTTTCAATGGGGGGAACTTAAAATTCAGGTTGGGTCATGGTTGAAGGTAACCAGCTTGTCTGTCGATGTCGGGTCAGTCCACTTATGGAGCTTTTTTTCAAAGTTGCTCCAAACTTCTCCAAACTCATAGATCTTCTTCCAGAAGTCTTTTTTTAGGGTCTTGAAGTATTCACAAACTTGAACCAAGGTTCCAGAAGCTCTGAGTTGCTCCTTTGGAGTTGGGGCTACAGTTCCCAGAATGCACCTGGTCAGAATCCTCAAATGGCCACTGGACACTGGTCAGATAGGCTCTTCTTGCAGGACTTGATGCAGGGGACTCTGGTCAGTCCCTTTGTACCTGTATCTTGCAGGGAGTCCACTCCTGGAGTTGCATAAGCAAGGTCAAAGTCATTTTCTTGTTGAAGCCCAAAGTGTGCAGCTGGTGCAGTCCTTGTGAGTGCAGTTCTCCAGGTGGAGACAAGGGGTCCAGCAAGGCAGTCCTTCTTCTCCAGTATCTTCTTCCAGCAAGGATCTGAATTGCGGGGCAGCTCTGCCATATATACATCCTTGCTCCTGTGGTGGGAAGCAAGGGGTGCTCCTGTTCAATAGGGTGGAGGCAACCACCCTCTGGGGTGACCACTTCCCCTGAATTGTGGCACAAATCAATCCCAGAAAGCAGCATTCTCTAAAAATCCAAGATGGCAAAAATTCCTTCTTGGAGGTTAGATCTGGCTAAGTCCACCCACTGGTTTGGCTCTCCCTTAACATACCCTATCCAGCCCCTCTCCTAACCTAATCTATGGGGCTCCCATCTGTCTTGGGGAGCAGGAAATGGGGGAGGTCCAGGTTCTGTCCCAAAAGGCTTTCCCTCCTTTGAAGACCAGTTTGGCCACACTTCCCCCATCTTGCTCTGCCATCTACTGCAGCAGCTCTCTGCCCGCCAGATGCTTCCTTTATCTCAGCTCAGGCCACTTCACACCTCATCAAGGTAGCCTGGCTCAGACTACCAGAGGCTGAGTGATCAGGAAGGGGCACTACAGGGTTGAATTTGGTAACGTTCAGAAAGAGTTTAAAAACTCTTTCCCTGTGCTAGTTGTAATCAAATTCAACATTGGTAAGTTGTTGGATTTATTATAACATTTAATTTGGTAGAAAACCTGCTATAATTAGCTTATCTCTATTGGAAATAAGACTTTATTATTTTAAAATAAGGTCTCCGAATATTAGCCAATGGAGTCCATTGACTACAAAGGGGAAAAACAAATGTGGCTGTTTTTCCCTCACCAGGGCTTATAAAACATTTTGTATGCGGTCATTACCTATATTTGCACTGCACCCACCCCCGGGGCACCTAAAACAGACCTTAGAGGTGACCTTTATGCAAGAATAAGGTAGTTTGAGACTTTGGAATTACTTTTGATTCCAAAGTTGATTTTGGGGTTAATTTTAACTTAAAAGCAGCCGGTGAGCCAGCCCTGCCTCAATGACCCCAGGGACCACAGCAGAGCACCCAGAGGTGTCTTGTCTCCCCTAGGGACCCTAAACCTACATACCCAACCACACACTAGGCACTTATAGGTAGGTTGTCAGAGACAATTATAATTAAGTCTAATTTGCATATATATGCCCTTTTACACAGAGCACTAGCCCTGGGACAGGTTATCAGTGCCCAGGGAATAAAGTCAGTAACCACCAGTATTAGTCAAAAAGTTTGGGGGTGATTAGAAAAAGGATGACTTTCTCACATGCCTCCCCAAAACCTGTAACTATCTAAGAGAGAAAAAGGAAACCATTCAGTTTTCATCATAGGCAACATTTCAGCCTGGAACCTTGAAATATGATAAAACCAACACTAGAATCCTTCCAACTGCTAGGAAAGGTGAACTTTCACTGTAAAGCCTTCTTTTTCAATACAAATCATACGTTTTCAAATAAATGCAATTTTCAAACCATCACTTATGCGTATGAAATGTATGGAAATAAAAGCTTTCCAGCTAGATTTGTTTATATTTCCAATATAAAAACACAAAATCCTTGTCCTTGTGCACTATAGCATTGGTTAGGCCTAAAGCACACTGGAAACTCCTTCCTCCCACAGTGAACCTAAATAAGTAGACCTCTTTTGAATTGGTCTGTGAAGGAGGGGAGGAATGGACAAGCACCTCTTGTAGCAGGTCAGTGCTCTTGTAGACAGAAAAAGGAGTTCCTGGAAAAAGAACACAACCTCCAACCAGCTCAACAAAGTGTAGAAAAACAGAGGCACTGAGGTCCAGATGTACGAACATTTTTTACTGTGTTTGCATCACAAAATTGAGGCAAAGCAGTGCAAAACGTTTTTCTTGTTATTTACTTTCCAGCTCAACACTTGTTGCATAAAATTAACATAAAGCTGCTTTGTGTTTCTTAGTTTCAAGGGGGTGTTACATGGGTAGTAAATGGGTGTTGCCATGCAACCACCCATGCCTTCTGTTGCAAAACCCTAGCTACCAAAAATTCAGAACAGGGTTTTGCATAAAAAACTAACACCACTTGGATGCAGGCATTAGCAGGAGAAATGTTTTCATTTCTCCTTTCTTTTCCTACTTTGCATGTATGCTGAACTGAGCATACAAAGTAGGAAACATTTTAAAACATTGTCAAGACATACTATGTTTTATGGGAAGGGAGCACTTCCAGTACTAAACCTATTCTAGTCTCACGCACACACCGTTGCACTATGGTACAAAGATGTGTGCGTTGCACTTGGTAGACTCATTGTGCGCAGACGCTAGGAAGAGGGGAGGAGAGATCCGTATTTCTAAAGATATGGTGCTCCCCTGCTCTTTCCTTCCTACACAGCACATAATTTTTGGCTGCTGCACTGGATTGCATGAGAATTAAGCAAATATGGCCCTGAAGGTTACAGTGTCCACTCCAAGATATTGGCAACATTCAGCTTACACGGAGGATCCATATTGGTAAATACATAGGCAGGTTGTTTTCTGAGAGTCTTCTAAAGGGAATTGCAAGGTCATGGTCCAGGAAATTTGATAGATTTAACGCAGTTCAAATCCAATTTGCAACGGTTCATTAATGGCCCAACAGTGTCTTGACCGTGTGCATGTGTCAGGCAAACAGAGTAGAAAGAATGTGTTTCCGAGATGTTTGCGAGAAAAGGGCTGCCATTTAGTGCTTTGTTGTAGACAACGTGGTAAATATTTTGTAGATGCAGTCACAATTTTGAGGGAAAAATTGAGCTGCATTTATAGTTTTTACTTCGTTTTTCTCTTGGTTGTTAATTAGACCAAATGCTTTTTTGTCTCCATGCCGAAAGCCACAATTCCTTCTCAAATGTATTTTAAGGTGGGGACTTTGGGAAGCTTTGTTAAGGAAGAATGTGGCACTGATATAGTATTCAAACAATAAATATGCAACTTGTGCATTCTGGCCCTTAACAACATTTCTCTGTGCAGACATTGAGGCCCGTATTTATACTCCGTTTGCGCCGAATTTGCGTCATTTTTTTCGACGCAAATTCGGCGCAAAACTAACGCCATATTTATACTTTGGCGTTAGATGCGTCTAGCGCCAAAGTATGAAGAAAGAGCGTCATTTTTTTGCGTGAACGCCTTCCTTGCGTTAATGAGATGCAAGGAAGGCGTTCCCGTCTAAAAAAATGACGGCGACGCAAATGCGTCGTATTTATACTCCCGGGCAAAAATCACGCCCGCGAGGTGGCGGGTCAAAAAAACCCGCATTTGCGCCTGAATTTAACGCCTGGGTCAGGGTAGGCGTTAAGGGACCTGTGGGCTCAGAATGAGCCCACAGGTGCCCTCCCCTGCCCCCAGGGACATCCCCTGCCACCCCTGCCCACCCCAGGAGGACACCCAAGGATGGAGGGACCCATCCCAGTGAAGTACAGGTAAGTTCAGGTAAGTATAATTTTTTTTATTTTTTTATTTTTTTTGTGGCATAGGGGGGCCTTATTTGTGCCCCCCTACATGCCACTATGCCCAATGACCATGCCCAGGGGACACAAGTCCCCTGGGCATGGCCATTGGGCAAGGGGGCATGACTCCTGTCTTTACTAAGACAGGAGTCATGAAATGGCGTCTGGGCGTCGAAAAAATGGAGCAAATCGGGTTAAGACGATTTTTTAGCGTCAACCTGACTTGCGCCATTTTAAGACGCCCTAACGTCATTTTTTCCCAACGCCGGCGCTGCCTGGTCTACGTGGTTTTTTTCCACGCACACCAGGCAGCGCCGGTCTGATTGCGCCGTCTAACGCCATTCCATAAATACGGCGCCCGCATGGCGCTTCAGAATGGCGTTAGACGGCGCAAAATTTTTTGACGCTAAACTGCGTTAGCGCAGTTTAGCGTCAAAAAGTATAAATATGGGCCTGAACGTCAGTTTTAATTTATGGGGGTGGGATTAGGGAAAAGGATAGATAGGCCCATGTGAACGTACGCAGTTAAGTGCAGTGCATGTGAAGAAATTATTACTTGAAATATATGTCAATAATTGGTAAGAAATCCGCGTGAAAAAACCTGCTTCATGCTGTATTAGTTTAAATGGGAATGGTATGCTGAGGGCTGGATGCATGGCCACTCAAATTTGAGAGGTTTGCTCCCAGCATTTTATCGAATGCAAGGGCATAGGTCGAGTGTCTTGTATTCACTAAAGACATTTTATCAACTTTCTACACCACTTTCCACCACAACTGTGACATGAGTGAATGGGTCTAATGGTAAGGTTAAATGAGCTACCTTGGTCAATCATAAAGATGTGCTCAACTGCGAATAATGCATCCTGCATCAAATATTAACATCCTTAGCCACAAAATGCCATCTCCTGACATGTTTATATTCACGTATCTTTGGAGAAAGATTTTTATGAGTCAGCGTTTACTTGAATTTGCCCCAAATCTTCAACCAGTGGTGAACTTCGGACACAGGCGAGTTGTCAGGTATTGGTTTCAATACATTCATTGTTTTCCTATCCTGTAGGCTCTGTAAGCCCATAGGATAGGGTGCATAATGTATACATGTGATACATGCTAACTTGTAGAGAAAAGTATGTCACAGTGAACATCTACGAAACGCAGTTTGCAACTCTATAAGTAAAATTGCATTTCAAATGAAGGTGAACGATTAGATTGCGAATGGCAAACTATTTTTACTATGAATGTGGCATAAACCTAGAACCTAGTTTATTTATTTTTATTTTTTGCTAATTTATCAAAAATAGAGTTCAGTGGAGAAAACAGATTTTTGATATCTGTAAAAGATAAGTTAATTTGAACAATTATACTTCGGACTGCTTTGAAGCAACTTTCCATGTATACACCAGATCTGTCTGCTTGCCCTTCCCTCCAGTGGCTATAATTATTATTCGAGATAAAATGTAAACAGACTGTTGAGGGGAAATCACATACATGGGAAAGTTAATTTGGGAAGGGACAGGAACAGAAACCATCACAAAAAACATATGGACAGATTTAAGTGCCCCTAGCACCTCCTTGTGCCACATTAGCATCATTTTTTTTACTCTAATGTGGCACAACGAGGCAAAAATCGCTGCCCAAATTTACAAAGTAGCGCAATGCATGCATTGTGCCACTTTGTAACCCTTTGTGCTACAATATGCCTGCACCAAGCATAATGTATGCAGAGGAAGCGTTCTCCTGTTAGGGGAGCCGAAAAAATGGTGCAAAGAAATCTAAGAGATTTCTTTGTGTAATTTCTTTTGCCACTTTTAATTACTGCTTAGAGCAGGCATTAAAATAAGGCATACTATTATTTACAATGGACCCCAATGGGCTTTGCAGGATTAGCGTACATTTTTTCTACGCTAATCCTGCAGAGGTCTGAACTAGCGTAAAAATATATGACGCTAGTTCCCTAACAACCGCCATGGTGCACCTACCTTAGAAAATGCTAATACATGGTGGCGTTAGAGGGGTGCTAAGGGGTGCATGTAAAGTGGCGCTGCACTGGGTGCAGGACCAGTTTCTTAAATCTGGCCCCTAACATCCTCCCTTTTGACATGGAGATGACACTAGGAGTCACAAGTGTTACAAGCCATTCTTCCAAAGAGTCCTCTCAGACATCTGTCAAAAGCAGGAAGAAAAGCTTATGGCATATCAGAATGTGGCATAGGTTTGTCATTTCCCTTGAACTGGATTTGGGAAGGGACTTGGCGCTCTTGAGACTGGCTACATATGTCTATCATTTGAAACAGGGCCCCTGGGAAGATTTATAGTCAAATAAGAACAGAAGTGCTGAAAATGCAAGTTGAGTTTTGGTATTTGTTTGCATTGTTTGGGTCTAGGAAAGTCACAAATGACGGGCTAGTGAAATAGATAAAATATCTATCAATCCACAAGCTCATCAGAATGTTTATGGACCTGAAAGCAACAGAACATGAGCACAAGTCTGTGAAGAAGCTTCAGATTTCTCCTGTCTCCTGCTCTCAACTTGAACGTAGGGGTTGAGACTGTTCTCCGAGAGTTCGGATGGAAGATGTCCTTCAACTGTCCTAAGGACACAAAAGGCTGTACAAGAACTCCGTTCTGTGTAAAAAAACAGCAACTTCAATAGACTGCACTGGACCCTGTTGGAGCCCTGGCTGGAGAGATACCTGGACTACAAAAGCATTACTAACAACCCAGGAGCTATAGGAGAGACCACAACTGATGTTCTCAGAATCAAAAAGATGAGACATGTTTTTGACTTTATGATATTGTATCCAACTTTGCTGGACCTCCTTTAACTTCAGAATCTTGCCATACCCCAGTGAAAGAAATTGAGGCCTCATTTACAAGGAGCTTGTGGTGCTATTGTATCATTTTTTTGGACACAGCAGCAGTGCAATCAGTGCTCCACACTGCTTCATAGCTACTGGACCCAATGCATCAGTTTGTAGAGGCCTACTTCACATTATACCTGTGACAAGTATAATATATGCAAGGTAAGCGTTCCCACGTTAAAAGTCACACAGAACTGACACAGTGAAATTTACAGTCAAAATTCCTAAGTCTACTCAGACCAGGTGTAAGGACTGATGCAGGGCTTTTAACAAAGGACTCGCCTTTGTATTCTGATGCATTGCTGGAGTTGCGTCAGTTATACAATGCAACTCCAGCAATGTGTCACTTTAGCGTCAACAGATGTGTCAGAATTTCAGATGCATCCATGAAAACTTACCCCATGAGTTCTGTATTGTAAATATATCACATATATGCGTTGTTAGGGCATTTGTGGCAGGCGCAAGAAATCTGACGCATCAATGCCGATTTTTGTAAATGCAAACAAAATCCAGAGGTAAAGTTTCTGGCCATTGAGATCTGCAGAATTGCCCAACCGATTCATCACAGTCAGTCTGATATCGTGCCTTTGCCCTGATCGCCCTCAAACATTGACTTTGATTGAAGTTTTACAGTTTTGTTTGCCATAATTTCATAAAAAATGTAAAATCTATACTGCCAGTTCTCATAATCCTATTGTATCCTTTTTGAAATTTTGTTTATCGTATTTTTGGGGACTCTCCTAAATTGGATTCTGATTATTGTGTACCAGTTTTTTTAATTCCATTTTCAAAATGTATTATTGACAAGTTAAAATAATTAGAATATAATAAAAGTAATAAGTATGATTAAAGCAAAATAAAATATTGCAATGTATTAAGTTCATGACATTATATTCTTAACTGTCCGACAGTTTTCTGCTGAACAATCTGCTGCTACTTGAGTCAAAGCTACCAGGGGTTAAACTGAGTTTTATCTGTGAGAGCCCTTGTAACAAAACAAGACTATCGGGCAGATTTAAGAGCCCCTAGCGCCTCCTAGCATCATATTAACTTCATTTTTGTATGATAATGTGGCCTAATAAGGCCAAAATAGCTGCATAAAATTTCCAAAGTGGCGCGATGGATGCATTGCACCACTTTGTAACCCTTTGCACAATATTATTCCTGCACCAGACATAGGCCCTCATTCTGACCTTGGCGGGCGGCGGAGGCCGCCCGCCAAAGTCCCGCTGTCAGATTACCGTTCCGCGGTCGAAAGACCGCGGCGGTAATTCTGACTTTCCCGCTGGGCTGGCGGGCGGTCGCCTTCAGACCGCCCGCCAGCCCAGCGGGAAAGAGGCTTCCACGATGAAGCCGGCTCGGAATCGAGCCGGCGGAGTGGAAGCTGTGCGACGGGTGCAGTTGCACCCGTCACGTATTTCACTGTCTGCGCAGCAGACAGTGAAATACATGTAGGGGCCCTCTTACGGGGGCCCCTGCAATGCCCATGCCAGTGGCATGGGCACTGCAGGGGCCCCCAGGGGCCCCGCGACCCCCCCTACCGCCATCTGGATCCCAGCGGTCCGACCGCCGGGATCTGGATGGCGGTAGGGGGGGTCAGAATCCCCGCGGCGGTGCAGCAAGCTGCGCCGCCGCGGAGGATTCAATGGGGCGGCGGTACACTGGCGGGACCCCGCCAGTGGTGCCGGTCCGACCGCGGCTTTACCGCCGCGGTCGGAATCCCCATTGGAGCACCGCCGGCCTGTCGGCGGTGCTCCCGCGGTCCTCCGCCCTGGCGGTCAAAGACCGCCAGGGTCAGAATGACCACCATAATGTATGCAAAGCAGGCGTTCCCCCATTAGGGGGACCAAAATAATGGCGCAAAAAAACCTGACAGATTTTTCTGTATCATTTTTGTTCTGCACTTTTAATGCCTGCTCAGAGCAGGCGTTAAAAGGATGCACACCATTGTTTACTATGGGCTTCAATGAGCTTTGCAAGATTAGCATCAAAACTTTTGACGCTAGTTCCCTAACTACTGCTATGATGTGTCATATTTTAAATATGGTGCACAAATGATGCCTTTAGGGGGGGCACTAAGGTGCACAAGAAAAGTGGGGCTGCAATGGATGTAGTTCCATGTTTCTTAAATCTGGCACCATAAGTTATAAATCTGACAGTCTGACTCACTCCTGAATTAATAAATCACTTTTTAATATTCAAAATTGCTTTTACTTTGGGTGAAAATACACATAAATGTCTAGAAACAGGGTTGATACCTCATCAGCAGGTGTGTGAAACAATTTTAAACGCAAATAGCACAAGTGAAGTTAAACATATCTGGGTGCAAAGTAACACATAAGTACAAGAATACTCTTTGTGCCCCATTAACAGGTATGTGTTGAAATCCTTAGAGGCAAAAACACAATGTGAAGAATAAAATCATATTTAGGTGCAAAATCACTTTCACATGAATTTGGAACACCCTATAGGTGATTAGTCACTACAGGGAAAATATATCAAAACATTTAGGGCCAGATGTAGCAAACTTTTGCAAGTCGCAAATGGCATGATTCGCAATTTGCGACCCCGCAAAATCGGAAATGGGATGCAAAAATCCAATTTCCGTCTCGCAAAATGCGACGCGAGCCATTACCGACTCGCAAAATTTGCGACCCCATTTTGCGACCCGCAAATAGGAAGTCGCAATTTGCGAGTCGCAAACCATATGCAATAGCAACTCCCAAATTGCGATGAGTCGCAAAAAGCCCATTTTGCACTTCCAATTTACCACTAACTCAGAGCAGGTGGTAACCATTACCAAAGTATAAAAGGAGACCCAGAAGGCATCTGGGTTACTCAAGATGGCGGAGATATATGTGATAGCAGTGAGGTGGAGAGCCCACGCTGCACAGCAGAGGAGGAGGAGGAGCCAGAGACAGGAGAAGATATACAGAACCAGGCAGACACTTTTCCAACAAACTGAGGAGGAGATTTATGATAAATATAGACTCAGCAGCACAGCTGTACTAGATTTAATAGAATTACTCAAACCACAGCTACAACGTCAGACTGTGCGTGGCTGCGCCATCCCTACGCATGTGCAAGTGCTATGCTCACTGCACCTCTTGACCTCGAATAGCTATCAGGGGGTCATTGCTGTGGCAGGTGGGGTATTCCAAAGTTCACTCTCACGGTTCTTTAGGGCATTCCTAGACGCCTTACTCACACACATGTCCAGATATATATACCTACCAGGAATGAGGCAGAAATCAACAGTACCAAGTTGGAATTCTACAGGATTGCCAACTTCCCCATGTCATAGGGTGTGTAGACTGGACACATATACAAATATGCCCTCCTGCAAACCTGGAATATCTGTTCCGCAATCGTAAGTGTACCCACTCACTCAACATCCAGGTGGTATGTGACGCCCATTATGTCATCACCAACATGGTTGCCAAATTTCCAGGGAGTACTCATGACTCCTACATTTTCAGGCACAGTGGGATACACCAACACCTAGAACATGTGGAGTTTGGAGACGGATACCTCCTAGGTATAGCTGAAAACACCTTGCAGACATACACACAGGTCAATGTGGAAACCATCCATGCCCAGCTAACATTGTACATTTTTTGCCAAACAGGTGACAGTGCATATGCACTCCGACCATGGATACTTACCCTGTACTTAACACCCAGCAATTAGACAGAGAGGCGATACAACAGTGCACATAAGAGTACCAGAAATATTATTGAATGGACCTTTGGCCTGCTGAAAGCAAGATTCAGATGCCTCCACAGAAGTGGAGGTGCCCTCCAGTATACCCCAATGACAGCTTTTAAGATCGTTGACGCATGCGCTATATTGCACAACATTGCCACCAGACGTGGGCGACCTCTCACCCCTGAAGACCATGATTCTGAGGATGAAGAGCAAGAGCTACCACATCGCCATCATGGGGATAGAAGCATAGCAAATCAAGGCAGACTGAGACGGGAACCCATTGCAATCCAATACTTTGGAAGGTACGTGCTAACTGTTACCATACTCACTAATGTCACACACAAAGAGTCCATGTGTTAAGTGGAAAGAACAAGTGATTTAATAAGTGCAAACCAAAAAACTATATACATTTGGAACAGGTTAGGGGCTTGAAAAGTCCACCTGGCATGGGACACATTGACTTCATGTGCCCCAACCCCAGGACTGTGTGGAGCTCAAACCCTACGCCGGGCTCGGCCAGCATGGCTGGTACTAGGGGGGTCAGCAGTGCCCTGCCTTGTGCTTCCACTGCGAAGCACCCTGGTGTCACCGGCAGAGACACTGCTGACAGTGGAGCTCTCCTCACTATCTTGTGGCGTGTGGCGTGTTGCCTGTGCCCCTGGCCACCTGCCGTGCCTCCATTAAGTCTACAGCGTGGCTGAGACGGCCCAGTCCACGTGCCACGTCACTGGCAAAGTGGCCCATGTCCACTTGGAGGCTGACTGTGCGCCTAGAAAGACCTGTAGTGTTCACGGCCAGCCTTACAATTGATGATGACGTCCTGTCTAGGCAGTTCAGCAGCTGCCTGTCCCGACGCCGTGCACTCTCTGTCTGCGTTAGCAGTCCTGCCAAGAGTTGACTCATGGAGAGTGCAAGGTCGCACATGTGTGAACTTATCTGTTGCAACTCAGAATGTACAAGCTGCATGCTGTTTCCTTGATTGCGCTCCATGTGCCGCAATGCCCCGGTAATCCTCCTGATTTCTTGTGTCTGCAGGCGCTGACCCCGTAGGAGTGCGGCCTCAGTATGTGAAATGGAGGCATCCCCTGACTCTGCCAGCCGCTGTGAGGATGGATTTCCACGTCGCCTGTGACGCGGTGGAGGCTCTGTGACGTCTCCCGTGGCACTTTGGCTGGGACCTGGTGCAGGCTCACACACCAATATGCCATCTGATGTCATCATCATGTGCCAGGAAGTGTCTTCCAGAGTGTTCTGCAGCACCTGCATTCAATTTGCGGCACAGTCGCAATTAGCGACACCCACTCGCAAATTGCGTGTCCGTTTTTTGCGCGGTCGCAGAAAGCGACCTCGCAAACAGCGGACTCGCTATCTGCGGTGCAACTGCATTTGCGAGTCGCAAATCGTCCTCGCGTTTTCTTGTTGCATTGCAGTTTGCGAGTCGCAATTTTTCCCTACCTACATCTGGCCCTTAGTAGCACATATATTTAGGTTTTGCATACCTTGTGGGTGCAGAATACATTTTGGGTGCAAAATTCACTATACAAAAGGTAAGCAGCTTTGTCATATCTTACTTTGGAAAAAAACTACATTTTGGCCCATATTTATACTTTTTGACGCAAAACTGCGGCAACGCAGTTTTGCGTAAAAAAAAATTGCGCCGGCTAACGCCATTCTGAAGCGCCATGTGGGCGCCGTATTTATTGAATGACGTTAGCCGGCGTTAGCTGCCGGCGCTGTCTGGTGTGCGTTAAAAAAAACAACGTACACCAGGCAGCGCCGGCGTAGGGGGAAAATGGCGTATGGGCGTCTAGAAATGGTGCAAGTCAGGCTGAGGCAAAAAAATCGCCACAACCCGATTTGCGCCATTTTTTTACGACGCCCATCCCCCATTGAAATGACTCCTGTCTTAGCAAAGACAGGAGTCATGCCCCCTTGCCCAATGGCCATGCCCAGGGGACTTCTGTCCCCTGGGCATGGTCATTGGGCATAGTGGCATGTAGGGGGGCACAAATCAGGCCCCCCTATGCCACAAAAAAAAAAAAAAAAAAATATTTACCTGGACTTACCTTAATGTCCCTGGGGTGGGTCCCTCCATCCTTGGGTGTCCTCCTGGGGTGGGCAAGGGTGGCAGGGGGTGTCCCTGGGGGCAGGGGAGGGCACCTCTGTGCTCATTCGGGTTTTTTAGACCCGCCCACTCCCGGGCATCATTTTTGCCCGGGAGTATAAATACGACGCATATGCATGGCAGTCATTTTTTAAGACGGGAACGCCTACCTTGCATATCATTAACGCAAAGAAGGTGTTCACGCAAAAAAATTACGCTAACTCCATGAACTTTGGCGCTAGACGCGTCTAACGCCAAAGTATAAATATGGAGTTAGTTTTGCGTCGAATTTGCGTAAAAAAAAACGACGCAAATTCGGCGCAAACGGAGTATAAATATGCCCCTTTATTCAGAAATCATGTTAAGGTGTAAGATCATCTTTCATTCAACAACAGTAGGAGTATAGAAAATATTTCAGGATAACAAGATAACATTTTGGGCAAAATACTCTCAGAATAATAAATGTATTTAAATGCTTCCTTTGTTTCAGCCCAGGCCACTTCGCACCTCATCTATGGAACCTGGCTCAGGCTGGCAGAGAGTGACCAATCAGAGAAGGGGCCCTACAGGGCTGAAGTTCGGAACTTTTAGCAACAGCTCTAAAATTCTTTCCTTTTTTCAGGTTATATTAAATTTAACAGTGGCAAATTGTATCAAGACTTGTTTGCAATTGTGTCTCTAGTTGGTAGAGGTATGCACTCTGTCCAAGTAGGGACCACAATCCTAGTAAGAGTAAGTCACAACACAACCTAAATTATCTGGTGCTCAGATTTCAGTAGCGTGGCACAGAGCAGACAGGCTTAACTCAGTAGGCAATGTGTAAAGTATTTGTGCAATAACTTATACAGTAACACAATGAAACCACCACACACATCATGCTACATAAAATTAGGAGAATACATATTATTTATCTAAATAAAATAAGACCAAAATGACAAGAATCCAATATGCACAAGTCAAGATATGGCTTTGTTTAGGTATGTCCTAATCCATAGCAATAAATGTGTCTTGGTGGAATACACAACAGGAGCTGTCAACCAGCACAGACCAGACATGGATTGGAGACAGGCTATAAGACACAGAGAGCAGTAAGTGCAGAGAAATGCCTACTTTCCAAAAAAGTGGCATTTTTAGAATAGTATTGTTAAATCCTGGATATGATGCAAAAGCCATGCTTGTCTCAAAGGACATTGTAAAAGTGTACTTTTACTTACCTGTTTTATAACAATAAATTGATTAACTATATAATTAATGTTTCTTGTTATCTATAGCTGTTTTACTCCTGTCATAGTATGTTCAAATTAGTTTTGTGTACTTTATAATATAAAAATGATTATATTTGTGCACACCCATATTGATTGATACATTGGTATGTGTATATTTAGCATAACTGTTCAATTATGTCAGTAATTTGTCTATTTAAGGTTGAGTATGGTATATGTTTTGTAATTTTTAATTTGTGTGTTTACAGTATGTTAGGGCATTTCAATGCTAAAATGTTTGTTCAGAGGGAGGTAGGTTATTTGCTATCATTAATGGTGCACTGTCAAGCTTGAATGCTTTGTGATTATGCCCATGTTAATCAGGCCTAGCCATTTATTTAGTAAAACATGTAATGTGAGCCAACATAAAAGCAACTTCTCACAGTGAGTTTGGTGTTACTCTCTATCCACCAATTTCTGCTCTATTGGGTGAATGTTGAGTCACATGCAGCAGGCTTGTTCATGTATCTGGCCCTGTAGGCTGCAAGACCTAATCTAATGTATGGTATGTAATTGTTAAATATTTTGATTGTTGAAATAATCATAGGGGAATTTAATGTATACATTGAACGTGTAATGTCACTGACATCATGTAGCGTACATCATACTAGTGGAGTTTTTTTTATTGTTTCCTATATATTCGTTTAGAAAATTATTACGAGTTATTAGTAAGTATTTATATTATTGTTGGGATTTTCATTGCATCTTGTAATGAATCAACCAACACAATGCTACAAGTTGGCTAGATAATCTGCAATTTGTAACATATCAGTAGACGTTGCATCTACAGCTGTTTTAGCACAGTGCATGTGAATAGTACATACATTGCTGCTCCTACAACTGCCCTTCATGTTGAATGAGTTGAGATGCCCACCTTCAATGTGAATATCTTGCAATACACATACTTTCCCATGTGAAATTTTTAGATATGCTCAGCTGCTGATTAAACCTTACCCTAAAACAACATACAGAGAACGTTGAGCAATTTGATGAGACGAGCAACTTACTATTAGTCTCCCACTCATAGGTATGTGTATAATACTCCTCACCAAGATGGTGCTGATAAATTGTGGATTCCATGTTACTCCATGTCTATGCGCCAGGAATAAATGATATAATCTACCCTTCCAAAATCTATGTCAATTGAAAATGCCCTGGTGTGTGCACCTAAAAAAAACGTATGTGACACATACAATTATTCACAGATATTATAATGTGTTGGCCGGTCATTTTGTACAGGTTGAGTACAATTAGGTCCTATTGCAGTATGATGTTTTGTTATGCCCAGACATCATGACCTTCAATAATGATATACTGAGTTGGGAACTTGTGTACATTTCTACTCTTGGTGAACATATTTTAGATCCTGGGCCACTGCAGCCCTGCTTAGACCTTTTTCAAATAATTGTAAGTTTGTGAAATGCTGCTCTGTCAATATTGACACATAGATGGGTCGATGCTTAGGTACACCCATGAGCCAACAAAGGAAGGCGTTCACAATGCAAAGTAACCAACAGAACAACCATGCAGTGCTTCACATTATTAAATTGATACACCATGCACGGCCAAACAAACTGGCTTTGCATGGATTAGTATGTAGAAATATGTATATTATGTTAGAGATGCATTACTAAAGTTTGTCAACAACAATGCTAATAATTACTGGAGCTGTGTAAAAAGTGTAATTAATAAACAACAGATACTCAACCTCCCTTCAGCTATCCTGGATTCTTAGTGTTATACACAATCTACATGAATCATGGAGTCTGTGACAGTCTCACACAGGGTCTCTTTCCATCTTGAGACAACATCTGCTGTACTACTCAACTACTCTACTCAGATGACATTTGAACATATGATCTAGGGTATATTTAACCATATTGATGCCTCTTAACTAACTGTGCTCAGCAGCCACCATACAGCCACACATGACATACATATGTTTGCCTCTATCTGCTGATTAGTTAAGTGGAAAATGTACTGACATTATAGGTTTTGCTACACAGATTGTGGATTCCATATATATATGGATGGCTCCAA
This sequence comes from Pleurodeles waltl, assembly GCF_031143425.1. NCBI lineage: Eukaryota > Metazoa > Chordata > Amphibia > Caudata > Salamandridae > Pleurodeles > Pleurodeles waltl. The sequence continues at coordinate 291,611,084 of NC_090447.1, forward strand.
TGCTTGTTTAACAACATTTACACATTTTATTTATTTAATTATAAAACATCAACATTAATTAGGAAACTTTTTTGTACAAACATACATGACTTATTAGCAGGATATCTGTATTGAATTAATTTCATAATTAAAAACAAGCATTTGCAATGCAATGGGTCTCGCATTTGCTCGAGTGAGAGCTATTTGCGTTGTAAATTCTAAACTGTATATTTCTTGCCACATAAATTGAAAATAAGGAGTAAAACAAAAGTTCACTCCATTCAAACGTATTATCAATGTAAGAGGGTTGATGTGATGTAAAGCGCTCAACTACTGCCCAGCAAGATCGCGCTGCGTAGGATATAAATAGAAAAAAGTAGTCTAGAAACCATACGGAAAACACAGAGCCTCTTATGTTTTCTGTAGTTGGCTGGTGCACTCAAGGAGGGCTAAACACGGGAAAAGAATGACGTATGCATGCCTTCCACTAATGAAAGCAAGCAAATTTAAAAAGCAAGCCCACAAACCAACCAAACTCATGGGCTTGCGGTGGTCGTGGTTACAAGCCCATAGAGAGATTACAGCAGGGACAGAGCGCTTTGTGCTCGACCCTAACCATCAGGAGGTAGCATGAGTTAGTGCCATACATGGCGGCCCACTGATATAGTTTAACTTTCTACGGAAACATGTTGAGCTAAAAGCATATTTTGTGTGTATATAACCAAAAAAAAAGATTGTGCTACTTTAGCAGATCAACATCCTGTGATTCTGTGGAAATTGACCTGAGCCTTAAAGGGAAAAAATGAATGTGTCCTTGTGTAATGTAACTGGTTGTCATGTAAAATGCTGAAATGCTTTGGGGACGAGTTCAATCTGTGTAACCGCAAAGACAAACCATTGAGTTGGATTTATCACCTCCTAAAGAAACAACTAAAACTCATGGACGTGCGCTAAGAAGTCCCACACAAATTTCGTAACTACTACTACTGAGCAAACATAAGTGTAAAACAAAACATGCTCCGTATGATAGCTACATGAAACCTTTGTTTGGGAAAAGTTATTTAACTTACGTTGCAAACTGCTTTACATTTTAAGTGACTCCGCTAATCAGACCATTCACCACAGGTTACTCTCATTCACTTTTTTTAAATGCTGACTACAAAAGCTCTTTTCCCAACATAACACATACATTGCTTAAGAAAGAAGATGCACGCTGCCTTGTAAGAGCAACAAAAGCACTCAATTAAAAAGTTAAAAATAAGCTAGTCAGTTAGAAAAACATTTTCCAATGAAAAACAACCCAAGCTTTCAGAACTTATGATAGAATTTGTATAACATGAGCAGCTGTATTTGTGGCACAAGTATGAGGTCAGAGGTGACTTAAGGAGGAAGAATCCTTGCAGATTTTGTTCCCAAAGTGACCTGCTTGAATATAGTTGGCAACACCTTAGCATGGCCAGAAAAACTGTTATCGTGCTCACAAGTGGCATTTGGATTCTTTGCAGACACAAACTAAAGGAGTAAATTAACATAAATCACTATCTCTCAGTCAAATGTGTGTCTGTGTACATATTTGAGATCTTTATTTGCTGTTTCTAACAGAAACGTAAGTATTCTTTGTTTTTAAAATATATTAACCCTTCTGCCAAAAATCAAACCCATATAATAGTTTGTTTGTAATTCGTAAAGCAAGTTAGATTTTTTGCAAAAAGTAGCATGTGGGCTCTTATGTAAGTAACTACTTTGTATGCTCCCAAGTTGGATTGCAAAGCATCTGTGCACACTACGAAGATTTCTTTCTTTCCTTGTAATACTTCCTGTATTACAAGCTAAGAAAGAAATATTTATAAAACGCGCACAGACGCTTCCTGCGTCAAAGCTTGGAAGGACACACTACTTTTCACATAAAAAAATCTTGCAGTCACTCAAATATATGGATTATCATTAGGAAAATAAATAAAAAACGTACATACAAGCTATAGTGTTAATCGGAAAACACATGTTTTAAAATTACCACAGCGGAAAATGTGGCATTTAACAAGATGAAAAATTGAAGGCAAATGATACTTCTCAGTAAAGAGGACCGAGAGCGCTTTCCGAGTTGCACTGCATGTATCATAATGAAAAAGTGAACAGCCCCGCTAAAGTTAAAGTGTCTCGGTGATGAGGAGGTGCAGGCATTTCTCTAAATTATGAGTGGACATCAACGCATTGGATAGTTTGTTAATGCTCCTGAGTAGGTGCTGCATGTTCAAACAGGAAAGTGAGCTGACCCAAATAAGGGGCGCTAGAATGCGTCATATTGACAAAAAATAAAGTGAATTGACAAGTGTGCAAGAATGCGCGGTTCAGAAAAGTGGTGCAACCAGGTAGTAGACGCTGCGTGTCAAACCGTCTAGGTGACCTAACTTCATGAGTATAGAGGAGTCAGTCTGTATCAGCAAAAACAAATAAAGTAACACGAGTCCATGAATGTGCAGTTAAAAATAATAAGAATAAAGTTGCCACAGTCTAAAAGGTGGCAATACTAGACAAGCATTTGCAATGCAGGGGGTGTTGCGTTTGCTCATGTCAGAGGTAATAGCGTTGTGAACTCCTAACCGGACTTTTCTTGCCACATAAACCATGCACGTAAAGTGGAATTAACTGTGTAACAGGGTCGATATTATGCAAAGCGCTCGACTTCTGCCAAGTGAGATCACGCTGCGAAAATAGAGAAAAAGTAGTCCACGAACCGAAGGGAAAACAACGAGCCTCGCATGTTTTCTGTACTTGATCGATGCGCTCGAGGAGGTCTAACCACCGGAAAAGGCATGGCGTATGCGTGCCTTCCACTAATGAAATCAAGCTGATTCTAACAGACAAGCCCACAAACCTATGAAAGACACCGACGTGATGTGGATGGGGCTCTGAGCCCCTTTTAACTCCTAAAGCGTCTCGCTAGCGAAATGAATGCCAAGTGCATGCAACGCAGGCTCGACCCTAATGAGAAAAAAAAATGTAAAAAAATTTCCACCAACTAATTTCTATGTTTCGGACCTTCCACAGACTGTACAATGTCTTCATTGTTCACAACTTCTTCATCCTCAGTTGCGGTAGACATAGAGAGACCCATTCAATATTGTGGAGGATGGCACACATGAGAACCAAAACCATAGTTGTTGTGTAGGGCCCTCTTCCACCAGACTGGGCCGAGCATCGAAATCTGGATTTCAAAACCCCAAATACTATATTCCTAGTTTTCTGCAATGTAGTGTTGCGTTTCTTCTGAGGCTCTGTGTATGTTTTGCTGAACAAAGTCATTAACCATGCTGGAATGCCATTCTCTTGATCACTGAATGAGAGAGGTAGAAAAAATATTAGAAGTAGTTCGTAGCTCACATATGCAGACTGCTTGAAGTAGGGATGAATGGAATTTAATAATCTACATTTCTATGGGCTGTTGACTTACCTAGTACATTTAACATATGTTGACTTTCCATAGTTCTGTGTCACAATGGTCCTAAACTATGTTTTGGTTACATGCCACAAAACACATAACTTCAAACTTTGGTATTGGAGATAATTGGTAAGTATATGAACACACACTTTATGTACCTGTTTTAACTATGAAGTCTTATTAAACGTGTATTATTTTCCTTAGATTACCTATCGTCATAATGGAGCACTACCTTGTCATCATATATAGTAGCTGTGTGACACATACAATGTAAATGGTGTGAGGAAACTAATGTAGGACATACTTTAATCATATTTATGCTGGTTGATTAAGTGGCACTCATGTACAGAGATTTGTGCCATACATTTTTGATTGTTTGTGTGGAGACATTACCTAAATTATTAGTACATTGGTTTGACATTAAACACAGGAAATGTTATATTGGAGTGTGAGAGCTGGTATTACACACCAGCATCTTTGAGGGGACAGTATCTGTCAAAGTTGTATGGATCATTTCACATGAACTGTACAAATACCAGCTTTGTCAGAATGCCACATATGAACAAACATTTGGGTACTTCATTCTATTGTGTAACGTTTGTCAATAAGGATGTATATAGAATTAATCTAAACTATACACAGAGTGGTACACAATTGGGTACCTTTTCTGTTTAATTCCACTCATTTTAGTGTTACTATAATTTGATTGCAGCAATTGTATTTCACATCCAAATGCAAATATGTAAATGTGCAATTACACTTACCAATCATTAATCCATTTCTATATGTTCCATTCTGGAAGTGCTCATTCATGGGCACTTCCTTGGTACTTAACCATCACATTGGTGGATTTACCGTATTGGCCCATAACTGCCTGCACAGTGATTGACTAGTTGTGCTTCCTAGTTTTATATATATGTACACTTGCTGCAGGTGACAGCGGTTTCACATGTGCAATTAATTGCCCCCCACACATGAGGAAAATGGGCACTTTAATAAAGGCCTTTCTAGGTGTTGGTTTATTCTTGGCTTGTTTTGGGAATTTAGCTTGATAATTTCACCCAGGGCAGTTTGCAGAAATGCAGAAAACACATCCTGAGATAATCCAGCCAATGTGGCAGATGTATTCTGAAAGGAACCAGAGCCCAATATGTGGAGTACTGCCATCCCTTTAACATGAAGTGGTATGGTATTGGAATGTCAAGTTGCTATTTATAAACTTGAGGAAATTGTCTGCAGCAGCTCTGGAATACTCTCCTTCTTTTGTCTGTATAACTGAAACACCTCCCACTTCCTGAGATCTATAAGAGTGATTTGTTGTCTGAATATCACATCTTCCTCTTTCACTTTAGCTGTTGTTGACCCAAACTAGCACCCAGTTGCAGTAGAACTGCCTCCATGGCTGAATATAACTTGTCTGAGTGTGCTAGATGGGACATCTATTCATATTCATGATCTTGCATCATTGTGTGCACCTGTGCTGACCATGTGTAGCATTTTGATGCATGGAGATTGTTGCGTTTAACTGCTTGATGCTGCATCGTGTAGCAATGTCTTTATGAATACTGCTGCTTAACTAATGTATTGGAAATTGCATGTGAACACACACCTTGCATTCATTAATCCTTGCTTCACATAGGTCAACAAAGTACAGCACTAGCACAACACAATTCACCCAGAATGAAGCAAGCTGCCCCTCCCTCAATTTATAATTCATAATTTTGACTTAAGCCCCTGTGTTGCCTTCCATCACCTTGTGTAACACAAAGCAACAAAAGGGCTTTATAGGTCTGGACCTGAGTTCAACTCAAAGTCAAATGGGTTGTTGGTTTTAAAGATCCACAAGAGACCTCTAACCAAATAATTAATTTAAATGTTTCTCACCAGATACCAATGAAATATCAAAAAATAAATGTCAGGAGAATCTAAACAACTAAACCCAATGTGCCTGTCCATGGAGTTAGCAGCTATAGCAGGCACAATGCTTTCTTGGTATCTTACATTACCAATACCAATAAAACCATGACTAGGCTTGTGAAGATGGAGGGATGTGATAAATTTGCATTCACTATTATATGAAAGAAAGCACTGACTTTAACATGCATAAACAATTGCACTACCATGGAAACTTGGCATATTATGAAATACTTTTACAATGATGGAATCATATAATACTTGATGACAAAAGAGTAGGACACACCAAATCAACTGCATATTGAGAATATATGATCTGCTGCTTCTTTGCGATGTGGTCACACACAAGAGTATGAATAGTTTGGATCAACAGTACTAAAGGTTGCCATTTGGATGGTTTGCTCACAGCCCCCTCACTTTAGAAATGATAACAATATTAATTGGATTTTTAATTTGTTCACATTGGGCTGTATTTTATTCAGTTACACGGCAAAAGGAAAATATCACCCTAATCTGGGTAGTGGGGCATGGTGAATGACTTCCCTAGATACTGATTGATGTAAGAGGGATTTAGGAGACGGGGAAAATATAATCACTTTGTAAAAAGCAAAAACAACATCAACATACAAGTTAAGTCATTGTAATGCTAGAATTAAGTCAAGTCTAAATTGGTGTTCCGTGTTTAGCACAAATGCTAGGAAATGAGGGCTGGACTTTTGTTGTTCACTATTAACCCATAACATACACTGAAATAATCAGAAATAATCAGACTGGTACAGAATGCTTTCAACCTTCTTCCTAAGAGGAAATAAATGGACACTCATCCCATTGGGATTATTTACCCATAACATACACTGAAATAATCAGAAATAATCAGACTGGTACAGAATGCTTTCAACCTTCTTCCTAAGAGGAAATAAATGGACACTCATCCCATTGGGATTATTTGGAGAGCTACAGGCTCTTATTTACTGGAATGCTCTTTTATTCAAAGTAGTAGTGTTCTAGATAGGTAAAATAAAGTTATATTTTATTACACAAAGAAGTCTAGTAAGGTTTGATAAATGCCATTATAATGAGAAAGAAATACAACCTGTACCTACTTCATGGTACTAACATTAAGGCCCTCATTACAACCCAGGAGGTCGGTGATAAAGCGGCGGTAATACCGCCAACAGGCCCGCGGTAAAAAAAATGGGATTATGACCTTGGCGGAAACCGCTTAGACAGACAGACACTTTAACACACTGACCGCCATGGCGGTAGCAACAAGCACCGCAGCGGTAACTGCCAACAGCCAGACGGAAGACAATGTACCGCCCACAGTATTACAACAGGCCTATCCGCCACCTATTCTGAGGCGGTACCAATGACATCAAAAGCACGGCGGAAACAGAACACAGAAGTCAAAGGACTCACCTCTGGAGACTCAAGGCAGAACCACAACGCCATGGAACCCAAGTTGCACATCTTCCCCATGATTCTACCCCTCCTCATTCACTACGAACAGCAACGCTGATGCAGATGACCACGGTGAGTACTGCCGCCTAGCACACAAGGGGGTGGAGAGGAAAATGAGAGTGACACACACACGCAACACCTCCACCCCATCAACATACACACAAACAGATGCATTAACATGACATATACACCCCGTACCCCTCAGGAATAATGCAAGGACAAAAGGAATTGATTAAAGTGCGTGTAATAAGATAAAATACAAATGGAGGGACACTGCCCAGTCCTCAATGTCCGTGGGCCACAGGGCGATATCACATAGGCCAAGGCCCCACTTAAATCCTGCTACAACACAGAGAGAACACTGCAGGGGCATCAGGTCGAAAATACACAGGCACCTCAGGGGGATGGGGAACAGGGGGGCACCTTAGCAGGAAGATGGTACAACACCACTGGTCCTGGGCGGGGCTACATGTCCTGTCTGATGTCCTGGGGAGTGCAAAGCCACAGTCTCTCTAGTAGATGGTTTGCCCACTGCTTGGTCCTTGTGAGTGCAAAGCCAAAGTCCCTCAAGTGGGTGGCTTGCCCACTGTTTGGTCCTGGGGACTGCAAACACACAGGGGGTGATTCTGATTGAGGCGGGCGGCGGTAGCCGCCCGCCTCGCGGGAACCGCCATATGGCCGCTCCGCGGTCGAAAGACCGCGGAGGCCATTCAGGCTTTCCCGCCAGCCCAGCGGGAAACCCCTCCCCACGAGGAAGCCGGCTCCGAAAGGAGCCGGCGGAGTGGGTATGTGCGACGGGTGCAGTGGCACCCGTCGCGTATTTCAGTATCTGCATAGCAGACACTGAAATACATAGTGGGGCCCTCTTACGGGGGCCCCTGCAGTGCCCATGCCATTGGCATGGGCACTGCAGGGGCCCCCAGGGGCCCCGCGGCACCCCCTACCGCCATCCTGTTCCTGGCGGGAGACCCGCGAGGAACAGGATGGCGGTAGGGGGTGTCAGAATCCGCCGCCATGGAGGATTCACACGGGCAGCGGAAAACCGGCGGGAGACCGCCGGTTTTCCGCATCTGACCGCGGCCGAACCGCCGCGGTCAGAATGCCCTGCGGGGCACCGCCGGCCTGTCGGCGGTGCTCCCGCCGACCCTGGCCCCGGTGGTCTCTGACCGCCGGGGTCAGAATGACCCCCACAGTCTCTCTAGTGGGTGGTTTGCCCACTGCTTGGTCCTGGGTAGTGCAAAGCCGCAGTCTCTCAAGTGGGTGGTTTGCCAAGTGCTTGCTTCTTCCACTGGTTCCGGAGGGGGCCTTGTGCCCAGTGTGCTTCATCCTGGAAAGGATGGGTGAGTGGATGGCTTCTCCACTGATTCTGGAGGGGGCCTTGTGCCCAGTGTGCTTCATCCTGGCAAGCAGGGAGTAAGTAGATGGATTCTCCACTGGTTCTGGAGGGGGCCTTGTGCCCTGTGTGCTTCATCCTGGCAAGGAGGGGGTGAGTGGATGACTTCTCCACTGGTTCGGGAGGGGGCCTTGTGCCCTGTGTGCTTCATCCTGGCAAGGACGGGGTGAGTGGATGACTTTTCCACTGGTTCTGGAGGGGGCCTTGTGCCCTGTGTGCTTCATCCTGGCAAGGAGGGGGTGAGTGGATGGCTTCTACACTGGTTCTGGAGGGGGCCTTGTGCCCTGGGATGCAACACTTGGGGAGTGCAAGGTCACAGTCTTTTCACCTGGGTGTCACACCTACAGGATTTGCCAGCTCCAGGACACACTACAGCCCATGGAGGCAGGACTACACACTTCCTGCCGGTGGTGACGGATGCTCAGTGGTGGCAGTGATTGTGCTGGTGTTGGGGATGCCAGTGGTGAGGGGAGGCTCCAGCCCTTCCCCTGCAGCCTCGGACGGCTGCCCACTGGGGCTGCTGCTGCTGGCAGTGGAGCTTGTGGTGGCACTGCCAGTGGTGGGGGGAGGCTCCAGCCCTTCCCTTGTAGCCTCAGGCGGCTGCCCCCTGGGGCTGCTGCTGCTGACAGTGGTACTTGTGGCGGTGCTGGTGGCGGTGCTGGTGGCGGGGATGCCAGTGGTGGGGGGAGGCTCCAGCCCTGCAGCCACAGACGGCTGAATCACCATAGTTGGTGGTGGGGGCTCAATCAGTCCCAGCACCAGGCCTCCTGTCCTTCCTGCCTGCAGGTGCAGGACCTTTGCTCTTCCCCTTAGCAGTTGGTGGTGCGTCCTTGCCCTTCCCCTTGGAAGCTGGTGGTGCCTCCTTGGCCTTCCCCTTGGCAACTGATGGTGCCTCCTTGCCCTTCCCCTTGCCAGCTGGTGGTGCCTCCTTGCCCTTCCCTTTGGCATCTAGTGGTGAATCCTTGTCCTTCCCCTTGGCAGCTGGTGCAGGCACACTGTCAGTGCTGATGGTTGGTTCCCTGGAGCCTCTCCCACCTGCAGTAGCTGCCAACACTACTGTGGCCATGGACTGGGTGGCTGAGGTGCTAGCCTGGGTTCTGACCACCCTGGCCTGACGTGAAGGACAGGGGTAGGGGTAGGGAAGAGGTCAACAGTGGAGATGAAAAGCTTGTTAGGGACACTGGGACAGGAAGGGGTGAAGGTTTTGGAGTGGAGGAAGAGGGAGTGGTTGTTGGAGGAGTCTGCTGTGTTTAGGTGAAGGTGCATGGGCTGGATGCTGTTGTGAGGTGGATGACTGTTGGGTTTCTGAGTGCTTGTGTTTGTGTACTTTAGGAGAAGGGGGCACAGACACAGTGGGAGAGGACACAGGGAACATGTGCATGGATGTGGGGGTGGTGACTGCCAGTGAGGGGCGTATAGTGATAGGTGTGACAGTGACGGGGTAGTGGATGAGGATGTAGTGCATGCAGGTGTGAGTGGGGACGCTAGGGGAGGGTGGTGGATGACGAGGAGGAGGGGAACACAGTGGAGGCAGTGGATGTTGGTATGTCTGCATCTGGATGGTGTTTGTGTGAGTGCTTGTGAGATGATGTGTGGTGCTTATGTTTGCCTGAGCCACCCCTGTATGTTGTCTTTGGTGTATGCTGGTCTGAATGTGTGCTTGGGCTAGGTTCGGGTTCAGGGGAATGGGACTGGGTAGAGGAAGCTGGAGGGGGATGATAGAAACAGGGACAATGGCTGCCATCAGGGAGGAGGCCAGAGCCTGGATTGATATCTGTTGGGCCGCCATACCAGAGTGAATGCCCTCCAGGAATGCATTTGTTTGTTGCAAATGGCCTGCCTGCCCCTGGATGGCATTCACTATGGTTGACAGCCCAACAGAGATGGATCGCAGGAGGTCAATAGCCTCCTCACTCAGGGCAGCAGGGCTAACTAGGGCAGGGCCTGAGGTGCCTGGGGCGAAGGAGATGCCCACCCTCCTGGGTGACAGGCAAGGGGAACTCGCTGAGGAGCTGAAGGGAGGGCGGTGCTGGTACGGGGGTGGCGGCTGTACCTGTATTTTGGGGTGGGCACAGAGGTGTACACCACCAGCAGGGAGCTTCCATCGGAGGAGGTATTACTGTCAGAACTGTCCTCTCCTGTCTCCGCCATGGTGCTCCCCTTGTCCTTCCTCCCACTGGTGCCCTCGCCGTCTGTGGATTCAGCCTCATGGGCCCTGTGGGATGCAGCTCACTCTGTCAGATGATGCTAATGCACATAAGGACAAGGTGACAAAACAAAAAGTGGGAGGTGAGACAAAGCATACACTTGGTCAATGGCAGCAACATCACCACCGTTGGCGTACACGACACACACACACACACAAGGAACAGCCCTACGCACTAGGCAATGCATTACCAGTCACAATGGTAGTCACCATCCCATGGACAGGAATACCTAATGCCAATAGCAGCATACCTGACACTCACAGACCCGTGCCCAGTAGTGGATGCCTACTGGCTTGTTAGAAGGTGGTGTTCATCAGCCCCTGCCCAACAATGAACCTATCCTGCAATGTCCGGCCTGGCGTAGGGGCTCCCACAAGCCCACATCCCCCACCCAGAGGCCACCCCACCATGTGCAAGTAGTATATCGTGAAACTGTACTCACCCCCTTGTGGCTGCTGTGATGCCCTCAAGCGCCCATCCAGCTCCGGACAGGCCACCGCCAGTATGCGGGCCATCAGGGGGGTCAGTTTACGATGGGCACCCCTGCGTCGTTGGGAGGCCATCCTAAGCTGGTCCTCCGCCATCTTCCTTGCCCATTGTCTCAGGTCCTCCCACCATCTGCGACAGTGGGTGCTCCGCCTGCCGTATACCCCCAGGGTCCGCACAGTCTTGGCGATGGCATGGCCTGTACCCCTTTTCTGATGGGCACTGACCTGCAGAAAAAGATACATAGAAAAAGGTATCAGTCATACCGTCTGGCCTGTTACACGCATGGCCCAATATAGCCCTCACATCCCCTTACGCACAGACATTGCCTACCATACATGCAGCACGTTGCCCAGAACCCTTCCACCACCCCTCTACACGAGGCCCTCACACACAGCACTCAATGCATCCATGCCCCTTGCATCGTGCACACAGTGTACTCACCTGTTGGTCTGGAGGCCCATACAGCATTTGGTACTGGGGAAGGACCCCATCCACCAGTCTCTCCAACTCCACAGCGGTGAAGGCAGGGGCCCTTTCCCCAGTGACACGAGACATGGTAGGTTCCAGACACACGTCACAGCAGCACTTGCAGTGTAGGTCCTCTCATGTTGAAGGTCAGGTAGCAAGTGAGTGAACAGATAGAAAATGGAGGTGACGTCCACGGCGGTGCGTACCGTCACCGTCGGCGTACATCACCATTGGCCACTGTAATCCATAGGGCCCAATGGTAAAATATGAGTAGTTGCACGATGGTACTCGACCACCTCACGCAACAGCACACAACGTCAGCGGCATTACCTCATTTCCACGTGTCCATCCACACAGGATACGGGGATGCCATTTCGGGGGGGGGAGGTAGGCCATGGCACCTAACTGTGTCAAAGTACACATAGGCACCATTTGGGCCTAAACAACAACATACTGTTACAGTCACAACATGCAATGCAGCGTAGCGTTTGGAAATGTGGAATACTGACCAGCTGCTCCCTGTTTTGCCCCCTAGATTACAACCACTGCAGATGAATAAGAGATGGAGACATCCCTGTGTACAGGCCCCTGGTGGACTTGGCAACAATGGAGGACAGGCACATCATCCTCACCTATAGACTGGACAGGGCCACAATCACAAAGCTGTGTGCTCAATTGGAACCTGACCTGATATCTGCTATCCTTCAGCTCACCGGGATCCCCCCTCTTGTGCAAGTCCTATCTGTACTCCATTTCTTGGCAACTGGCTACTTCCAAGTGACAGTGGGCTTGTCAGCAGGAATGTCTCAGCCAATGTTCTCAATAGTGCTGACCAGAGTGTTGTCTGCCCTGATTAAAAACATACACAGCTACATTGTTTTCCCCCAGGTGGAGGATTTGGCCACAGTGAACACTGACTTCTACGCAATGGGACATACCCCCAACATTATTGGGGCTATTGATGGTACACATGTTACATTTGTCCCCCCCCCCCAGAGAAATGAACAGGTGGTTCAGAAATCGAAAGAGCTTTCTCTCAATGAATGTGCTGATAGTGTGCCTAGCAGACCAGTACATCTCCCATGTCAATGCTAAGTATCCTGGCTCTGTGCATGATGCCTATATCCTGAGGAATAGCAGCATCCCATATGTGATGGCTCAACTCCAGAGGCACCGGGTGTGGCTAATAAGTGAGCCCTGGTTCCCTCCCAGTGGATGTTGGTGTATGGGTATGGTGTGGGCCGTAAGGGTTAGTTGTGTCTAACAGTTGTCCCTCAATATTTACAGGTGACTCTGGTTACCGCAACCTTTCATGGCTACTGACCCCTGTGAAGAATCCCAGGACAAGGGCAGAGGAACGTTACAATGAGGCACATGGGCGAACAAGGAGAGTAATAGGATATTCCGCCTCCTGAAGGCCAGGTTTCGGTGCCTCCATCTCACAGGTGGATCCCTGTGCTACTCACCCAAAAAGGTCTGCCAGATAATCGTGGCATGCTACATGTTGCACAACCTTGCCTTGAGACGCCAGGTGCCTTTTCTGCAGGAAGATACGGCTGGAGATGGGCATGTCACAGTAGTGGACTCTGTGGACAGTGAAGATGAGTAGGCAGAGGTTGGGAATGAGGACAACAGAACAGCTTTTATACAACAGTACTTCCAGTGACACAAAAGTAAGGCACTGTAACTTCACTTTGCATTGGCAGTTTTGTATTTGACATTGGACATGGCAGGCAGATTCTCCCAATTCTATGGCCACTTACTGTACCCTTTGCATCTCTATTTTCAGATACCTGTGCCCCACTCTGGCACCTGGTGTGTTGACTGCAGCCAACTACAGGTCATTCCTATGTATACATTACTGTACAGTTGTATTGCATTATTTAAAACTTCTTAAACAAATGCATAGTTAAATCAGTTGACATACTCCATACTTTTTTTTTTAAATAGTGTTTAGTTAAGTCCTAAGAAGTTGAGGTGGTAGTGGTATGGGCTGGGTTGATGGTGAAGGAAAGTCCAGGATAGAGTCCAGTCTATTTAAATCACAGGTGCATTGTCCAAGGGGGCATAGGAAGGGGAGCAATGGAAGTTCAAGATGGACAGGGTGACAGAGTGGGACACAAGGGTGACAATCAGGAGAGTCTTATTTCCTGGCGGGGGTCTTGGCAATGTTCTCTGGCTTCTGCCTTGATCGCAGGGACCGTTTGCGGGGTGGTTCTCCTTCTGCAGGGGGAGGGGTGCTGGTGGCCTTTTGTTCCTGTGATGGGGCCTCCTGTCCACTAGCGGCAGCGGAGGTGGAGGGCTGTTCATCGGTGTAGCTAGTGTCAGGGGACGGTTTGTGTGTCACTGCTTCCCTCATGGTATTGACCATGTCTGCCAGCACCCCTGCAATGATGACCAGGGTGGTGTGGATGTCCTTCAGGTCCTCCCTGATCACCAGGTACTGTCCCTCCTGCAGCTGCTGGGTCTCCTGCAACTTGTCCAATATCTGGCCCATCGTCTCCTGGGAATGGTGGTATGCTCCCAGGATGTTGGTGAGTGCCTTGTGGAGTCTCTGTTCCCTGGGCCTCTGCTCCCCCTGTCGCACAGCAGTCCTCCCAGCTTCCCTGTTGTCCTGTGCCTCTGTCCCCTGAACCGTGTGGCCACTGCCACTGACCCTAGGTCCCTGATCATCCTGTGTTTGTTGGGTCACCTGGGGTCCCTGTAGTGGTGGACAAACTGCTGATTGACGTGTCCTCGGGATAGCGGTATTGGGCCCGCCAGGTGGGTACTGTGATGGTGGTTCCTGAGGGGGGAGGCTCTGTGGAGGTATGGGACGGTGCCTGGGTAACCGACTGTCTGGAGATCCCTGTTGGCCAGGTTGGTGAACCAGATCCAGACGACCAGAGGTGCTGTCATCACTGTGGGCCTCTTATGTGGGGGGACTGGATGTTGCTGGCACATCCTCTCTGGTGATGTTGGGTGGGGGACCTGTGGTGATGTTAATGCAGTGTTATTGTTTCTGTGAATGACATCTTGTGTATGGGTGTGTTGGCCTGTATGGTTGTGATTGCCCTGTCAGCTTTGCCTTGTGTGAGTAGTGATTTTGTAGGCTAGGTGATTCTCTTTAATGTACATGCTTTAGTAATGTGTGTCCATGCAAGTCTGTGATGGGGGTCCATGCATTGGTGGTGCATGCAGGGCCTGGTATTGGGATGGTTGGGTTGTGAAGGTGGGGCATGTGGCAGGTGGTGAAGTGATGGATGTGGGGATATGTGATGGAATGCAGGTGGGGAGGTGATAGTAATAGAGATTTGACTTACCAGAGTCTAGTCCTCCTTCAACTCCTACCAGGCCCTCAGGATGCAGTATTGCCAAGACTTGGTCCTCCCATGTTGTTAGTTGTGGGGGAGGAGGTAGGGGTCCACCGCCAGTCCTCTGTACAGCTATCTGGTGTCTTGCAACCACGGAACGCACCTTCCCCCATAGGTCATTCCACCTCTTCCTGATGTCATCCCTTGTTCTTGGGTGCTGTCCCATGGCATTGACCCTGTCCACGATTCTCCGCCATAGCTCTATCTTGCTAGCAATGGATGCCTGCTGCACCTGTGATCCGAATAGCTGTGGCTCTACCCGGATGATTTTCTCCACCTTGAACCTTAGCTCCTCCTTTGAGAACCTGGGGTGTCTTTGTGGTGCCACGGGTGTAGTGTGCGTGGTGTGGTGTGAGGGTGTGTGGGGTGATGTGTTGGGGTGTGTGCTGTAAGGTGCGTGGATGGTGTATGGGTGATGGTGTTCTGTGGCTCTGGTTCTGTGGGTGCTTTTGGTGTGTTTCTCTCTCAGTTGTCAATTGTTTTGAGTTGTGAAGGGTTGTGGGTAATGTGTGTGTGTGTGTGTTTTATAGTGGTGTGGGTGTGGTGTGTGTATGTGTGTCAGGTGTATGTAATTTGAATTATCCAATGTCGTTTTTGTTTTGTATATGTGTATTTTGAGCGCGGCGGTATGTACTGCCAATGGTTTACAGCGGTTGAGTGTCCGCCGTGGTGATTTGTGGGTCATAATGCTGTGGGTGTATTTCTGTTGCTGTAACGGTGTGTGTTTGGATACCTTTTATCACTGACCTTTTGGCTGGCAGACTTGTGTGTGTGTCTGTATAGTGACGGATTGCTATGAGTGGATCATAATATGGGTAGCGGTAAATCGCCACGGCGGCGGTATGTTTGTGGCAGTCGGCATGGCGGTAAGTGGGACATACCGCCAATGTCTTAATGGGGGCCTAAGTCAGTAGTTTATGGCTGCCAACAGCTATCAAAGAAAAAATAAACACAATAAAGATGTTTATGTTACATAAAATTATTGTAACAAATGTTTTACAAAAGATACATTTCAACATTCATACTCTATCAAAACACAATTTCATGTAGCATTTAGAGGCAAGCTCTGAGAATCGATGATGTATATTGAATTACAGGGGATAAATTAAAAAAGATTGAAATTACTATTAAGGGCACAGTTTACTATGCAATCGCTGAGTGGGATCTGAGTCAAGATCACACAAGTAGGCTCCCATCCTCTAAATAGTCCTACTAAGTTAAGCACTAACCCAACAGTATTCTCCATTTTTTCCTGATATCATTAGTATATTGAGCCCCAACTGACATTGCCCTGAATTAATGAATTAATGACATTTGTAAACTACTTTATTACCACACATGACTCTTGGCACTGGAATAAGATGGAGGAGCCAAGAAATGAAATTCAAGTAAACGAGTCAATTGCGATAAAGCAAAGAACAGATGGAGGCAGATAGAAGATGTAGTGAAGACCTGAAGAAAGGAAGGTGTTAGGTTTAAGATGTTTCCTAAAAGAAATAAGACTTGATTTAGCTGATGGAGAAAATATAATTGAAGAGTATTCCTGCATTTGGCTGCTGGAAGGAGATAGGCCGGCCACCATTTCGCAACTTTTGAATTTCGGTGGTAGTGCTATGTAAACAAAGGAGAACACAACAGTCTATTTTTCAGGAAGAAGACAAAGCCAGAGCCATGAGGTCTACTACCTTAGAAAAATTTTAATGCCTGCATCAAGCCTTCAGCCCCCTGATTCACACTGGATCTTTCTGTCAGCACTATCTTCGAGTTGTTTAAAAAGAAAAATAATAATAATCGACCCCAGTTCCCTTTTTTGTCCATTATACCTTCTTAAGGCTTATGCAGCACTGTATATAGTTTTCTGGATGATAACTATAGGAGGCTGGCCTGGCTTATAGTGGGTACCTAATGGTACTTGCACCTTGTGCCAGGTCCAGTTATCCCTTATCAGTAAATTATTAGTGTTGTAGCAGCTTAGGCTGATAGAGGTAGCTATAGCAGAGCAGCTTAGGCTGAACTAGGAGACATGCAAAGCTCCTACTATACCACTTATATCATATCGTACTATATTATGAGAATCACAATACTCAAACTTACTAAATATAAAGGTACTTTATTTTAGTGACAATGTGCCAAAAATATCCCAGAGGATATATTCCCTTAGGAGATAAGTAAAATACACAAAATATACACACAAACCAAAATCAGGTAAGTAAACAGTTAGAAAAGTAGTGCAAACACGGTAGAATACAATAGGATGGAATAGGCCTAGGGACAACACAAACCATATACTAAGAAAGTGGAATGCGAACCACTTAGGGACCCCAGGTCTAGTGTAGTGTGTAGAGGGTTGCAGGGAGTGTAAGAAAACACTAAGGGTATCCAAGATACCCCAACCCAAGACCCTGAAAAGTAGGAGTAAAGTGACCCTACTTCCCCAGAAACACACTAGGGTTGTGATAGGAGATTCTGCAAAGACCACAACTGACTGCAAAGCACTGAAGACGGATTCCTGGACCTGAGGACCTGTAAAGGAAGGGGACCAAGTCCAAGAGTCACAAAAGTGTCCAGTGTGGGTAGGAATCCACTAAACCCCGGATGAAGGTGCAAAATGGCTGCCTATGGGTGGACAAAGCTGAAGATTCTGCAACAACGGAAGATGCCAGGAACCTCTCCTTTGCACATAAGATGTCCCACGGTGTGCTGGATGACGCAGAGTTGTTTCCACACAGAAAGATCACAAACAAGCCTTGCTAGCTGCAAAGGTCTCAGTTGAAGAAAATGGGTGATGCCCGGGACCAGGAATGACCAGGAGCTTGTACCTTGGAGGAGGAGACAGAGGGAGCGCTCCGCAACACAGATAGCCCATGCAGAAGCAGGCAGCATCCGGAGAAGCACTTGAACATGGGTTGAAGAATACTGGGCTTGGCGGTCTTCTCAACACTACAAAGGAGGGTCCCGTGAAGCCGGTGGTCAACTCAGCGAGTTGAGCAATGCAGGACGGAATGCTGGGGACCTGGGCTATGCTGTGCATGAAGGATTCCTTGCAAAAGTGCACAAAAGCCCTAGCAGCTGCAGTTAATGCAGTACACAGGATTACTGTTTGGCGTAGGGAGGCAAGGACTTACCTCCACCAAATTTGGACAGATGGCCCACTGGACTGTCTGGGTCACTTGGATCTAGCTTCTGTGTTCCAGGGATCATGCTCATCACGATGAGAGGGGACCCAGATGACCAGAAAGCAGACATTTGGTGCCTGTGTTAGCAGGGGGAAGATTCAGTCGGCCCACAGGAGATTTCTACTTGGCTTCCAGTACAGGATGAAGGCAGACAGCCCCCAGAGCATGCACCACCAGGAAACAGTTGAGAAAGCCGGCAGGATTAGGCGCTACAATGTCACTGGTAGTCTTCTTGCTACTTTGTTGCAGTTTTGCAGGCGTCCTGGAGCAGATGCAGAGGAACTCTGGTGAGCTCTTGCATTCATTATCTGAAGAGAAGCTCAGAGGAGAGACCCTAAATAGCCCTCAGAGAAGGATTGGCCACCCAGTCAGGTAAGCACCTATCAGGAGGGGTCTGTGATGTCACCTGCTTGCACTGGCCACTCAGAGGCCTCCACTGTGCCCTCACACCTCTGCATTCAAGGTGGCAGAGGTCTGGCGCA